>NC_054372.1:25417896-26017896 GCF_017654675.1 Xenopus laevis
TAGGGTTGGAAGGTGAAGGGCAGAAGGTCGGTATTGTAATTTCCTGGTTTAGGTGAAAATCAGATACTACCTTAGGCAAAAAAGATGGAATGGTGCGTAGGACTGCTCTATCGTGGTGAAAAACGAGGAAGGGAGGTTTGCATGACAGTGCACTGAGCTCTGAAACACGTCTCGCAGAGGCAATGGCCAGAAGGAAGACAGTTTTCCAGGTAAGCCAGAGAAGCGGTACGGATCCTAGTGGCTCGAAAGGAGGGTCTTGAAGAGCCCGTAAGACTAAGGTGAGATCCCATAGAGGAGCTGGTACACGAACTGGAGGAGCCAAATGTGATACTCCCTGCATAAAGGTCTTGACGTCCGGCAAAAGAGCAATCCGTTCTTGAAAAAGGACAGATAAGGCGGAGACTTGTGATTTAAGAGAGCCAAGGGATAGCCCCATGGAAAGACCCTCTTGCAGGAACTCCAGAATGTTCGGAATACAGAACCGTTGGAACTGCATCTTGTGACGTACACACCATTGGTGGTAGGTAGACCAGACTCTATGGTAGGTCTTTGCCGAGACAGGCTTTCTGGCCGCGCACATGGTGTTAGCTACTGCCTGGGAAAACCCCTTCTGGATCAGAATCTTGGTTTCAAGAGCCATGCCGTCAAATTTAGATTGGTTGGGTTTGGGTGGCGGATTGGACCTTGCATTAGAAGATCCGGGACTTGAGGTAGGGTCCAAGGCTCTGCCACGGACATGCTGAGAAGGTCTGTGTACCAGGAGCGTCTCGGCCACCTCGGTGCTATGAGGATGAGAGTGGTCTGCTCTCGCTGAAGTTTCCTGAGAGTCCTGGGTACGAGAGGTAAGGGAGGAAATGCATAGGCCAGATGGAACTGCCATTTGGCTGTCAGAGCGTCTGCTGTTATGGCTAGTGGATCTCTGTATCGAGCTATGAACGCTGGGACCTTTCGGTTGTGCCTGGTCGCCATTAGATCCACCTCTGGGATGCCCCACCTCCGTATTATCTCCTGGAAGATCTCGTCCTTCAATGACCACTCCCCTGGGTCTAGGGATTGTCTGCTTAGATAGTCCGCTTCCCAGTTTAGCAGTCCTGGGATGTAAATGGCTGACAGATGGGTCTGATGAGCCTCGGCCCACTTGAAAATGAGATTGACTTCGTCTAGTGCACCTCTGCTTCTTGTGCCCCCCTGGTGGTTGATATAGGCCACCGCTGTAGCGTTGTCGGACTGTATCTTTACGGCCTGACCTTGTAGGATCTGTTGCCAATGGATTAGGGCTAGGCGGATTGCACGAATCTCGAGCAAGTTGATTTGTAGTCTCACTTCCCGTGAGTTCCACTGACCCTGAGCCGAGAGACCCTCGAGGACTGCTCCCCATCCGAATAGACTCGCATCCGTCGTGAGTATGCGCCATGTCGGTTCTCCCATAGGTCTGCCCAGGGACAGATGTGTGTGGTCCAACCACCAGAGAAGAGACGCTCTTGTCTTGTTGGAAAGTCGAATCTCTTGAAGGAGGGATTTCCTCTTCCAAGACCTCAGAATATTCCACTGGAGTTCCCGTAGATGGAATTGGGCGAAAGGTACTGCTTCTATGGCGGATACCATGACCCCTAACACCCTCATGCAGAACTTGACTGAGTGTTGAGGCTTCTGAAGGAGCGACCTTACTAAGGCTTGGAGATGACAGACCTTTTCTTGAGGTAGATAAATTCTCTGTGTTTGTGTGTTGAATTGCATGCCGAGGAAAACCATGGATTGGCTGGGCGTTAGGGAAGACTTTTCTAGATTTAAGACCCAGCCTAGCTCCTGGAGCTTGTCCCTGGAAGTTTAGAGAGATCTCTGAGCTTCCGAGGAGGAGGGTGCTTTGATTAGCAGGTCGTCCAGGTAGGGTGTGATGGAAACTCCGGCATTGCGAATCACTGCAGTTGCTGCTGCCATGATCTTTGTGAAGACCCTCGGAGCGGACATTAGCCCGAAGGGAAGGCTTGTGAACTGATAGTGGCAATTTTGGAAGGCAAATCTCAAATATTTCTGATGCGGTGGGAAAATGGGAACATGAAGGTAGGCATCCTTTATGTCTAGAGAAATCAGGAATTGTCCTGGGGACATCGCCGCGATGACAGATCTGAGAGACTCCATCTTGAATCTTCGATAACGAAGAAATTTGTTTAATTCCTTGAGATCTAAAATTGGTCTTACCGATCCGTCCTTCTTGGGCACTACAAAGAGGTTCGAATAGTAGCCCTTGAAAAGTTCTGTGACCGGTACGGGAATGATGACTTGCTCTTTCGAAAGGGCTGATATTGCGCTGAGAAAGGCTGTCTTCTTGTCTGGGTTCTGTGGCAGTCTGGACATGAAGAAACGATGGGGGGGGCTTGAGGCAAATTCTAGATGGTAGCCCTGGGTTACTACCTCGTGAACCCATGAGTCTTGTATGAGTGTGGTCCATGCCTTGGAAAATTTGCCGAGCCTGCCCCCTATCGGACCGGTGACTGCCGAAGTGCAGACGTAGTCATGCTGAGGCAGTCTTGTCCCCAGCCTTAGGGATGTGTTTCTTATTTTGCCAGGAGGATCTCTGTTTTCCGCTAAAACGTCCTCTGTTTAACCACTCCCCTTGCAAAGGATGATCGAGGTGGAGAAGATCTCGTGTGCTTGGCTTGGGAGCCACGAAAAAATTTTCCCCTGCGGAAGGAGGGCCGAGCTTTAGGCTGTGGTAGTAGGGTGCTCTTGCCCCCTGTTTGAAAACGTCTCTCCGGAGTATCCCATTCCTGCTGTATGATCTGATCAAGTTGAGCATGTGCAGGAAAAACAGGTGAAGTCTTACTATGACGTTTAAACAGGCTCTTTGCTGTGTCAGATGATGCCCCTGGGTCCTGAAAATGAAGGGTTTCATGTACAGAGGTAATGAGTGCATCCACAGACTCTGAGGAATTCCTGCGCGAATCCTCATCCTCCCTTTCTGAGTCTGATAAGAGTTCGCCGTCTGATTGCCCGAATTCATCTCCAGAATCAGGTAGGAATGGCGAAAAACATCTGGAAGGAGAATCGCTCTCTTCATCAGATGGAGAAGGAGCTCTACGCTTTGAAACTCTCCCCTTTGGCTTGTCTAGACGGGAAAGCAACTTGTCCAGAGACTGTGCTAACTTAGGTATCCCAGAAGCTAACTGCGCTGCCCACTCTGGAGTAGATGGTTGTATATGAGATGGCCTTGGAGGTGAGGCGGAGACTCGAGATGCTGGTTCCCCTTGGCCCCCCTGGTCTACTTGGGGAGGAACAGGTTCTGGAGATTCAGGACCAACCACAGGTGGCTTACACTTAGCACATAAAGGTTCTTTATGCCCAGAGGGCAAACGTTTGCGGCATGTGGCACAAGCTAAATATCTGACTTGGGCAGAAGGTGCCCCCCTAGAAAAAGGCTTGTCACTAGGTCCCTCAGACATTTTAGTAGCAGATACACTACAGAGTATTATATGCAATATATATAATATATAATATACAGCAATGAATATCTTAGCTCAAACCGTGCTGTGGTAAACCCAGCAGAGGAGTCTTTCCCTGGGGACTGGCAGCGAAGGCAGGCTGCTATGGTGTCTCCCGCAGCTGTCTCCTGTGTCTGCTGCTGTCTCAATATGAAGGAGGCTGCAGAGGTCTAGAAGCTGAAAAACGCTTCCCCCAAAGGCGCTCTTATTGCGCTGTTGTTGCGCTATAGTATGCGCACTGTCTCTTGCCCCCAGCTCCGGTGCGGTGAAACAAAATGGCCACCGTGAACTGAAGGAGCGTTCAGATCACGCGAGACCTAGAGGAAGACGCGCCAAACTAGCGCGGATCGTTCCTGCGCACCAGGGAGGCTTCTGCCATTGCGGCTATGGCCGCCCTTTGTTTAAAACAGCTGACACTCCCCACACACAGGTGCGCATTTACATTATTACAGCGCTGCCCCTTCAGCTCCGTTCCCTATAGGAGGAGGGAGGGGAACATGAAGGAGGGGTGTGGGAGCCCTGCTCACAGCTAGTCTCACTTCCTTTCTGGCAGCGCCGTGGCTGAACAGCGCTTGTCTTTTTGGTGCTTCCTTAGGAGACAGATCTCACCTCTAATATGCAGAGAGAGAGATAGAAGAGAGGAGAGTAGGACAGCACGATATACTCACAGAGTCCTGCGCTTTCTCCTCTGCCCTCCGGCCAGTCAGTTTCCACCTAAAAAAGGGGAGACTATTATGAGACTGGATGGCAAATTAATGGCCCCGGAGTCAGGTCCCACGTTGGGGAATGCCTATGGGTAGCCTCTGCTCAGTGTAGAGGGTCTGGGCATTCCCTGGTGTCAAGCAACTGACAAAATTGAAAATAATAAACAGAGTACAATTCTGACGTCCTATCCTCCTGAGGACACAACAAAAACTGATCTAAGCTCCGCCTGCTGGGGGTATAGCCAGTAGAGGAGGGGCTAAGTTTTTCCTATTGTTGTGTCCTGCCCTCCTGGATGTACCAGCTATACCATTGTCCCTGTGTCCCTCAAGATGACTTAGAGAAAAAACAATTTTTCGTGATTTATTAAACCTTTCCATTTTTTGCAACAACACACAACTGCAACTATTCGGTCACATTTTTTTTCTTAAATAAGCTAGTGATGAAGGGCAAAACAATGCAAGGGAGGACGCCTGTAAATAAATTAAGATGACATCATGGAGGTCTGTTGGTAATTTCCCTCGCCAGAAAAATACATTTCTCCATGTAAGCAGTATAAGTGCCAATATTTTTAACATTTAAGGCCCAAACCCTTAAACATTTATTCAATCACAGATGGTGATTGGTGATAGGAATTGGAGCTGTAAAATACAAGCAATACATCTTGAAAAATTTTAAAAAAAAAAAAATAAAAAAAAATAAAAACTTACTTGATAACAGAGAATAGAGTTTTAAAAAGTTGAATGAAGATTTCATTGCAGTCTTCCAACTCAAAGCAAATATTGTATGATTTAACCCAGGCTAAGTTCTAAAATAGGAGAAAAATAGAAGTATGCCAAAAAAGTAGTAACAAACATTTTAATAATACTAATGATAGGAAATGTTCCAATGGTAAAAGCGTTCCTGCAGCAAGGAATTGAAAGAACAACTCTGATAGTGGCTGGCATATGATAACGGGGCTAAAAGGGTGAGGTTTAAAGGAGAAGGAAAGGCTAAAACTAAATAAGCTTTATATCAGAAAGGTCTATATAAATACACCAGTAAACCCTCAAAATAATGCTGCTCTGCTTCCTCTGTCAAAAGAAACACAGCATTTATTTTCTTCTATTGTGTACTCATGGGCTTCTGTATCAGACTTCCAGTTTTCAGAATAAACCTCCAGGGCTAGGGCTTGAGCATGCTCAGTTTGCTCCGCTCTTCCTCACCCCTCCCTTTTCCCACTCCCTGCTGTAATCTGAGCCCAGAGCTATGAGTGAACAGGGAGAGACTCAGGCAGGAAGTGGTGTCAGACCAAGCTAATATGGCAGCTGTTAGCCTAAACAAACAACTTTTAGAGCCATTTACTTAGGTATGGTACAGCATTCTACAGAATAAATAGTGTTATTTTGCACTATTGCGACCAATCTATTGGCAATAAACTGCTTTCCTTCTCCTTTAAGTGTGACACACAGTGTAACTGATGCCAAAGCGTGTTATATACAGTCAAACCTCTGATAATACGGATTGTGGCTACATTTGAAGGTTCTGGCACTGGGTGGTACTTCATCATATTTTTAAGGTCTGATTTAGAAACAATGCACAACTTACCTCTAGCAAGTAAAAATATCTGTTGAACTGTGGGCTCTTTGTATCTTCTAGACCTTTAAGTTGTCTTGTTATGAACAAGAAAATCTCCTGTTAAGGCAACAAAACAATTTTAAGAACTGTTCCTTGTTAGAAACAACTGGCAAACACAAAGTTGATAAAGGCAAGGAAAGATCAAGATAGTTTTATTAATTTTACCAATTCAAAAACAATATGCTTGGTCTAGTCTGGTCATTGGTCAAGGTGATTTTCTGCCTGCCCTAATCAAGAGTTCAAATGACACACTAATTACAGAGCAAGATATTATAGGCCCATACATGGGCCAATGGGCTAAACGCTGCATGATTATGGACACATTCTTATACCCACAAGTGAAATTCAGGATGATGATGCTCAATATGGAAAGAGATGGATTGTCCACTTTATACCTTTAATTTATCATGAGAGGTGTAAGGTGCTTCTGGGGCATATATCCTGAAAATATCAGCCAAGCAACAGGCAACAAGTAGACGAACATCTTTGTTTGGATTCCTGAGGAAGAAATCAGATGAAAGATGCAGGGCTAGAGGAAGATATTGCTGTTTCTCTTCTTCAGAATCTTGGTCCATATCCATAAACGTTTTAACCACCATCTGCAAAGCAATTTTTTTATATTTATTAAATGACAAACACTTTATAGAATGATTCTTGAATAGTGTACAAACAACAGATGCATCCAGGGAAGACTGCTATCATCCTAAAATACCAGTTTTTGGAAATTTATATAGGTCTTACAAAATTAGATACACTTACAACAATGGGCCGGAGAATGTGCTTTGATCAATCCCTTGTGTGTCTGAAGCAATTTGGGCCTAAGTAAAGCTATTTTAAACTATTACAAGCATAAGCAATTGAGGTTGTAATGGGAGAAATATTGTATTAGCCAAACCGAATCCTTAAAATCACAAGATTTTTGGTCACACAAACAAGGAAGTAGAACATTTTTTAACTGTGCAATACCTGTAGTTCTCTAATCTTCCACAATGGGTTTGGGCAAATACCAAAAAAGTGGATTCTATGCATCCCCAATTTATAAAAAATTGTTAAAGAGATACAGTCATGGGAAAACATGTTTTTTTCAAAATGCATCAGTTAATAGTGCTGCTCCAGCAGAATTCTGCGCTGAAATCCATTTTTCAAAAGAGCAAACAGATTTTGTTATTTTCAATTTTGAAATCTGTCATGGGGCTAGACATATTGTCAATTTCCCAGCTGCCCCCAGTCAGTGCTCTTTTGAGAATTGGATTTCAATGCAGAAGTCTGCTGGAGCAGCACTATTAACTGATGTGTTTTGATAAAAACATGATTCACATGACAGTATCACTTTAACTATACCTTATATCTGTCATTAAAGCGCATCTCCAGTTAGGTAGTCAAATATAGAAGTCATCATAAAATATACAGTTTCTGCATTTATTTGTAAACAAACAAGTCATTCATATAAAAAAAAACTTTTAAAAATAAAAAATGAAGCAGATATGCAACACCTACAAAAAAATGCGAGTCAAAGGAAACCCTCCACTGTCAATCACAGAGCACAGTAAGCACAACATTCCACCTCACTCTCCATGCCACCTACAGCCTTTACTGTAAATCAACTTTCTCACCTCAGACGCCCCCTTAAAGGACCAGTAACATCAATTTTTTTTAAAAAACAATGTTAGTATAGAACAAAAAAACCACACAAAGACAAAGGAAACTTTTAAATCGCTACGTCTTTATTAATAACAACGAAACTCCGCTTGCGCTCCTCTTCAGAAAAGGGTACGCGGCGATGATCCATCATGTGTCGATCGATTTCTTCTGTAGATATCCCTTTAAATGGGGAATTTCTTGTCAACCCTGCAGCAATTGCCTTAACCAGTGTCCTATCCATCAGAAACTACATTTCTTTACTGGCTTCAGCAATTACAAAAAAATTAAATTCAGCAAATCAAAGCACATATTTCTGGGTATGCAGGGGGTTTTAGGGGCTGGACTCAAGGGAGGTGGTAATGTCCATACTTGAGGTTATATCAAATACCAGTAGCAACTGGCTATAATAATAATCACCACTATCCTGACAATTGAATGCCATGGTTTCTGCATGTGATATAAAGCTAATGTGTTGTGTGCCAAAGTGGAGGGGGGGGGGTTAAAACTATTCAATATAACTAGTACTCAGTATTGAGGTTATGGTCTGATTAAAAGTTGACGTATTGTAATATTTGAGTAAAAATACTCATTAGAAGAGGAACGAAATAATGAAGGCTAACAAATTACAGAAATGTTATACAGTAGTAACATATTCTGCAGCTCATTTAATAATGTCAAGTTGTAAGCTGCTGAGCAAGTGCAGCAGATACATTTACTTATCTAGGCCAGCAGTGAATAAGCTCCTTGAAGTGTAGCTATGATATTAAGAGGGTTATTTACTATATTAAAGGAGAAGGAAGGAAAAAAACAATCTCCCTGTAATGTACAACCCAAGACCTCCTAAATCCCTAGGGTAGCAAGTCACAGTCCATTCTAATTATGTATATTCCATGTCCTTCTTCGGATTGCTTGTTTAGTCAGACAGGTGCCATCTTAGAAAAGTAACGAACGCTTCCTTCACCTCATTCTCCTCAAGGCGCATGCGCGGAAAAAAATTTGTTGACCCCTAGAGTGGGTCACTACTGATGTAGCGCTCATTAGGAATCAGCGCCAGCAGCTCAGTAGCGGCAGCAAGAAGACAACGATTATCACGAACGCTCAAAACAACTAGGAGCGCTCCTTCAGTATGTTTTTTCATTTTATAACTAAATCTTCTATCCAGCGTTAAATACATATAAAGCTATTTAATAATCATTGAATTTGTGCCTCACCGTAGCCTGCTAAGTAAAAATGTGTGTCCCCTCGCAGCGCACCGCAAGTGCTTGATGCTGTTGACAATACAAACTGTATTGAAACTTTGTCTCAATACAGTTTGTATTGTCCACAATACTTTGATTCGAGTCCTATTTATGGTTTGCCTTTCCTTCTCCTTTAAACCCCGAGGCTAGAAAAGCCAGGATTAGAAAATCCAGCATCTGAGACCTGTTGAGGTTGCATATAAGTCAATGGAGAAGCCCCAATAATTTTTTGATGTGCGCTGGTTTTCGTGCAATACCCCGAAGTTTTCGGCCAAAAAAGCATAAGAAATCTGAGTTTTCATGTGAAAAATCTTGACAATCTGATTTTTTTTTCCCAGCAAAGCAAATTTTCAGGAAAATTTCATTTTAAATATACGTAAAAAACCAGAGCGGCTTTGATCTGAGTTTGTAGCAGAAAATGTTGAGATAAAATCAGACTTTGCTAAATAACCCCCTTAGTTTGTAGTTTGCTTCTTGTACACGCAGATGCCAATGAAATTATGAACCTGGTAAAAAGTTTACTTGGCTTTGCTAAGCAGCTGTTTATTGTGCAGATGAGCCATTTTATTCCCTCAAAGCCCATCTAATACTTTGATTTAGTTTCATGAATAAAACTAGGCTTATGATATATAAGTATTCCAAAAATTAAACAAATCTATTTGTTATACTGCTTATAAAAAGGAGGAAGTACAGGTATAAAATCAGTTATCCGGAAACCCATTATCCAGTAAGCTCTGAATTACGGAAAGGCCGTCTCCCATAGACTCCATTTTATCCAAATAATCTAAATTTTTAAAAGTGCTTTCTGCTTTCTCTGTAATAATAAAACAGTACCTTGTACTTGATCCCTGCTAAGATATAAATAATCCTCATTGGAAGCAAAATCAGCCAATAAGAATGTTTAAATGATTCTAGCAGACTTAGGGCATGAATATCTTAATTATGGAAAGATCCCTTATCAGGAAAACCCCAAGTCCCAAGCATTCTGCATAACAGGTCCCATACCTGTAGTGTTCTGGCTACTGGACATGCATTCACTCCAGCCTTTAAAGAGGAGATATTGAAAACAATTTTTAATTTGAACAGCCTATACTTTTACACTAAACTGTTCCTTTAAAGATGGACAACCAAGATTAGAATATGAAGAGCTTCTTCTGAACAACTTCACACGTCTTCAACCAATGGGTGCCTACAAAAGTTTAACATACAGACTACAATAATACAGCATTTCTAGCTATATTTGATAATTTAATTTTTCTTTAAAATGGTTACGGGTTTACTATACGACCACAAGTATTCAGTATTTGGCCAGGAGCATTAGTGAGGTTCACAGCCAGTGTACTTATTCTTCCCAGATGTATTCAGTTTGGGTTACGGTCAGAGGATCTGTGCAGGTCACTCAAGTTCTTCCTCCTGTTTCTGCAAACCCATTCCGCAAAGACTTTACTTTGTGAATAGGGCATTATTATACTGAAACAGGAAAGGGCATTCCCTGAACTTTTGCCACAAAGTGTAAAATCATGAAACTGTAAACACTGTCGTTGCAAAGTGGAGCATTACGTTTTGCTCTCACTGTAAACAGATGTACACGTCTAACACATGAAAGAGCTCCAAGACCAGCGATTCCCAACCAGAGGCTTATGAGCAACCTTTTTACCTGAATTTAACACTATTCTTTCTTATAGTCAACAAAGTGTTCAGTCCCTGCTGATAAAAAGCAGTCCCACAGCATCTTACCAGTACAACAACCACCATACTTCACGATAGTTTAGGATGAACCATATAAAGACCCACGTGTAACACAGGTGGGAGGAGAGGTAGAACAAATAAGTCATTACTCAAAGAACAATGTTAAAGTACAAAGATTAAAGGAACAGTAACATCAAAACATTTTTAAAAATTTTTTCATTAAAATACAACGAAAAAAAAACCCACCAAGACAAATTTAAATTTGCAAAGCCTTTATTAAGAAATAACTTACCAAAACTACACTTCCGCTCCTCTTCAGAAAAGGCAACCATACATAGTGCGGCGCTGGATTTCTCCTCCCTGGCTATCTCTCCTATTGTATTGACAGCAGGAAAGCCCATTATACTCCCCTGCTCCCACAGCCTGGAAGTCGGTGAAGCATTGAACCGGCCAAATCCTCTCGCTGCCAACCCGGGCAAAGCTTTATTACTCCTTCTAGTCAGATCAATGTGTGACCCAGGCAGGACAAAGCATTACCCTGCGGGTCGGCGTATCCTGTTGGTGATCCAATAGTAACTCCAGCACTTGTGAATCGGCGCTGCTACCGCCGCCTCCCGTGACAGGGGAAAGAGAAGGACTGTGCGTACTGGGCTGTGTGTGCTTCTGTTTAGTCTGGGTAAGATAAGGGGTAATGCCACCTCCTGCGCTAATTCCGCTGGTCTATTTGCGCGCATCGCTGCTCCACGGGCTTTACGAATAGGTGAGTTCAATGTGCAGTCCAAGGGACAGGCGCATCCCTTGCGCTATCTGTCTGCAGTAGAGAAAGCTTTACATAGACTGACCACAATAATTGAATCTGTATGTGCGTATTGGATCTGTATGGCATCTCTCACAACTGTCAGTTGCAAATTCATTAGGAAGTGCCTGGCAGAAACATGGCATTACCGCTGATCTTACCCAGACTAAACAGAAGCGCTTACAGCCTGGTACTGTGTGAACAGTCCTCCTCTTTCCTCTGTCACGGGAGGTGGCAGTAGCAGCGCCGATTCACAAGTGCTGGAGTTACTATTGGATCACCAACAGGATACGCTCTGTCCTGCTTGGGTCACACCGATCTGACTAGAAGGAGTAATAAAGCTTTGCCCGGATTGGCAGCGAGAGGATTTGGCCGGTTCAATGCTTCACTGACTTCCAGGCGGTGGGAGCAGGGGAGTATAATGGGCTCCCTGTAGAAGGAGCCGGACACTTCAGCTCTTCATCCAGCTGGACCGCTTTCCAGCACCATCCGACATTGTCCTGTTGTCAGTACAATAGGAGAGAGAGCCAGGGAGGAGAAATCCAACGCCGCACTATGGATGGTCGCCATGTCGCCTTTTCTGAAGAGGAGCGGAAGTCGAGTTTCGGTAAGTTATTTCTTAATAAAGGCTTTGCAATTTTAAATTTTAATTTGTCTTGGTGTTTTTTTTTCCGTTGTATTCTAATGAATTTTTTTTTTAAAAATGTTGATGTTACTGTTCCTTTAAGGCAATGTGTGTAGTTCATTTGTAACATTATTTAAGGCAGACAAGCATCAACCCCATAACTTGAAGAATCTATAGAAAATCTGGCTGAAAAAATAGGTCAAACTTACTCCAGAACAAAGTGCAAAGCTGATACTTGTGAAAATGTCCAAGGAGAAATTAATATTGATGCAAAGCACTGTATAATTGTAGGAGGTACATACACAGTGTTGGCCCAAAAACGTAACTGTGGGAATAAATCTCCTTTTGCAGCAATGGTCCAAAGTAATACACTGCTCTCTCATTTATATATATATATATATATATATATATATATATATATATATATATATATATATATATATATATATATATATATATATATATACACACACACACACATATATATATATATATACACACACACATATATATATATATATATATATATATACATATATACATACATACATATACACATGACTCACTGAAACTTGTGTATTATAATAAATAAAGTAGCCCCAGTTGTAAAATATGAGGATATTAGAAGTTACCTCGGAGTTCCATGACCTGTATAAAAACACTCGGCCTCGTGTTTTTATATGGTCACGAAACTCTTCGGTAACTTAAAATATCCTTATATTTTACAAGAGGGAGTACTTTATTCACTATATATATATATATATATATATATATATATATATATATATATATATATATATATATATATATATATAAATAAAATGGATATGTATGCGAGGAATAGCGACACTGGGATTATTTTCTATGCAAGTAAAAAGATTATTTAATGAACCATGTTTCGATCCTGATCTTCGTCAGGAGAATTATTCTAAATGCGGAGTTCAATAAATAATCTTTTTACTTGCATAGAAAATAATCCCAGTGTCGATATTCCTCGCGTGTGTGTGTGTGTGACTGTATGAAACAATAAACAAAAGTATTATCAAAAACACCAAAATAAAATTTACTGCAAAATGGCCACTACAGACTGATCACAGATTGAAAGTTAGATGAGTGGTCAAGGTCCTACAAATGAGGGGAAAGCATATAGCAGTTACCTCCAAGGATTCAGTTGGACATACTTGATTACCGACATGTGCATCACTTGCAACACAGTTCACCGTTTATACTGTGTGCGTGCCCAGCACAAATGAATTAGTGCACACTGGAGAAATGCATGCATCCGAAACCCACTCATCTCCAATTGCCCCATAAACTTCTACATCAGTTCAATAACTGCCCCCAACCACTACAAACAATGTCAACAATGCAGTGTTCTGTTGCCCCGAGTAGCTTCTCCTCTGATTTAAAGGAACAGTTCAATATAAAAATGAAAACTGGGTAAATAGATAGGCTGTGCAAAGTCACTGGAGTGACTGGATGTCTAACATAACAGAACACTACTTCCTGCTTTTCAGCTCTCTAAGGGTAAGTTCGCACTGGGCCTTTCTGGAAAATGTAGTCACCTGGCGACTAATCGCCTCGGCTAAAATTAAAAATTGCTGGCGCTAATCACAGGCGGCGATTTGTTTTTCATAGTTGCCCAAGTTTCCACTTCGGACGACTTCAGAAAACGAATCGCCGCATGTGATCAGCGCCGGTGATTTTTCATTTTAGCCAGCGCAGAGTGAGGGAAGGCGTTCGGGGAGAGATTGATCGCCGCAAAGACGAGGCGATTAGTCGCCAGTCGACTAAATCTCCCTGAAACGCTCAGTGTGACCTTACCCTTACTCTGAGTTAGTCAGTGACTTTAAGGGGGGCCACATGGGACATACCGTTCAGTGAGTTTGTAATTGATCCTCAGTATTCAGCTCAGATTCAAAAGCAACAGTTATGGCTAGGGTTGCCACCTTTTCTGGAAAAAAATACCGGCCTTCCTATACATTTATCTTTTTTCCCTATTAACATTGGGATCAACCATAATTTTTACCGGCCAGGTGACAACCCTAGTTATGGCCCATGTGCCTCCCCCCCTCAAGTCACTGATTGGTTACTGCCTGATAACCAGTGGAAACCAAGAGAGCTGAAAAGCAGGAAGTAGTGTTCTGGCTGACACCCTGTCACTCCAGCCTTTATAAATTACTATTTTGGCTAACTAACTATATTAGAAACATTTTTTTGCACAGCCTGTCTGTCTATTTACCCGGTTTTTATTTTTACACTAAACAATTCCTTTAAGCATATCGTAATGTAAATCAAGAAGGGAAACACAGCGAGGACTTACAGTCCTCACCGCAGGGCGGCCACAAGACACAACTGCTGGAGATAAAACTTACCTTGAGCCGTTTGACCACTTCATCATTGGAAATTTTATCTGTTATCTCTTTTACTCCAGGTGGGTAGATGATGGTTTTCACATCCACAAGCTTTGGCTGGGTAGGGAATTCCATGATGCTGCCGCCTCCTCCTGTTTTCCTTTATTAGTCTTTCACCGGCCTCTGTCTGTCACAAACCAAAACAGTCACTGAAAGCAAAACACCAGCACCTCAATGTGTCTCTCCCTACCTGTAAACAAAACACATGTGGGGGGAGGGCAAAAAAAAAGTTGGGAGCTCACTGTCCTTCAGAAAATTGTCCTATGGCCCCTTGAAAACTAAACAAGCATGCTGACTGGCTGACTAGGATTTAGGGGAGACTCCATGGCGCCATAAAGCTGGAAATTGATCAGTCAGCACAGGATTTCATGTGTGTCTCTTTACAGACTGGGCACCCCTCCTAAAATTAGAAGATTAGGGCCAAGCTTGCAACACAAGGAGGTGTCCCTTACCCACAAATCAGTTTCAATTGATGACCCTGGAATAAGACGAATTTTCTAAAAGATTACACGCATACCGCCCAGCAGTGCCCGCTTTTCGCGGGACAGTCACGATTTTCTCAACACAGCCCGCAATCCCGAATAGTCCCCGACGTCACAGGTCTCATCTCGCGAGAGCGTAGCGTCACGACTACACGTACATAAGCGCAGTGACGCGGCACGCTACCTTGTACGTGTCATTGTACGTCAGTGTTTTGCGTTCATTGGCGCTTCAGGTGGTTGTGTTTTGCGCACAGCTCTTAGTTTGGTCAGGAAGCTAAAAGAACAACTTGTATTTGTACTGAGCCTCAGCTCCCAGTACATTATTAATAAGAATAATTGATGTTTTATGAAGAGTTCTGACTTGTATCTTTTTGTTTTTTCTGTATACTATGAATCTGCATACTTTGTTTTTTCACAGTGGCATCAGAGGCTTCCAGAATTTTTGTGGAAACAAAGGGCAGATTTTTCACACTTCAGGGGCTACTTTAGGAGAAAGACAACTGATTAAATTGACCAAAAGTAACTTTTTATTCTTTGTGTTTACACTGGACCTAACACCAAAGTGTGCTTTATAGTTACATAGTTAAATTGGGTTGATAAAAGACAAAGTCCATCAAGTTCAACCCCTCCAAATGAAAACCCAGCCCCATACACACACCCCTCCCTACACTCACATAAATTCTATATACCCATAGCTATACTAATTATTAGGGATGCACCAAATCCACTATTTTGGTTTCGGCCAAACCCCTGAATCCTTTGCGAAAGGTTTGGGCGAATACAGAACCGAAAACATTTTTTACTTCCTCGTTTTGTGCAAAAATTCACGAGATTACCCTCCCCGCCCTTAATTTGCATATGCAAATTAGGATTCGGTTTGGCCAGGCAGAAGGATTCGGCCTGGATTCGGTGCATCCCTACTAACTATAGAGTTTAGTATCACAATAGCCTTTGATATTATGTCTGTCCAAGAAATCATCCAAGCCATTCTTATAGTCATTAACTGAATCAGCATCACAACATCACCCGGCAGTGCATTCCACAACCTCACTGTCCTGACTGTGAAGAACCACCTACGTTGCTTCAAATGAAAGTTCTTTTCTTCTAGTCTGAAGGGGTGGCCTCTGGTACGGTGATCCACTTTATGGGTAAAAAGATCCCCTGCTATTTGTCTATAATTCCCCCTAATGTACTTGTAAAGTGTCCCCTCACAAGCGCCTTTTTTCCAGAGAAAACAACCCCAACCTTGACAGTCTCCCCACATAATTTAAGTCTTCTAACCCTCTGACCAGTTTAGTCTTAGTCTCTGCACTCTGTCCAGCTCATTTATATCCCTCTTAAGGACTGGAGTCCAAAACTGCACTGCATACTCCAGATGAGGCCTCACCAAGGACCTATAAAGAGGCATAATTATTTTTTCATCCCTTAAGTTAATGCCCTTTTTTATGCAAGACAGAACTTTATTTGCTTTAGTAGGCACAGAATGACACTGCCCAGAATTAGACAACTTGTTATCTACAAAAAAAACCTAGATCCTTCTCATTTAAGGAAACTCCCAACACACTGCCATTTAGTGTATAACTTGCATTTACATTATTTTTGCCAAAGTGCATAACCTGCATTTATCAACATTGAACCTCATTTTCCAGTTTGCTGCCCAGTTTTCCAATTTAGACAAATCACTGTGCAAAGTGGCAGCATCCTGCATGGAACCTATAGTTCTGCACAATTTAGTATCATCTGCAAAATATAAACAGTACTTTCAATGCCCTGTTGGCCACATCTGTAGATTTTATCACTATGGTGTATGAAGCTTAGCTTTAGCTCCTCACCTAATGCAAAAAAAAGTCATTATAATGGAAAATTTACACTTCATAACATATATGTTTCTGAAGAACATTCAGGTGGCATTTTTGGTGGGGTCATATTTTAAGAACTAAAACCAAATAAAATTCACATGGAGAGCCAGACTTATTCAGTAACATGGTGTAAAGTTTCTCCCATACAAAGTGCGCTGCTCACATTAAACTATTGTCTAGCTTGGAGCATCCATTAAATGAATGCCTTATGAGAAGCAACCAGAAGTTTTATTTTAACAGGAGATTTAAAAGGATGATTATAATGACCCTCTTATACAGTGTCGGACTGGCCCGGCGGGATACCGGGAAAATACCCGGTGGGCCCCGACCCTAGTGGGCCCTGCCGGGCCAGTCCCCCTCTCCCAAACAGTTTTTTAAAAAAAATTTTGGCGCATAGCAGCGCCGTTTGCGCATGCGCGCCGAACGCCGTTTCCGTTTGCGATTCGCCGCCTGGGCGCCGAGCAAGGATTCGCCTAACAAGTAGGTAGCGGGGGCCAGAGGGGGGCCCTGGACACCAGTCCTGATGGGCCCCGGACCCCCCAGTCCGACCCTGCTCTTATATGTGTTCTTTAAAGGTCTCCCAGCAAGTTTTAATTTCTATTTTCATATACAGTATTAACATGATCCTTTAGAATAAGGAGTAATACCAATACATCTTCCAGTAGTGGCAGAAACAGTGGAAAAACACCCAGTAAAACTGCATTTTTTTATATTTTATATTTATTTTTACAAATATGCTCTTACTTTCATAATGTGACTTGCAAACAAACCTGTTTTTCATGTTATATCCTTTTTTGCCACTAGGTGACTCGATGCTTTTTAATGAGTTGTTGGTAAATATATTTCTAATTGTGCTGCAAATACACTTATAAACAAGACTGTTAAACAGCGAACAATTAACAGTGTTGAATTGCTCGGCTGGCTCTCCGTGTGCTCTTCAAAGCAAGTAAAGGATGGAGTATCATGAATGGCAAATAGGGGAGATTAGGTGTGACTGTATTTTTGACCATTACTCTGCTTATTAATGTGAGTGCAAAGCACTAAAAACAAATATGCATATTTCTATACTTTCTAACATCATGCACTGTAGCTTTCCAACAATTTACCAATGCAGGTACAAATAGTGTCTTGTTTAAGTCTCTAAGTGTGCACAGCAGGATCCCATTTACAGGGTTATTGGTGGGTCACCCCTTATGGTCCCTAGTTTATACCAATCCGTAGATTGGAAACATGCATGAATTTTGGTTTTTACTGTCTGTGGTATATTATCAATAAACGTTTCCCATGTTTCAAATTATTGGGTTTTTATTTAGATATCCAATCCATATAGATATCCTGACTAGTTTCTCCAAAAATAGTTGGAGGGTGTTTGAAATCCAGACCTGCAATATTGATTTTTTTAGCCACAGTTGTTTTGTATAACAACATTGGATATGCCAAAACAAGGCATTTAATGGAGCCCATGCTCTCATCTTTCCTAACACACTATTGTCAGCCTATGTGCCTTACTTCCGTAGTCTGCAGATTTCTAAATAATTGTGTTGGTCACTTCTGCTACAGGTGAATGCTTAATAGCTTTTATCTGGTGGCTTGCAGTTACAGGCACAAAACTTGGGCCTCACTTGCCAACTTCCTCTGCCTCTGAATGATGTCATTCCGAGTGATACTGACACTAAAAAACTACTTTTTAAAATATGAATGTACATTAAAAGTTACCTATAGGTCATGCTAATTGTTTTTTGCTGAGAGGTTTGTTTCTGTAAGAAATTGTTAGTTGAAGTTCCTAAACCTGACTGTTTTGCTAACCTGCCTGTCCCATCTCAGCCTGTCAGTTAGAGTTTCTAATGCTAACGGACTCTGCACAAATATGGCAACCCCCTTATAGACGAACGCAGGCAGTCAGATAGGTAATGTAAAAGCATTGGGCAAATACTGCCAGAAATTACCTATAATAAGTTAATGGCATCACCACCATTCAAACAATAGTTTATAGCACTGACATACCAGTCTGCTCCCTGCTAAATCCATCATGCTGTTGGGATCATAAGGAAGTATCTGGCAGCTATGAGAGTGGCAACTCAGTAAAGGGCTATAAAACATTAATTATTTTCTGCACTGGCAATTTTTAATCCAAAGCCAAGGGGAGATATTAGAGGTTGGGGTTGCTGATTGAATTTGAAGAAACTGTTTTTGCTTTCATACATCAACTATCCAGTGCATTGTGCTGTTGGCCTAATACTTCAACAAACTTTCACGTATAATAGCTGCCCATAGTATATTTTTCCGATAGAATATGCACATCTCATAGCAGTTATTGATCAGGATTTAGTTTAATATCTTACTATGGGCATATTCTTGAGTAGCCAATTTCCTAAGTTGTGGCCTGGCATGCTGACTGGGGTCTAAGTGCTAGAGCTAAGAGCTTCACACTATCTTAAGCCGTTGCATAAATATTACTACAATAGCATCTGCTGCCTGCATGTGAGTGATTTTTGCATTATATTCTTTTAATATAACAATAGAATACTGTATTATTTTAAATGTCAGTCACTGATTCCCTTTTAAGGAGCCCTGAAGAAATGGAATCCATACCCTAAATGAGCCATAATGCTTCCCTTATTCAGACCTGGCATGTCTTTCCTACAAGCTTCCATCTGTGACCAAGTTCTTAGTTGTTTTTTTTTAATAATGATTATGTAGAAGAGTTATCATGTGGCATCATATGGATTTGCAGTTCTGGAACTAAACGGAAGCATTCCGAATGCAGCTTGGCCTGTGATGGTGTTTGCTGTGATCAGCTTTGTTCTTGCACTTTTTTATTGCATCCCAAAGAAGTTTCCAAAAGTAAAGGAAATATAATTTACTTATTCCTTCAATAAACAAATAATTTCTTAGTTCATAAAAATGAAAGTCCAGTTGATGTCTCCTTCCAGACGATCTCAGCACCTATTAAACAGTATATCATTGTTTTTATCATCTTTTCTGTCTAGAGTCATTGTGCTGTGAGTGAGCAGGAAGCGGATATATATATGTGAATTATAGCACACAGCAGTTATGACACATCTTTGCTTTCTTCCTCCTTTTCTCCCCCTCCTCCACACACCAGCCCCTCGCACACCTTCAAACAGCCCAACTGCTCCATTTCTGTTTGTTCAAGTTGTCTTCCTGATGGTCTTTGAATGTGCACCTGCCCTACTGCCCCTGTTGTGCCATTGACTGCATGTAAGGAGGAAGGACAGATCTGGCCTTGGGCGTCTTTATTTCTTCCGTCTAAGGTAACTTTTATGTTATTCTACATAGACAATTCCTTGAAGACGGTTGCTACTGAGATCTCAGTACCATTAGGCACATATTTAATTGTAACATAGAAGTCAGATATCTTTATTAAAACATTGCACAAAGATGATATAGGGACTCATGAGACAAGTGAAGCTCTAAATATGTTTTTTGAATAACTTTGTGGCTACTACAGCATATCGACCACATAGTGGTTTAATATATTCACAATGATAAACTTAAAACGTTTTAAGGGGAAGATACATGTCCATATGGTAAAAGGTTGTGTGAACTATTCTATTATTTGGTTTTACTTTGCATTCTGGCATCTATATGAATTCATATGTTCTTTCTAAGTAGCAGAAATCACTATTTTTTAATAGTAAAATGATTTGGTGATCTAAGGTATACATTGTATGCATTTCCTCCTTACCTTTTTGACTGTATTCCAACAGTTGTCTTTATGATAGCTAGTCAGACAGATAGATCTAGAGATGATAAATGATGGATAGATCATTCATATCTTTCATTTGCTTCTTTCACAATAGCTTCAGAACAATTTTTACTTGTAATGTGCTGGTTCTCCCCTACGCTAAGGGGCTGATTCACTAAGGGTCGAATATCGAGGGTTAATTAACCCTCGATATTCGACTGGGAATTGAAATCCTTCGACTTCGAATATCGAAGTCAAAGGATTTAGCGCAGATAGTACGATCGTACGATCGAAGGATTATTCCTTCGATCGAACGATAAAATCCTTAAAATCGAACGATTCGAAGGATTTAAATCCAACGATCGAAGGAATATCCTTCGATCAAAAAAAATTAGGCAAGCCTATGGGGACCTTCCCCATAGGCTAACATTGACTTCGGTAGCTTTTAGATGGCGAACTAGGGGGTCGAAGTTTTTTTTAAAGAGACAGTACTTCGACTATCGAATGGTCGAATAGTCGAACGGTTTTACTTTGAATCCTTCGATTCAAAGTCGTAGTCGATGGTCGAAGTAGCCCAAAAAAAAACTTCGAAATTCTAAGTTTTTTTACTTCGAATCCTTCACTCAAAGTTAGTGAATCGGCCCCTAAATGTTTTGGGGCCAGAAAACAGTAAAAATGATTGTGAAAAGTTGCCCTTGTGGGCTATTAAAATCTCTTGAAGGGCCATATCCACTATAGTCCATAGTTCAGTTATGTGGGAATAAAAAGCCCAATGGTTAACATTTCTTTCTCTGTTATATTTTTCCTCTGATGCACAAAAACCATTAATTACTTGTAAAATAAATCATTTATTAAGGATCACACTGTTCCTTTTACTTTTTCAGTCTTTTTTAATATAATTTTTTTAAATATAGCATTTATGGCCAATGAACCATATTACATGTTTGGCAGGGCTGTGTCCCCATTAACTAGTTTTATCAGTTGGCATATTTTACCAGATAGCATTTATGTAGAACAATTATGTATTAGTAGGTGAGCAATAAGGCTGTCAACTATGTGTTGTTCTGCCAGTGAGACCTTTAATCCCTTGACGGCACTGAGCAAAGATTCCGCAGTGAAAATAAAATGATATTTTTATGATCAAGCTGTGTTTTGGGGCTTTGGGTACAAGATTGTAACACAATGATAAAGAATAAGTGAGACATTATCCAGAAGCAGCTGTGGTGTCACTTATCTTGTGAACAGCCCTACTGGCACATTACATGTAACAAGTTTTGCGCACACAGAAACGAAAAGAGGGGAAACAGGAAATTCATTTTGGGGTCATACAAACGAATATTTATAAAACCCTCAAGTCGATCATTGGCATCAGTTGTGTATTTTATTAGGCCTTTGTGCACACAACTGTAGAACTGTAGTTATGTTGACTTACATAAACAAGACTTTACAGATGATGATAATATTTTGTTCGAAAAAGAGAGACAACTTGAAATGTTCACCAATTCTAACAGTATTGCATTTTCCTGATATTAAAAGAATAGATTACACAGCTGTAAAACAGGACTTGTTGCAAGAGTACAATTATTTCTAAAACAGGACAGTTTTATTTTACAAGAAATCAATTTAAGACTATGCCTCATTCCACATGTACAGTAAAATAAAACGAATACAATTTCATCTGATTAAGAAGATTTGATTTGATAAAAACTGTGTAAAATAAATGGCAAATTCATCAAGGTGTGTTTTATTTTACTCTGTGTGAACGCCATATTGGCCACCTTATTTTACACCACTTCAGACTTTTGTTCAGCGGAAGTCTCTCAAAAAAGAAAATTAAATATAATCATGCTGTTTATAAAGTCTGCCAAATTTTGTCACTGGGTTCCCTTGTATAGTGTCAGGTGTTTGCAGTGGTTCTTAACCTGCCTGAGGGCCCGAAGCTTGACAAAAGGCCCAGTGAGGCTGAAAAAGTTGCCTTTTGCTGTATTTATTTTGGAGTATATAAATAGCTAAGAACTTTTTACAAATGTATTCAGTAAGCTGTAGATATATATAATGTGGTAATGGGAATTCATAAATGGAGATTAGAAGTCAGCACTCACCCATAGGGTATATTGGATGCAGGTGCAGGTCTGAGGTGGCCACTTCCACCCGTTCTGTAAACAAATTCGATGAACAGACAGCACCACACTTGAGAGAAATTCTTAAAAGGCCTTTATTCCAAAAGGGCTTATTTCAGGACAAACAAACAGCAGCGACGTTTCAGGCTCACAATTGCCTTTTTTCAAGCTGATGGGAATTCATGTCACACATTTCAAAATATATTGGATGCAAACGTTACCTGGAACTGAATTTTACTAAACAGGAACCTGATGGCGCAGTTCACAATATCTGTCACAAGTCAAATGAAGCATGAAAGTGAGACATCTGCATGCAGGCAACTACTAACTGAACACTAATAATAATAATATTTATAATATAGATGCCATGTAACAATATATTAGTGGTTACATCAGCCAAGGTCTCTTGGGTCTTACACCAAAAATAATAAAAAAAAGAAACAGTTCCTCAAATATATGTATTATGAATAAGGGTTCAGTATAAGCCTCTCTCCAATATCTGAACTTAAAGTCACCTTTTTGTGTGTTAGAAAATTTGTCAAAGATCACAGAGCATAAAGGCACCATGGGGATGGATTTCTTTATTGTTGGTGAGCTGTATTCCACTATAGAATGACACTGCACCCGTACATAGTACATTCCTGTGATTACATTGTAACAGTACACAACGGCACAGCTGTTCAAGTAAAGGGTTGTATTGTAATATAAAAATGTAATATAAAATTTTTTAATATAACAAACAATATTAATTTCATGATAAATGGCGCCATCAGGAGATACACCAGTGGCTAATAATTCCAGGCTGGAAATGGTATAGTGGTACAGTCTGGGTTTCAAATTGAGGTATGTAGGGTTTTTTTTTAATATTATGTTTAGTAACCATGTCTAACATTTTCATTTAATTTATACTGTATGTTAATTCCTGCTACATTCACATTCAATATCACATTCATTCTTTCATGGATGCTTTCGTTATCATTTATAAAGTTATTTCTAATATTGTATATATATATACATATACTGTATATACTGTATATACTATACAAGTATGGGCAGGGCCAGAACAAGGGTTAGACAGAGGAGGCACGTGCCTAGGGCGTAAAGCTTGCCTTAATTTGGAATTTCATACCTTAACTCTACTATAAAATTATGTAAACATTAAATACACCCAATAAGCTAGTTTTGCTTCCAATAAGGATTAACTATATCTTAGTTGAGATCAAGTACAAGCTACTGTTTTATTATTACAAAGAAAAAGGTAATAATTTTTTTTTTTTTAAAAAAACTGGGTTTTTGGATAAAATTGAGTCTTTGAGACAGCCTTTCCATAATTCAGGGCTTTCTAGATAATGGGTTTCCGGATAACAGATCCTATACCCGTTTGTATGGTGTATTGTAATGGAGTTTTTTTTTTTATACAATGATTGTGTAGTAAACTGAGAAGAGAACGTTCTCTCTTTTTTTGAGGAGATTATCCTTTGCATTTTCAAAATCACAAAATCAGGTAAATAGGGGATAGTGTGACAGGAGGCAGAGTCAAGGGGTAATAGCTGTGATGCATTCTTCATTACTTGAGATCCTTAAGGGAATGGGAGAATAAATGACTTTGTTACATTACAGCAGTTCGCCTTTATAGGGGAGAGTAACTGGTCGCTTAGACTAACAACTTGCATTTTGCAAAACGTTTTCAGTTAATGCCAAGAACCCTGAAAGTAACTATATATAATAAATATGCATAAAATAAATACACATGATGAATTCCGTTTAAAGGGTGTCTACAAATATAAACATAATGTTCCATGGTTCCATTCTATATATGCCGTATATTTGCTGAGCAAAAAATGTTTCAAATGCTAGCATTCTGTTTTCTTCAGGAATTCTATCACTTGAATTTAAGCATGACAGCCCCCAGGAAGTTACAAACATTTTTTTGGGGGGGCTATGCACACCAAGCATATTCAGTATATCCAGTATAGGTGGGTCTGTAGGGCATGCAGTGGAGATGTTCTTCATAGTAAGCCTGTGACACTTCAAATAACTCCCACAATCAACTGTGACAGACTGCTGCTCTGTACTTATTAGTAATGTGAAGCATTGTGTTAACAGTAAGGGGCACATTTACTAAGGGTCGAATTTCGACCATCGAATTTGAATTTGAAAAATTTTTTTGTTTGAATTTAGCTTTTTTCGATCGAATTAAAATCGTTCAATCGATCATAGAAATCTTTCGAATCGAACGATTCAAACGATTTAATCGATCAATCGAATGATTTTCAAAAAAAAACGTTGACTTCTAAAAACGTAGCCAAATATTGGCTATGGGTTCTAGGAGGTCCCCATAGGCTAACATAGCAATTCGGCAGATTTAAGGTGGCGAAGTGTCGAATTCCAAGTTTTTCAAAGAGACAGTACTTTTTTCGAATGGTCGAATATTCTACGTTTTTTCAATTCGAATCTAATTTTGGCCTATTCGATGGTTGAAGTTTTTGAATTCGAAAATTCACTTCGAATTCACTTCGACCCTTAGTAAATGTGCCCCCACCTGTCTGTAGAATATTACGACACCTAAGGTTAAAGTAATACTGTCACTCCACCATATAAACGTTTATTCCTGAACCAACAAATGTATTTTTTTACTTGTAATATTGGTGTGTAGGTGCATCTCGGGTCATTTTGCCTGTTCATTTTTGATTGCATAAAAAAAACCATTGTGCAAGATTGCATGCAGTTGAGAGATGTAAAATATATATGTCTGTGTGTCACTACTGACCCTTTTCTATACCCGCTTGAGCTATTGCATGCCATTTATAAGTGCTGCTAAATGCTGCACCTGAATTGTCTGCTGCTAAATATGACACAGGAATACAGAGGGAATAAAATGTTTTGTCTTGAAGAAAACACGTTGCTTCTTATTCCAATTGTTATTAAATGGACTTTTATTAAATGAACAATTTTCTTGCCCAACCACTGCTGATATAGAACACACAGCCAGATTGTAATGTAGCTCCTTTATACATTTATGTGTAAAAATGAAACTGATACGTACATATCTGGTGCACAGAATGAACTCATTAGGTGATATTAATTGCCTGACTTCTTTAAGAGAACCACATTTATAGTATTTAACTATTGATTATTTTAATAGTATACAGCTGGCCTCTAATCTGCAAATTCCCACTATCCTCAGCTGGAAATAAGGAAATGTGATGAATTGATTTCCATTACTGCTCTTTTCCCCTTCCGTATATTTAGTCACATGTAAAAACTTCTAATGAATTGTATACAGCAGGGGACTTCCATCATGATGTTGCTGCCAACATATGTCAGGTGCTTGTCTAGTGTGTTGTAATGAAATTTTGTTCTCTTTAATAGCATCCAATCACTAAATGAGCAACATGCCTTTAGTGTTGTACTGATTTATTTAAACTGCTTTTACCTGCCTGTTGTAGCTTAGTACCGAAGAACCCACTGCATTAAGGGCTCTTACAGACGAGTGTTTTTACCTGCGCTCCCCTGCGTTCCGTTTTTCTGCGTTCAGCCGCAGGGGAGTGCAGAAATAGACGCATTAAACTTTTTCCAATGGGGCTGTACTCACACAGGTGTGTGTAGGCGCCAAACGCAGGTTGAGACGCAACATGCTGCATTTTTCCTGCGTTCGACGCCTACACACGCCTGTGTGAGTACAGCCCCATTGGAAAAAATGTAATGCGTCTATTCCTACTCCCCTGCGTCTGAACGCAGAAAAACGGAACGCAGGGGAGCGCAGGTAAAAACGCTCGTCTGTAAGAGTCCTAATAGAAAGTTGGAAGTCATGGGAAGGAAATCATATGTCTGATGAGAAGCGGTTGACAATTTATGATATTTAACCCATTTGCAGTGGGCATGTTTGACTGTTTTTAAAGGAATGGGGATTGATGCACTTGGCAAATCCTGCACCATGTCCTTTAAACTATCAGCTTCACCGGCCACATGACTGACTGCTATAGATATAGATAAACCTTGTGCAAACTTTGTGCCTTTTACATGACTCATTTATTCTGTTCAGTTGCAATTTTGTGTTGTTATCTAACATGTTTCTGTATCAAAAATGTGAGACTTGAGATCTAAGAGTTGCTGCGGAACAGTCTCATAAAAATTTAAATATGCAACTTCTGCCTGAGCGCTTTTGCTGCTATCTGTAGCTTCTAAACAAACCTTTTGAGAAAAATATATTAATAAAAATATATAACCCCCTTTATGCTGTCAGGTCACTGCAGTGGGCTTTGGAACAACAATGCAGCACTCCTGAGCCCAGAGTCATGTTCTGACAGCTGCTGCAGGACCCACTGACCCAGTATCACATCTTGTTAGACAAGGATTCACTACTTTCAATGTTGAACTTCAGGAGATGCACTTTTGAGAATACTGTCTCTCTGACAGCACTGGGAGGAAGAACTCGCTAAGCACAAGCTTTACAGAAATGGTTCAAAATAACTGCACGTGCTCAGAGAAACACTTTTTATACAACTTTTTTTATTTTTTTTTTACACCTGTGTAGTTTAGCAAACGGAGAAGCACCATTGCCACTTCCCACTGACTAATGCAATCTGGCTGAGATAGCTAGTACTGGCATTTCTTTCACTCAAACACTCTGTTCATCTTATAGAAAATGGTAAATCGCATGAGCCATTTCAGGCACCTTTTTGCTGGCTGAAATATGCAGATGTACAAAGTGCTACATGTGCCTTTAGCCTGGATGTTGCAATTTTTCTGCTTCTGCAACATGCTTGGGGGCAAATTTACTAAGCGGCGAAAATTCGCCAGCGACAGCTTCGCAGGCAGTGCAACACTTTGCCAGGCGAAAATTCACTCAGACAATGCTGATTCACTAACATGCGAAGTTGCATTCAGGACGCGGAATGCTGGCAATGTTGCGCTAGCGTTAATTCGGCAAGCAGATCGAAGTTGCGCTACCGTTGGCTAATTTGCATATGGTGGGAAGTTAAAGTTGAATGGACGTATATGTTGCAGCAAACACGTTACATTACACAAGCCCAGGGAACCTTAATAAAATAAAAAAAAAAATATGTTATATTGCCTTACACATGTGCCCAATGTATAGTTTATGTGCCATATGTCAGGAAATGTAGGGGGGAAGCGGGTTACCCCCAAAAAAATGTATGCTCTTTTGCAGCCTATCACCCTGAAAAAAGGAAAAGATGCCAGCGTTTTTTGGGACTTCGAAAAATTTTCACCTAAATTTTGAGGAAGTCCTATCTACTCGATTGCACTTCGCCTGGTCTGAGGTGGTGAAGGCAAGTCTGGCGCAAGAGGTAACGATCAGTGCGAATAATCGCCAGCGTCAGTCTCTTTCGCTAGCGAAGTTACGCCTGCGCCCGTTAGTAAATCGTTGAAGTTTCGCCAGCATTAGTCACTTCGCCCTTTAGTAAATGTGCCCCTTGGTATTCTAACTATATATATACATATTCCTCTAGTGTCCTCATGTTGTTGCGAAAACAATGAAAGGAAAGCAACGGTTAATGAACGTGAAAGTAAAAAAGGCAACAAGGTGTAGCCAAAATTAAATGAGATACTGATTATTGCATTTTGTTTTATTTTATAAGTCTTTGCATTTGGCAAAATACTGAATTCTTAATGAACACCAAAATCAATCCAAAATCTAATTTACATACTCAGATTTAAGGAGAGGCGATAAACTGTGGAGTCTATTAACAAAACTGAAGTTTCTCACTGGAGCTAGCTGTGTACTATAGGGCAATGCTTTATGTAGCCAAGTTTCTTTGGCTTTGTTGTTGCTTTCCAAGTAAACTTTATACAAAGCATATTGTATTGGCAGTTGTGCTGCCTATAAATCTTGGCATCAGAAAATACCAACGAAAGCAACCAATCTCCTCATGTGACAAGCTCTAAAAATAGAGAAGAAAAGGCTTTGCCATCACATGAACATTTTTTGAATAACAACTGCCAATAATTTACAGCCAACAAGCTATTCATAATTTACCATAAACGTATTTACCTGATGCTTTTACATAATCTGACTCCTCATGTTCCTCTATGAGGGGGCTGCCATATTTGTGCAGCAGTAGTCTGTAAGCATTAGAAACTCTGACAGGTTAAGAGGGGACAGTCAGGTTGGTAAAACAGTCAGATTTAGTAACAAAAGCAGAACTATTAGCGAAAAACATGACCTATAGGTAACTTTTAATGTGGATTTATACTTCGAAAAGAACATTTTTAGTCTTAGTATCACTTTAGATTATTAAAGAATTATACATGCTTATATAGAAAGCTGGAAAATTCTGTTAGGCTATTAGTTAGGGACAAGTAGAAATATTCAATAAGCAAGTAGTTCTTCAACAGGAGGCTGGTTCATGGGAACCCTAGGCTGATGGTGGCATTGAATAGGAAATGTCTTTCCAGTGCAGGTAATTTTCACCCCAAAAAGACGTCTATATGCTGAAAAGTGCCAGTAGAAGTGGTCATTGAAGTGAATACTTTCCATTAACAGTTGGAATATTGCTGGTGGGCTTTGCATCCAGTGAGCTAAAAGAATATTGGTGAGACTGTACACTGATGTTGGAGATCAGACTCGGCTTGAAGTTTGGCTTTCAAATGTATCCGTTCAAATGTATCACTGTTTACTGATTTACATTTGTGCATGAAGGCATTATCATGCCCCAATTTGTTGCCACAAAATAGGAAACCATTGATGCCATGCCATTGTATGCTCAAGTGTTATAGTTTGCTTTAACAGGAAGCATGGAGCATAGACTAAACATGAAAATCAGCCCCAGAACATTATTTCTTCAATCACCACCAAACTTAAACCCATATTATAATATCAGGCAAATATCCAGGGATGTTTTTTCTTTTTAGTGACCTATAGGCACCTATTTAGACCCTCAACTCAGCTGCCAGATTATGCACAATGTATCCGTGTGCAACTCTCAGATTCATTTGGGGCAAGCGCATAGACAATTGTATAAAGTATATGTCCATCAAAAAGGGCAGAGGAAAGGCCACGGAAGAACGAGTGTATACAGTTTATTTAAATGTGAGTTTAAAGGACATGTAAACCTTACCCACAAAAATTTAATCAGTGAACAGCCTCTTTGAAATCTTTAGATAACTGTCACTCTGGTTGTTAAAAGGTTGCAGTATCCCCTAAATCCTTCTACTTCTCTAACGCACTCTGCCCCTTCCCTCAGGAATTTACTTTGGCTGTCGGCTCATGAGCATGCTCAGTTCTTCTCAGCTCAGATTACTTAAAGGGGAAGGAAACCTAGTCGGCGCAAACCCCCCACCCCCCCTCCCGTTTGTTGCCCACCCTCCCTCCTCCCCCCTGGCCTACCCATCTCGCTGGGCAAATGACCCTAACTTGTTACCTACCCTTCTGCGCAGGTCCAGTCCAGGGAGTTCACCGACGACATCTTCCACGCGATCTTCTTCCTGCTTTGAATGGTGCATGCGCAGTAGGATCATTTCGCCGGTACGATCTACTGCGCATGCGCGTGACTTTTGGCGCATGCGCAGTAGATCCGTACCGGCGAAATGATCCTACTGCGCATGCACTAAAATGCCGTTCACAGCAGGAAGAAGATCGCGTGGAAGAAGATGTCGTCAGTGAACTCCCTGGACTGGACCTGCGCAGAATGGTAAGTAACAAGTTAGGGGCATTTGCCCAGCGGGACGGGTAGGCCAGGGAGAGGAGGGAGGGTGGGCAAAAAATGGGAGGGGGGTGGGGGGTTTGCGCCGACTAGGTTTCCTTCCCCTTTAACACACCCTCCAGCCTAACAGCTAATGAAGGGATAGCATTGCTGGATCCCAAAGAAACTCTAGCTGTCTGATCCTATTTTTCCCTTAACCACCTCTCCTGAGTTCAGCTTAACCATAGAGGCTTCCTTGTTTCCACTGGATGTGGTGTTTCTCCCATCAATTTTTGTAACCTTTGTGGTCAGTTCCTGTACCCCGTCCTCGGTACTGGCAATCAATTCAAAGTCTATTAATGGAACAGACCAGGTAAACGCAGAACTCTGCTGCAAAAATCCTTTTTATTGACACAATATGTTTCGAGCAAAAATGCCCTTTGTCACTTTTTGCTCAAAACATGTAGTGTCAATAAAAAGGATTTTTGCAGCAGAGTTCTGCGTTTACCTGTTCTGTTCCAGTAATAGGCTCAGCTTAACCATAACCGTTTTCAACCCCTGCAGAACTTTTTATCAAATTATGTTGTGACTATGTAACCCTGCATTCTGCATTACATGAACTTTACAGCATTCATGTCCTGTTTGCACATGTCAACGTTACTGATGATGTGTCAGAGGGAAAATGGCAGCCGGGTGAAAACTGCTATTTGTTTTAGGAAAATGGCAAATGGAGGGGGTATATGCAGTACAAATGATGTGGCTTGGGCGAGAAAGATATGCCCAACTTATATACATGGTAGGAAAATGTAGGCTTTACATGTCCTTTAAACCAAACTTAACTATATAACTATGAAGGATTGGGAACTCCACTGTCTTATGTGGGGGTTAGAATTCTTTAGTCACACAAAAGATGCTCATTTTGGGAATAAATAGAGACATAAGTCACTTTGCTCTTTGTAATTGTTATTTATTTTTTGCACCTGCTTTAAAAAAGTGAAAGGGGTTGTTCCCTTTCCAAATACTTTTTCCAGTTTAGTTGTTTTCAGATTGATCACTATAAACAACATTTTTTTCAATTCTTTTCCATATTTTATTTTTTTACCATTTTTACAAAATTTAAGTTTAAAGTTGAATGTTCGTATCTCTAGTGTTTCAGTCTGGCAGCTCAGTGATCCAGAAGCATCTGAACTGTTACAATTTGCTGCATTTAGTTGATACAGTTAGTTGTTACATTTCTCAGCAGTATCTGTGGAATATTAATTACTTATTTTGGTTACATACAAAGTTATAAATGGTGTTGAATATCTGTGGTTTTTAAAATGAAAATGTATATCCATTACGTTTTGGCATGAATGTATTTGTTCTAAAGACACTGGACTGTATTCTGCTGCAACAGGTTTCCAAAACAAAAGAGCTTTCCATTGGGCGGTGGGGAAAGCAGCAAAATGTCAAGTAACCGTTGAAGTGGAATCATTGCTTTTGTACCATCACGCTTTTTTTTTATAACAGAGTCACTACTGTCGTAATATGGATTCTTAGAAGTCAGTAAAAAAAAAATCCTATGAGAAGAGGTTTGTTTATCAAAACATCCTTGACTAATGTGTTTTCCCATCTATTTTCTAACCAAGCTCTCTTTCCAACTTTTCTCACACTGCCAACGATCATTTTGCTGTTGAAGGAGTTATAAGCCGTTTTGTTTTGTTACGTGTTTTGTCTCTTCTAGAGAAGTGTTTGGTAATTCTAGAATTTCAGCAATTGCTTCTGTATGTGCTAGCAAGATGAGTGTGACTTATAAACAACAGAAACAAAAAGTAAAAAAGCAAGAAAAGCTTTACTGTATGTGTTGGCAATGAATGGCGGACAATATAGCATAGCTAGTGGGTTGCAGGTTGAAAGTTCCTTAGCTTTGAAACAGAGTTTAAGGATTTTACTCAGATCACAGCAACATTGAGAATAATAATACCTGATTTAAACATTATCTTTATAAACCTAAAGTAGGTGAAATTCTACTATGGTAGTCTAATCAATATTTTGATAAACGGATCCCTTCATGATAAGTGGTAGTAGGGAACAGCTTGATGCCTCTGGGTATCATCAATGACCCTCAACGGAACAAATATCGGATCACTGGCCTGACTAGGAAGCAACATTGGAATCATGCAATTTAGAATTCAGTAATTTTACTAGTGGGATGGATGGCCAGATTTGTTTAATTGCCATAAAATGTAATAGTAACAACTGGCTTTGAGAATGAAGAGGGGAGAAATTTTGTCATTTAGATTTTTGATGTATAATGTTTTAGACTAAATCCAAATATATTCAAGGAGACATTACAGTGAAGTGCCTTTACAGATAGACATCCACAGATCCATCCTATAAAGGTGGGACTTAAAATCAGATGATAATTACTAAGTTTAAAAGTGAGGAAAGCAAGGACCAATGGCAAAGTCTTAAAGGGCCTCCAGTAGAAATTGTGAAAAGTTACACCATTCAGAGAAACTCTACGGGCTTTGGCACAAGGTCATACTTTTCTCCAGCGTATTTCATCTTAAGAATATACCTTATGACACCGTTAGCCTAAATGACACACACACACATAATTGTGTTCTGTAATTCCCATACATTAGGAGTTTATGATTATCCAGAGTTCTGTCCTGATTTATTTTGGAACAATGCACCAAGCAGAAAAAGAACAGAAGGGGCAGAAAACACTACTGCTATATAACTTACACAGAGAAGAGTGGGGTTTCTCGCCACAACCATGCATGTTCTCTCATGTGTCCCTGACAAGAGCAGCATTTTGGGATGTTCACACAGTAAATACTTCCTGGAAATGTTTTCCTAGAAAATACTGCTTGGAAACCTTCATAGAAACTCTATATAATTAAATGTAGACAGGAGTGCAATTAAAATAGACCTGAGCAAAGTCCACTTGTGCGCACATTTTTGTAATTACATTTTCATTTTTGAGGTATACAGATATTTGCAGCTTTCTGCAAAATTCTGTAAAATTGGGCCTTTGGAGCTTAACTGCTGCTAAGAGAGTGAACAGGGTTTAACTGTGTATATCACAGGGGTGTCTTGGTCATAAAGTTGTAAGGGGACTTATAGAGCTGTTTTGGAATGAAGGGCAGTAGCGTGTATATGTTTTACTGATGCGCTTTTCTCAAACTTGACAACAGCTTTGATTTTGCAAGTCACTTGCAAGTCTTTTGAAGGTTTAGCATGGTACAAAATATTGGTTTGTAGGTCTAAGATAAAGTGTTGCTTTAAAAGAGAACAAAAAAATAAGCAGTAGTGTTTACGGATCCTAATCCCTAAATTGTTATGTTATCAAGCAAATTCTGAATGAGGTTTAATGGGAAAAATGGTGTTGAAGTGGTTAACATTGCTGACTTTCAGAGCTGGGGTCTTCAGTTCTTCAGTTTAATTCCAACCATGGCACTATCTGCAGGGAGCTTTATGTTCTCCCCATGTGTTCAAGAGCTTCCTCCTGTAAAGGTTTTTACAATTTGTCGATCAACAAAAAGACAATTTCAAGCGATATCATCTAGTTGATGTTAGGAAACGGTGGGTAGCTGCCTTGTTGGCCCAGCAAACATTTTGACAATAGATACATTTCACTGTGACTGATGAAAATATTCAATTAAATCATTAGATGCATGATTGTTTATTGCCCACTACCCTCATGATAGTTTGATGAATTTGTTGGATTGCACAAAATTTGGCCGTAAATCCCCTAACTCCCTACCCTACACAGAACCCCCTCCCTGCTCCCCCAGCCTAGGTGTTACCCTGGATAAATGCCCCTAACATTGCAGATTCAGGGCATCGGAGTTCTCAGGCGCCATCTTCTTCTCTTTGGTAATCTTCAGGTCTTTTTCCGGCACTTCGGCAATTACTGTGGCTTTTAGCGCATGCGCAGGTTTTCGGGACCGGCAGATTGCACTAACTGCGCATGTGTTAAACTGCTGCTCTCTTCCCGAAGATTACCCAAGAGAAGACAATGGCGCCCGTGAACTCCGATGCCCTGAATCTGCAATGAGGGGTAAGTAAAGAGTTAGGGGCATTTACCCAGGGTAACACCTAGGAATGCATACAATTTGGCATTGATATTTTTGCATATTTGTGTGTAACGATGACACTATTGGACCTTGGCTCAATATTTTAACTAACATAGTTAATTGTAATGTGGCATGGGGAGGCAGGGCTTATCTGACACATAATAAGAACATTCCCCTGGAGGGATGGCTAAGGGAAGGCTCATTCATGCGTAGATGGGGATTTTGAAAGCTACAGAACTTAAATATTTCAAGGAGTGCCGCAGATAAGACACACTGCATCTAGCAGAAGCAACTCTGTTTTATTTCAGTGTGTAAGTATTACATTTTTTAATGGTGAGAGGGAAGGTTTATTATTATAATTATATATTATTATTTATTATTATAAATTATTATTATTTATTATTATTAATTTTATTTTTTTAAATCAAATTTGTTGTAAAAAAAAACATTGTATGTAAAATTCCTAAAATTACTGTGTTTGTTGGTTTATTGCCAAGGCTATGGTGGGAGATGTTTTTGTTCACTTGCAAATGTGGGCTGCTTAAACATGCCACGTTCTGTATGAAAATGCTAAATGAGATACACATTTGATCTCTTTTATACTCGGGGAAGCAAACCTTGCATCTGCTGGGGAGAGGGGCAGTAATATAAAGGGCCTTGGCCAATACGTGAAAACAGATCACTTTCTGGAAGTTTGGGTGTTCCTGAACTTGTAGTTTTGTAAGTATAGCTCTTGCGTTATTCTGCATGGTACATATCAACAGGACAACATTAGTGATGGGTGAATAAATTCACCAGACACTAATTTGCAGCAAATTTCCACATTTCGCTGTAAGCAAATTAATACGCGAAAGTGCAGTGATAATTCAAAAATCCACCCCGCCAAAAAAAAAAAAAATCAGCGCGCAGCAAAATCGGCGTGCACATAAAAATGTTTGCACGTCAGAAAATTATTCAGATGCCCATTGACTTTAATGCATTTGGACCAAATTTGATGCACGTCAAAATTATTTTGACGCCCATTGACTTGAATGCGGTTTGCAAATTTTTCGCCATTTCACGAATTTCATGGTAAATTCGTGAATTTTTCTGCAAAGCAAAGCTGCACAGATCCGCCCATCATTAGACAACATCTATTTGTAGTGATTTTCCCAAATGTATTCCATTATGATATAAATAATAGAAGAAGAATAGCCCAAAAATGTGACCAAAGCCAAAGCAATTATTAATCAAACATGTTTAACCTAATTGTCTTTAAGTAGTAGATTGTAACTTGTAATTTTAGCAGGTGAGCATGTCGACTGAAGACAGAGGGAAACTGATTTTGTCATTTATTCTTTGCTCTCTACTTGTGAGGGGGGAGTGAGTTAATGCATGTTGGGAGGACAGTGGTGGGCTCTATATTGTTTTTTTTTTTTACACCATTTTACACCACTGTACTTAAGGCCATTATCTTTTTTTAACTATAAGCATTAGGGTCAGGGCACACACTCAGATTCAGGGAGATTAGTCGCTCGGTGACAAATCTCCTCTTCTTCAGGGCGACTAATCTCCCGGAACAGCCGCCCGCCGGCTAGAATGTAAATGGCCGGCGGAATGGCACTTGGAGAGCTTCGTTTCTGAAATTTCCTCATGAGGTGATTCACATTATAGCCTGCAGGAGGCAGTTCGGGGAGATTAGTCGCCCCGAAGAAGAGGAGATTTGTCACCGGGAAAATAAACTCCCCCGAATCTGAGCGTGTACCCTGACCCTTCTGTTTAAAAAATATTTAAAAAAATATATAAGTATTTTCATGAATCTGTTCATTGATGATAAACAAACACGCTAGTTCTTCATAATTTTTCATATCACATTTTATATAAAATTCATTTAATCTGTTTTTTCAGGAAATCAAGAAAGGGGCATCTCCAAACAATAACAAGTTGAACAACCACATGCATTTCTGGAGCCATTTTCTGGAGCCATTTTCTAAGAATGAAACCTTTTCTGGAAGAGTGAAATAACAGACTTGGATACATGCCATTGTGACCACCTTGCATCCTCTATATTCCAATATGATGAATTCCATAAAGTGTGTGCTGGTGGGCGATGCTGCTGTCGGAAAGACAGCCCTTCTTGTACGCTTCACGTCAGAGGCATTCCCTGACGCATACAGACCCACAGTCTATGAAAATACAGGAGTGGATGTCTATATGGATGGTGTACAGATCAATCTTGGGCTATGGGACACAGCAGGGAATGATGCTTTCAGAAGCATACGTCCTCTCTCCTTTCAGAATGCAGACATTGTGTTACTGTGTTTTTCGGTGGCTAACCACACCTCATTTTTAAATGTGAGGAATAAGTGGATTGGAGAAGTAAGACAGCACTTGCCTCGTATTCCTGTGCTTGTGGTGGCAACTCAGACTGACCAGAGGGAACTGGATCACATGCGACTTCCTTGTATTAACTCTATAGATGGCAAACAACTAGCCCAGCATGTTCGAGCCAAAGGATACTTAGAGTGTTCATCGCTCAGCAACAGAGGAGTTCAGCAGGTATTTGAGTGTGCAGTTAGGACAGCCATTAACCAGGCGAAGAAGAGGGCCAGGCGGCACCGTTTTCTTTCCCAAGAATGCAAAATCTTTTGAACTGCACTGCTATATATTACCACTCCTATAGGTAGGACATGTTAAACTTTGTGCAAAGGGGTAACCACCCATCAACTAATTCATGTGACATACTTTACTGTAGTTTTATGCACACAAACTGACATTAGAGAAAACATTACCCAAAGGATATTTCCAAATAACTTATTTGAGAAAGTGATATTTTTACTATTTAAAATTTTCTGTAATCCCCCTGTATGAAAAATGAACAGGTGTCCATTGTTGGTTCTTCCTTATTAAACCTCTGTAAAGGTCACAACGGACAAGGCCCATAGAAAAGGAGGGTACAACAAGCTGCTCCTACTCTAAAATTGTTCTATTGAGCTGCAGTGATACCACAGTAAATCATCCTAGGGTGACATAAAAATATATATATATATATATGTCCAGATACTTTCTACAGAACAGAGCAGTGCTTTAAAGGATAAGTAAAAAAATAATTGAATGTAAAATTGATGAGGGGTCGATTCTAAGCTCTATTCTAATTTACATTATTATTTTTTTTAATTTAAGATATTAAAGGTTACTGAATTTTGTTAAAGTGGTGCCACCTGCTGGTCATTTTCTGACCAGTCTGATCACCAAGTAGTCAAGGAACGTGTCAGGAGAAAGAAAGAGGCTACTCTGATGTTCTTCTGGTTAGGAAAAAAAATTAGAAATCTTTCTCAAATCTTTTCTTACCAGAAATACATCAGAGCAGCCTCTTTCTTTCTCCTGACACGTTCCTTGACTACTTGGTGATCAGACTGGTCAGAAATAGACCAGTAGGTGGCGCTGTTGTAACAAAATTAATTGATGTTAACAGTACATGTAATCTTTAATATCTTGGAATTAAAAATAAATAAATAATGAATGTGCATTGCAAAAGTGCTTAGAATAGCCCCCTTATCAATCTTACATTCACTTATTTTTAAGGTTTACTTATCTTTTAAATGGAGGACTAGATGATGATGATGTGTAAAAAGAAAATAGAAGTATTAAAATAATAATAACATTATTAATAATAAAATAATAATAACATTATTAATAAAATAATAACAATAAAAGAGCAAGCCTTTCTGGTTGTTCAGCAATGCTGATCCCAGCAACAAGATGGCATTAGAAATTTCTGGTTATAAAGATGCAGAATGAAAATGTTTATTGTGTTTACTCTGCTTATTGTATCTAATGAAATTAAATACAATAAAGAGGACCATCAGCAAATCACAATACTAATTTCCAAATTATACGTATATGTATAAGTAGCTTCCAACCACAACCCTAATATGAAATCACTGATTTTGACCAATGGACCTCGCAGGTGAGACAATATTCTGAATGGCCCCTCCAGGCAAGACATGACTCAAACAAATACATTTTTATTTGTTTTTCCAAATATATCAAAACTGCCATAACTAGGGCAGCTTTTAATTTTTAATTGCCTCATGAAAATGAAATAACTTTCATCTCTTGATCGTAGCGTGTGTATTTTGCAACCACATATTGTTACATTCTTCAGTACTGGAAATCTGCCTGAAGACGAGATACAATAACATAAGAACCTACACAGAGTGTATTTATTTTGAGAATCTTAAATTATTTTGTGTAATTAGCTTTGTAAAGTATTTGTAAATATGCTTCTAAAAATGAAAATTATACTAAAAAAAATGAACTGTACCGGGTTTCAGTTGTGTTTATAAAATAACTGTGCTACAGCAAGGTGTCGTTTATTCTATCGGTGAATGATAACAAATGGCATTTCTGGAACTGAACTGACAAAATTGTCATCACACATTTCTCAATTTGTAATTTGAATAAAATTTTGTTAGAGGTAAACAATATTTGTGAAGTCAATAAAATCATCTAATTAGTACTTCCCTTATTCTCCCCACATAATAAAAACTTTCTTTTAGGGGGTTATTTATTAAAGTCCGAATGTGAAAATTTACTACAAAAAAATTTACTGTAAAAGAAATTACTATAAAATTGCATAAAATCCGAATTTTTAATGGAAAAAAAATAAATAAAATTTTTCGAGATTTATTATACCCTGAGGCTGTAAAGAGTCAGAATCCGAAAATCCGCCATCTCAGACCTGCCGAAGTTGTATATAAGTCAATGGGAGAGTTCCCTATCCTAATTGGAAAGTATCATGGTCTGTGCTCGGTTTAGCCCAAAAACCATTGCTTTTTTAGGCAAATACCCCCAAAAATTGCACAATTCTGGAAAAGGGCCCAGAAAAATTGTACGATTTGCGAAGCAGCCCGAAAAAAATCATACAATACAATATTTTGTATGATTTTCTTTGGTTTTCCCTGAACCAATTTAAAAAATCTGCAAAATTTCGATTTTGATAAATAACCCCCTTAATGTCTTGCTATTTCTGGCATATGTTTTGGTATAAATAAACACAGAGGGAACAAGAACATATACTGTAAATCAGAAGTGTAACTAAAAAAGAGAATAAGTAAAGAGAATAAAAGAGAAATAGTTGTATGTATTTTACTTTTTGTGGTCAAGAGGTTCTTGCATTAAGGGTTAAACACCCTAGGAGGCGAAGAAATGTTCCTAGGGTGTTGAAATGTTCCTGAGCTTGTTTAATGCCTAGATCAGGGGACCCCAACCTTTTTTACCCGTGAGCCACATTCAAATGTAAAAATAGTTGGGGAGCAACACAAGCATGAAAAAGTCCCTGGAGATGCCAAATACGGGCTGTGATTGGGTACTGTAGCCCCTATGTGGACTGGCAGCCTACAGGAGGCTCTACTTAGCACAATACTACATTTTATGCAATTAAAACTCCATCCAAGCCTGGAATTCAAAAATAAGCCCCTGCTTAGAGGACACTGGGAGCAACATCCAAGGGTTTGGAGATCAAAATGTTGCTCACGAGCTACTGGTTGGGGATCACTGGCAGATAATGATGGAAGCCCAGCCAGAGTGCCAATTCAAATCTATCATGTAGAATTCTTGTTACATGCAAATATTTTATCCAGAATGTTTGGGACTTCGGGTTTTCCAGATAAGGGATCTCTTGGATCTCTATACATAAAGTTGACAAAAAAATAATTTAAACATTAAATGAACCCAATGGTATTGTTATACTGCTAATAAGGATAAAAAGGATAAGGATAAAATCTTAGTTAGGATCAGGTATAATGTACATGTTGTTTTATAATTAAAGAGAACAAAAAAGGTAATAATTTTTTACATTTTGAATTACTGGATGAAAATGGAGTTTATTGGAGATAATGGTAATTAGGAGCTTTCTGGATAACGGATTTCCAGTTAACGGATCCCATCCCTGTACCAGACATTTCCCATAATATGAGCACCATGCCTATTCATATGGGGTAACTGGCTAGATCTTCAGAATGTTTAATTGACTGCAACCCTAACATTGTGCATTGTAAGCTGTGCCTCTTCCCTCTCTTACAAATTGGGTTTCTTGGTTTTTCCGCACCTTCTAACCACCCATCTCCACTGTTTAGAAGTCCTTTAATCTTAGGCATGCCGACAGCTCTTAAAAATTAACATGAATTTGTACCTGAAAGAAAGCAACTGCAAAGAAGAGCTAACGAGGTTGCACAACCTTGTTAATAAATATAATTAGATTGTGTGTGTAACTTGGAAACCATGAAAGGAATGATTAATGCCTTAAAAAACTTTTTTGATGAGTGCAAATAAATTCATTGTGTCCACACTTTGATGTGTTGTCATTATTATATCTTGTGATAAACAATTAAGAGTCAATACAGTGCAATAGTGTAAGGGGTGCTAATTACGGAAGCAACAGTTCGCATTCCACTAGTCTGTAGAAGAAGGAATCACTCAATAAAACCAATAAAACATAACATGTAATAGTTCATTTAAAATCAAAAGAGGGAATTAATAAAATATAAAAACACTTAGAATTATGATGTATCCCGATCTGGTTTCACAGTTATAAGGATTGCAGTATATCTGAGTAATGAAAATAATGGTCCCACCTAGATCATTACATCAGCCTATATGACCTCTAATAGTAGTAGGAGTTGGGGTGGGGAGCAGGAGGGTGTCTGTAGTAAAAGAAATTAGGTGGCTCCCATTGTGGGAAAAACCAACACCTTGTATGCTGGACCTTGAAGTTAATTCAAAAATGGTGTGCAAGGAGAGTAAACTGACACTTTGCAGAAGTACTTAAGAAGGTATGGCCTATTCCCTATGTCTTGTGTGTAACCCCCCTCTTGTTTTCTACTTTTCTGTTGTTCTCCTATTCATTGTATTTTAAAATTATGAAAAATAAAAACTACAAAAAAAATCTATTAAAAATGAAGGTTTTTTTTGCCATCAGATGGGATTTATGCAGCTTAGTTAAGATGTTATACCCCCCAAGTAAACAATATAAGAATATCAGTCAACTGAAGGTTCTGTGATCTATATATCAGTCCAACAGATCAACGCGTAACTACAGAGGAAGCCGACCCCATGGCCGCACATGTGGGGGGCTGTGTTGGCTTTCTTTGCAGTGGGGGATTATTTGGGGAGGGGGGTTACACGTTACAAGCAAATTTTTGAGCATCACAGGTCACCCCCAAGCAGTGTCGGACTGGGACACCAGGGGCCCACCCAAAAATCTTAGACCAGGGGCCCACCAAAAGACCTTAGATCAGGGGCCCACTGTCAGTACTATTATAATTCCTCTCCTCACGCAACCTCTATTCTGCTAGTCTCTTTTCTTTACATGCTATAATCTATTATTCAATCTATTTAGTCTCTTTGTTCTAATATAAATAGGTAATGGTCATGAAATAGGCCAAATGTTTTGAAGCAGGAGGGCCCACTGAAACCTGGGTTTTCCTGGTATCCCTATGGGCCAGTCCGTCACTGCCCCCAAGGCCATACGTTGGTCATCATGAAACACTTTAATGCAAAGGTTAGAAATCCCTTTAAGGTGAATTGTAGATTTAGGCGAGATGATATATAAGAAAGACTGGGTAAAGAGACAGAAAAAAGTTCATGTGATGAAGAAAGCTAGGAGGTTAACTGAAATACTCACAGTACATAATATAAAAGCAAAATGGCATAACTTGTATATGTACAGATAGATGTTAGAGGGGCTTTTGCAAAACCACAGACGTATTCTGTCTGATAAAGTAATATTCCTGTCATTTCCTCTCTTACATGATCGCCCCTTAGACAATGTTCCCATTCTTTCCTATGATGGTTGCTTGGAGTGTCTTTCATATTTGTAGTGACACTGAACGTACTTGCAGATACAGGGAAGGAAGTGGAGCCTGCGGTTACAAAAGGCATAACCAACACATTTATAAAAGCCATACTCTGTCATGACAACGCTTCACTTTGCTTATTTTGGTCAATCAAAGGAGAGATAAGACCAAGCTATTATGTTACACTACTTTAACATTCAAGGCAGAATATGTGTGACTCGTAAAAGCTCTCCTCTGTCTTTTTCGGTGTAAAGCGTAGGCAACTTCCAGCTCTCAACTCGCTACCCCCATCATCCTCAGTCAAGACTGTTAGAAATGACTCAATGGGAGGGATGATATGAGTGCCATCTTCTATATTGTAAAGATAAAAAGATTTAATAAAGGAGGATTTCTCACATAGAAAAAATATGTCTGGAACTAAATGGTAGGGTAAGAAGCTGGGGAGAATGTGGTGCATGTGTTCCATGGATACACTTAAAATGGCATTTTGAATGTAACCTCCTGGATGTTACACATAGTTACATAGTTAGTTAGTTAGTTACATAGTTAAATTGGGCTGAAAAAAGACAAAGTCCATCAAGTTCAACCCCTCCAAATGAAAACCCAGCATCCATACACACACCCCTCCATACTTTCACATAAATTCTATATACCCATATCTATACTAACTATAGAGTTTAGTATCCCAATAGCCTTGGATATTATGTCTGTCCAAAAAATCATCCAAGCCATTCTTATAGTCATTAACTGAATCAGCATCACAACATCACCCGACAGTGCATTCCACAACCTCACTGTCCTGACTGTGAAGAACCCCCTACGTTGCTTCAAATGAAAGTTCTTTTCTTCTAGTCTGAAGGGGAGGCCTCTGGTACGGTGATCCACTTTATGGGTAAAAAGGTCCCCTGCTATTTGTCTATAATGTCCTCTAATGTACTTGTAAAGTGTAATCATGTCCCCTTGCAAGCGCCTTTTTTCCAGAGAAAACAACCCCAACCTTGACAGAATCAAGACCGATGAATGTTTTTGGAGTATACACCAGTCAATGGGGCTAGGATGGTCAACCTCTAAGGTGGACATTTAAGGTAATAAACATGATTTAATACCCAGGAACAACGGGGGGGGGGAGAAAGGAGGATTAAGATTTGACCACTTTAGGTTCCCTCAATCTACCCCGGCAATGCCCATTACCAGGCATCTATTGCATGTCTTGTGTTGCACTTAAAATGCAGACTGACTAAAATAGCTGATTAGAACCTAGAAATTAGTGGAGCTAATTAAGTTTTAGGGAGGTAAAGCCTTCCAACAACAAGGCTATATACAGTATATCAATACACAACTAGAAGCTCTAAAGCTGGCCATACACAAAGAGTGGATCTTTTCCCGATATGCCCACCAACGCTGGGCTATATTCTGAACGTTCCAGATATCGTGGCCAGATATCGATTGGGAAGACCCGTCGGAAGCCCCCATACACAGGCACATATTGGCAGCTTTAATCTGCCCGTGTATGGTCACTGATTATTGTTACAATATGATGATTAACTGACAACTGTGACCAAAAGCTGTTCTTAATATTTTCCATTTGTTTTACTAATATGTTTTACTAATATGTTCACAGAGGCAAAATGTGCCAACACTGTTAGCTTAAATATGTGGTCATGTGTTCATCATGAGGAAATAACCTTTTATTAAACCTACACTATGAGAACTTGTGAAGATTATTTTTACATTTTATAGAACATCTGAGTCAATACTCACAGGAAGTAGATGCTCCGGATATTTTAATGGGGTAATGTTAATTTTAGCAGTGTCCTACATTTGGGAGTTAAAGGGTGGGACACTCCTACAAGTGCTCTCCAACTAAATGAAAGGGAATTTTTTGAGCTTGGCATCTGAATGAGCCTAAAAATTTATTGAATGGGAAAGGAAATCAATTGGGTTCCATACGCACGGTGTCAATGTCATCCTCCTGGTTAGGCATTTTAATTCACAAATGATTTCCAGAACCACTTCCACTTCTAATATATATATGGCCAGATTCAATTCAGTGAGAAAAAGTTATCTCATCATAGATTATTACATGAAAACTCTTGGACGAGATCCGATTCAAGGAAACAAAAGACTGTTCTGTCCCTAGTCTGACTGTGGGATATATTTATCAAAGAGTGAAGTTAATAGTGAAGGTCCGCCACTAGAGTGAAATTCTGCCACTCTCCATTCATTTCTATGGGATTTTTATAGGCGTATTTATCAAAGGGTGATAAATACGCCTTTCAAAATCCCATAGAAATGAATTGAGAACTGCGGAATTTCACTCTAGTCGCGGACCTTCACTCTTTGATAAATTTACCCCCTAAAAGACATCTCTCCATGCAGCTTCTCACTGCCAGAAAATAGACAAAGCTTTTCCTCTCCCCCCTTCTTAAATAACCATAACCTTTATATATAGCACAGACTAGGGGTAGGCAGAAGAGACTTTAACAGGTACCTGCCCAGTGCTCCCTATAGTTGCACCCTAGACTAGGCCCTAGGTTCCAGCCCTGAATGCAGAACAAGAAACATAAAGACAATACACCAACAATAATAGCAATGAATAAAACACCTCCCTGACCCCATCTCAGTATATTCAGGAGGTAAAGCCAGACAAATCCCAGCAACAGGTCCCATTCACACACATACACACATGCACACACAGACATAAATACATTATATAAATGGCATTGTAAGTACTGTGTTACTATTAGTTGATGATACTTAATTAATTCTAATTAATTAATTCTGCAAAATTATAATTTCCATGCAGGATAAATGTCACTTTTCAGAGGGGTTTGGAGAACTGGGTAGCAAATGGGCAAATTAGGTTCAATGTTAAGGGGGTTATTTATCAAAATCTGAAAAGTTCTAATTATTTTATGAAAACTTCTCTGACCACTGGCTTTTCCCACATTTATCAATCATTTTTTACAAATTTCTCTTGTGCAGCAATATAAAAAAATAAAATTGTAAAAAAAATATGAATTCTACGATTTTTTGGGATTTTGCGCCAGAATCCTACGATTTTTTCATAAAATCGCTCAAATGCTACAATTTTTTCAGAAACCCATCAAAAATCTTCCAATTGTTAACGGGATATCTGCCAATTACTTTTACATGTTATCGGCAGGTCTGATTTGGAGTACTTTTTTCATCTGACTTTTAACACCATTTAATAAATCCCACCTTTAATAAATCCCAAACAAAATCGAATTTTATTCCCTAAAAAAATTGTATTTTCCTCTTTAAAATTCGGGGGCTTAATAAATTAATTAATAAATAACCCTCTAATTTTTAGCCAGGCCTCTTTACTGATTTTTTCAGGATAACTTTTACCTGGCATGATACCTATTGTACTGTACTTAATACTTAAAAATGGATAATGATCTCAGCCTGGCAATTATAGGACCATCAGCGTAACATCTGTGGTGGGCAAGTTATTTAAAGGTTTGTCAACAGATCACATTCAAGATTATGTTCAGGAGAGGCATTATGAGAAGTAATCAGTACAGCTGTATGAAGGATAGGTCCTGCCAGACAAATTTGATTGCTTTTTATGATGAGGTTAGTAAGAAGTGGACAGAGGAGGAGCAGTAGGTGATCAATTTGGATTTTGAATGGTACACTCTCTACTTGTTGTAGGGTTCTTAGTGGGGTTCCACAGGATTCTGTATTGGTTAGGGATGCACAGAATCCACTAATTTGAATTCGACCGAACCCCCAAATCCTTTGCAAAAGATTCAAACCGTAAACCGAACCGAATCTGAATACTAATTTGCATATGCAAATTAGGGGTGGAAAGGGGAAAAATATTTTTACTTCCTTGTTTTGTGACAAAAAGTCATGCAATTTCCCTCCCTACCCCTAATTTGCAGATGCAAATTAGGGTTTGTATGCGGCCAGGCAGAAGGTTTTGGCCGAATCCGAATCCTGCTGAAGAAGGCTGAATCCTGGTCGAATCCAGAACCGAATCCTGGATTCTGTGCATTCCTAGTATTGGGTCAGCTTTATTATTTAATTTGTTAATTAATGACTTATCATCATCTTTATCTATATATCGTCAACACGTTTTTCAGTGCTTTACATTAGTTTATAAAGAACAGGGAACAAATGGTGAATAACAAACAAGGGTTTACAGAGTACAATTGGATTAGAGGGGCCTACAAACTAAAGGGCAGATTTAATAAAGGGCGAATTGTCCAGCGACCGCTTCGCACACATCGCACCACTTCGCCAGGCGCAAATGCGATACTGACAGCAAAAAAAGATTTCCTAATTTCCCCTGGTCTCTCCTGATAATAGTTGCCTAGTGCTGGCTGGAGGGGTTGGCACCTGTATTTATTGATCTAATATCAAAAAAAGCCTTTTTGCACAATTTTTGCACATTTTTTTGAATCTTTCTCGTATGGATTGGCCTGTATAAAAGAGGACTTTTATCATTTGGAGATTGGGACTAACACTACCTTAATTGGCCATAAATCATTTTTCATAAAAATCCTTTTTCTAAAGAAAAATTTCTTAATGTTTTCTAACTTTTTATGAAGCTTTTTTTTATTAAGCTCTTATAATGTCTTAAAGTTTTTTTAAAAAAAAACTGTTCACTATTTAAGATACCGTTCACAATGCATTTGCTTAATTATTAATTATTCACTTATATTTTGATTCATTGTATTAATTATGTAAATCACCATGGGTTTTTAAACATTGATTGAGAGTGAATCTGCATGTCTGATGAAGGGGCACGCCCCCGAAACGTTACATCACTTGACGAAATAAACGTGCAGGGGAGATCCCCGCTACACTAGCCTGCGGTGTTTGGCAAATTTTTGTGTAGATTTTGTGTAGCAAATGCGATACTGAGCAGCCTGACAAGAACCTGGTTCATAACAAGTGGTGTAACTTTAGGGCTCAGACCCCCCTTGCAAAAGCAAAACTCTAGGTCCAATCCCTCCACTGTGCAAAAAACATTTTTCCAAATAAAAGAATACTGCAATGCAATTACCTGAAAAGCACTGAAAATATCATGTATACGGGGAAATTGCTTAGAATGGCATTTTCTAAGCAACGCAGCCCTATAGATATTTAAACCCACAATGGTTCATCCTGATCATTTAAGTCCCACAGACCATGTGTCACACTGCTGCCGCCAGCATTAGAAGAATCGCACTTTCTTATACCTGAAACCTTCGCAGAGGTAACTGTGAGTAAAAACAACTCATTTCATTTTCATGTACGTAATATCTATCAACAGACTAGAGAGGAATCCTGAGCTAGGGGAGGGGGTGTAACATAGTATTAAACCAAAACTCTAAACATGGTGAATGCTAAACATTAGGCAGTAACCTACATTCACTTTCATCCGAGCAATGCTTTAGGATAGCCTTGTACAAAAGTACAATCTACAACCACCAACATGAGAAATGACCGTTGTTCCGATGCTGTCGATTCTACCTTTTCAACCGGAACAAGTGATGTTACATCAAAAGGGGTTGGCACTCAAAGGGTTAATGAGTTTTGAATACAAGTATCACATTGCTGCTTGCATGTGAAATGGACATTTAGGGTAGAAAAAAAAATTCCAGGTAGGTGGGACCCACATTTGTGCCTCACTACATTTCCATACACAGACCCACGCAACCACAGAGAAAGAGAGATCCTATGAAGTACAGTATGAAAGCACAGAGGAGAAGCACTTTCCATCTGCAGAGTAACAATGTGACAGATCACTTTACAAAGCAAAAAATACGTAAACTGCAGAGCTGTCTTCTTTCTGTGTTCAGTGTAAGCAATGAAATTAAGAAGAAATGTTAAATGTGACGAACAAAAAGTGGCTAAAATACAATATAAAAGTTAATATAAATATAAATCTCCAAATATTTGTTTGTAAGTGGTGATTTACATTTCTCCAAATAATATGAACTCTCTGTGTGAAACAGAAATCAGCTACTGTTAATGGTACAAGGAGTACTTTTGGGCACTTTGAACTCCTCATATTAATAGCTTGATTAAGAATCCAAAGCATTTAAACCAGTCCTCACTGACTTACATTGGGGCATTTAAAAATTTGACTCAAACTCCTTCCAATGGGGTGCCTATAGTAACAGTGGGATAATAGTCTCTGGGAAGGGAGTGTGACTGTGGGATAGCAGGTATAGTAGGGAGAGATGGTGCCTATAGTAACAGTGGGATAATAGTCTCTGGGAAGGGAGTGTGACTGTGGGATAGCAGGTATAGTAGGGAGAGATGGTGCCTATAGTAACAGTGGGATAATAGTCTCTGGGAAGGGAGTGTGACTGTGGGATAGCAGGTATAGTAGGGAGAGATGGTGCCTATAGTAACAGTGGGATAATAGTCTCTGGGAAGGGAATGTGACTGTGGGATAGCAGGTATAGTAGGGAGAGATGGTGTCTATAGTAACAGTGGGATAATAGTCTCTGGGAAGGGAGTGTGACTGTGGGATAGCAGGTATAGTAGGGAGAGATGGTGTCTATAGTAACAGTGGATAATAGTCTCTGGGAAGGGAGTGTGACTGTGGGATAGCAGGTATAGTAGGGAGAGATGGTGTCTATAGTAACAGTGGATAATAGTCTCTGGGAAGGGAGTGTGACTGTGGGATAGCAGGTATAGTAGGGAGAGATGGTGTCTATAGTAACAGTGGATAATAGTCTCTGGGAAGGGAGTGTGACTGTGGGATAGCAGGTATAGTAGGGAGAGATGGCGCCTATAGTAGTAGCTTTCAAAGAGCTTTAAATCACCCCATGTGCCATAACCCATAATTGGCATAATAAGATCATCAGCAACATATAGAGTTACTTGAACTTTTTTAATTCTAAGTAATTATTGTAACATGGTGTTCCTCTTCAATTTGTAGGACTTCCCTACTTGGCAATTACCTATGACCAGTGGTTATAAATAGTATCCTATTAGGTACAAGTGGTGCCGGTGTTGTTGCATTTCAGGTGTACTGGAAACACCCAGTTTTAGCTGGTTTCCATGCCTTAGGACTGAGATCTGATGTATGAACTAGATGTATGTATGTAATATTACTTCCAAATAAATGGATCATCTGTACTCTATTAGTAGCCGACTGTTACTGTTTGCAAATGCCTTTCTCTACCGCAAAGGGTTATGTGAGTGCCTATATATATATATATATATATATATATATATACACAAACTGCGATAGACTTTGATGTGAAATAAAGCTTTCCATTTAATCTCTATATGTGGATAATCAGAGTGTCTAATCGGGGCTATGGGGATGTTATATTTATATATATATTTATATATATGTGCTTGATGCCGTAGCAATCATTTACAACATTATATAGGACAATATGTTACATCAGGAGCCAGGATTACCACTGAGTGGGCTTTAATCTCTGAGAATTTTTTTTTCTTAAATGTACATTATTTTCTTTTAAAAAAAAGTAAATAGTCCATAAAAAGTCAATAGCATTTTTCTTTCTGTAATTGTGCCTTAGATATGATTTAGAATCACCCTCATTGCCGAAGTCATTTACATTCATTGCAATTTAGTATTTTTTTTTGTAGTTTAAGATTGTTCTCTACTGATTTTGTTCTCAGCACTATAACTATAGTTCCCATTTGACTTCACCCCTCTAATTCCCAACGTTGCTTACGTTCACAAAGCCACTTCCTCCAGTTGTTCTTTCCTCTGAAGACAGGTAGAGGAAGTTTTGTAGTTCTTGTTATTTTCTACATTGTTTCAAATCTTTCTCTTCCAAACATATATATGGTTCTACACTATTCAGAATGATTTAATGCTTGAAAAAGTACATAGAGAAGGTGCAATAGCCTGACGCTAAAATGCAGATTTATCAAGGGTCGAATTGAAAATTCAAAGTAAAAAAATTAGAATTTTGAGCTATTTTTGTGTACTTCGACTAGGGAATTGTCCAAATTTGATTCTAATTTAAAAAAAAATCTAAAATTTGAATATCGAAATTTATCATATACTGTCGCTTTAAAAATTAAATTTCGACCATTCGCCATCTAAAGCCTGCCAAATTGCTGTTTTAGCCTTTGGGGGACCTCTTAGAACCTATTTGGAGTCAATTGGTGAACTTATAAGAATTATAGTTTTTTTTTTTTTTTAAAATACTTTGAATCAAAATCGATCAAACTTCGATTCGAACGATCAAATACAGCCTATTCACCTGCAAAAAAACTACGATTTTTTAAAATAAATTTGGGTTGGTCTTTTTTTATCCGAAGTTTGAATTTATGGGAGTTCAAAAAAAACTCCTATTACTTCGAAATTCGACCCTTGATAAATCTGCCCCTTAATGTGATGACTTAGTCGGAAGCCAAACATAAACCTTTCTGTGTATAGGAGATAAGAGTATTCCTTTGTGTCAAACAGAATATTTGTGTCTTCTTTAAAAGGAACAGTAACACCAAAAATGTTAGTGTTTTAAAAGCATGGCAATATGATATATGAGTTTACATATAAAAGCTGCTGTGTAGCCATGGGGGCAGCCATTCAAGCACAGGATACACAGTTGATAACAGATAAGGTTTAAAGAAACCCATTATATAGTACAGGTATGTGACCTGTTATCCAGAATGCTCAGGGTCTGGGGCTTTCTGGATAATGGATCGTTCTGTAATTAGGACCTTTATACCTTAAGTCTACTAGAAAATCATGAAAACATTAAATCAACCCAATAGGCTGGTTTTGCCTCCAATAAGGATGAATTATTTCTTCGTTTGAATCAAGAACAAAGTACTGTTTTATTATTACAGAGAATAAGGAAATAGTTTTTAAAATTTTGAATTATTTGGTTAAAATGGAATCTATGGGAGACGGTCTTTCTGAGCTTTCTGGATAATGGGTTTCTGGATAAAGGATCCCATACCTGTACTGAGCTTATCTGTTATCTGCTGTATATACGGTGCCTTTTCTCCTTTTTCAGCTTTGATTGTCTGCCCCCATGACTTATAAAAACTACAGTAGAGTTTCTGAAGCAAACACATCAGTTGTACCAGTGCAGGGAAACAGGACATTATATTGCCATTTCTTTAAAAAAAACTTTCATTTGTTGGTGTCACTGTTCCTTTAAATCAGTCTAGCTTGAAGAGGATTGGCTTTTCTGCACTGGTTTCAGTAGAGAAAATGACCCATGCACCATTAGCACAAGAAAGACACATTTTGCACAGAAATGAAAAGGGGATTTGTTGTTAAAAAAACCGCTTACTCTGTGCTATTACATTTTGTAATTTAAACATGTTTGGTTTCAAGCATTTTTTGTCTGTAGTTTTTTTTCTGAATATCAGCCCTTCACCTTCAAACAACTAGTTGTTTTCAGATAAATCACCAGAAATAATGACTTTTTCCAATTACTTTCTATTTTCTATGTGTCACTGTCTTTCTAATATTGAAGTGTAAAGTGTCTTTTTTCACCTTCTAAAGCAGCTCTGGGAGGGGGGGGGTCGCCGACCCTGTAAACTGTTCTAAATTGATAGATTTAGTTGATACATTGCTTATCTTTGTCCCTGCTAAGCAGAATCTCTGGGTTTCATTAGAGGCAGCTGTTAGAATTGATACAATAGTTGCTAATACTCCAGAGATTCTGCTGAGAAATGTATCAACTAAATGTTGCAAAATTGTAACAGTTTAGAATCTGCACCTGAATTACTGAGCTGCCAGACTGAATCACCAGAGACAGGGAAACATAGATATTGGGAAAACCAGTAAAAAATAAATAATGGAAAGTAATTGAAAAAAGTTTTTATTTCTGGGAACAATCTGAAAACAACTGAACTAAAAAAAAGTTTTTGGAAGGTGAACAACCCCTTTAATAACAAATAATTTCCCAGTAACAGACAGTTTGCAGCTTTACACCATTTTGTAGCAAATACCCTAATTAAACTAGATCTAGATATATATTAAAAATAATGATATCTTTCATCATATTCTGTTCTTCTTCCTCTGTTATAAAGGAAATTGTTCTTGTTGTATGTGGCTGAAACTACTTATGGTGTTTAGCAATTCTTGTTGCTTTCCTGTTTGCGTGTTTCTCTGTTGATGAACTCTTGGTTGTCATGTATTATTATTAATATTCTTATAGCATCATCAGTCCCTGTCCCAGTTGGCTTACAATCTACGGTCCCTATCACATTCACAAACAGTAGGGTCAATTTTATTAAAAGAAACATTTTGCAAAAAAGTGCTCTGGCTGGAATCAAACCTAGAAGGCCAGTGTTGCATGGCAGCAGTGCTTAGAATTATGTCCTTATGCTCAGCATGGGATACCTCAGGGTGGGATAACTCTTGAAATGTAAAGCGCTGTTTCTTGGAATTTCTTTCTTCATGGCAGTTTATTGCCATTGTCAGCTGAGAGATTAAATCCCATGGTAGCTGATTTATCAAAATTTAAAGCAGGTCGGACTGGTACCTTGGAACATAAAGCTGTACATTTTCAGCCAATTCCTTGTGTATACCTCAAATATTCATGCTTATTATCTGTATGATGTAGACATCCGAAAGAGAAACAAGAATTAGAAAATATAAAGGAAGTGTTGCGTTTCATGCCTCCTTCTGATGTTTCATCTTCTGAAGTGCTAGAAGGAGGCATGAAACGCATCAGGTGACTATACATGTCATAGAGTAGGAAGTACATCTGTAATCTGATGCCTGTTTGTTGTTTTAAATATCTTAAAATAAAGTTTCTTGATTCTAACTTCTGCCTGCGGGATACTTTCCTAACCTACTAACCCTGGGCTGGCAAGACACCAGGAAAAAACCTGGTGGGCCCCGCTAACCCAGACCCATTGCTCCCCTGTTGCTTCTCCCCTGCCCTCCCAACCCCGATTGTGGCAAAAATAAGTTTATGGTGCACAGGCAGGCGTTGGGGCCATAAAGAGGGTGTGGAGGCCCCTGGGGTAGCAGCCCCAGTGGGCTGAGTGTATCAGTAAGCTTTCCTGACTAAACAAGACTTGCCAGTAGCTGAAGGAACACTTAGGGGCAGATTTATCAAAGGTCGAGATGAAGTTTTGAAGTGAAAAACATTGAATTTCAAGCTATTTTTTGTGTACTTCAACTACGGAATAGTAATACTTCAATTCAAATTTGAAATTTTTTTTTGAAGTACTGTCTCTTTAAAACTTCAACCATTCGCCTCCTAAAAGCTGCCGATGTGCTGTTTTAGCCTATGGGGGACCTCCTAGAACCTTTATGGAGGCAATTGGGGGAGTTTGGGAGATCGAAGGTCGAAGTTAAAAAAAACTTTGAATCAAAGTAGTGCTACTTCAAATCGTACGATTTGAAGTAGGCCCACTTTGACCCCAAAAAACTTTCCATTTGAACCACCATTCGTTTGGTCTTTTTGAATTCGAAGTTCAACCTTTGATAAATCTGCCCTTAAGTTGTCACACTCCATAGACTTCCATGGTCCTTTACTGTGGACATTGGCTAGATGAGTAATAAATTACATATTTCTGGCCTGCCCCGGGCTACTATAATCCTTTTATGGAATTGTTTCTTAGAGGAGCAGACTATATATATATATATACATATATATATATATATATATATATATATATATATATATATATATATATATATATATATATATATATATATATATATATATATATATATATATATATATAGGCCTAGAGTGGGTGACCTAGTAGCTATCTGGCCCATTGACCACCTGTATAATGCAAGCACTAATGTAAATACACTAACAGCACTTTATCATAGTCACAAAATAGTGCAGCAACATTAATCATTTATGCTGTACTGGCAATGTTGCCCGCTCATAGCGATGGTACCACACCTGTCTCCATTCTTTGGGGACTGCAATTCTGAATCATACAACCGGAAATGTTCTGCTTCTTTGCATTTCATCTTCCAGATATAGTATGTAAAAGTAAATAAAAAGGCCCTAGGGGGTACATTATGGTAAAGCTACAACCCCACTTTAAAATAAAACTATATATATGATCTTCTTAAAGGAAAAATGTACCCGCCATAAATTAAATGTAAAATAAATACATTCAGGAAACCATTTTGACATAAAAAGTGATCTGCACAGTGGCTTTTCTGCATGTTTTATTTATTTATACGAGTAGCTGCCAGAACATGAAGGGCAAACAAACATAGAAGGATTTTATTTTACTCGGCAATTAAAAGATACAGAATATAAAACCTGTGTGTGCTTTTTTTTTTAATAATATTTATAATGTCCCTTTAGATAAAAGAGTTGTGTTAAAAATCAATGTTCCGTAAAAAAAGAAATTTTCTTTTCTATTCATCAATTACTTGTTGTAGTTTGACCATACATTTATATTTTCCTTCAAAGATGAGAAATCAATGTGCTAGCATATTCTTATGCCTTTTGGCCATTATGTGAATAGCAGTGTTTTAGTCAGCTGGTTTGAGTCAATATTACATCTTCAAGCTGACACAAGAAATGGACATTGATTATACCATAGCCTCTAATATTTCCATTAGTTTCCATGAATTGTTCCAAGTCAAAAAATCCAAAACATTTATTCCTAGGCAAATGTTGATTTTTGTATTTGTTTCTCTCCACAAATTTCGATATAATATCCCAGGGTAATTTTCTTATTTAAAACCAAATAACACCTTGCAGGATAATTATAGTGCCCCAGAATGCATGGCAGGATAAAAGCAGTAGCAACTTGTATAATAGAGGTATAGGATCTGTTATCAAAAAACCTTTTATCCAGAAAGTTCCAAATTATGGAAAGACTATCCCCAGCAGACTCAATTTTAATCAAATAATTAAAAAATGTTTAAATTATTATCTTTTATCCTGTAATAATAAAAAAAACTTTCTTGTACTTGATCCCAACTAAGATATGATTAATCCTTAGTGGAGGCAAAACAATACTATTGGGTTAATTTAATGTTTAATTAATTTTATATGCGACTTAAAGCATGGCAGAAAGAAAACTCCCAGAAAGACTCCCTACCTGGAAAACCCCAGGTCCTGAGAAATCTGGATAACAGGTTCCATACATGCACCTCCATCCTGTTTGTTGGAGGAAATTCATTGGTATTGGTTTGGGGAATCTTGAAATACAGATACATTATGTTATAATTTTTTTTCTGCTGTGTCTGCCTAATTGCTGTCTGTTTGGTTTACAGATAAGGATTTTATACAGAAGAGTTTAGCTGTGAGGGAGATCAGATTAAATAATGTGTCCAGTGTAAACCTCAAGTCTTCACTTTCCTTGTTATGTAATGTGTTGGCATCACGGGGCAGATTTATCAAGGGTCGAAAAAACTTCGAAATTCGACCATCGAATAGGTTACTTTGACATTGAAAGTCGTATTCGTAGGATTGTTAAAATCGTACGATCGTACTACGATTGTACTACGATTGTACTACAATCAAACGATCGTACAATTTTACTTCGACTTCTAAAAACGTAGCCAAATGTTGGCTATATGTTCTAGGAGGTCCCCATAGGCTAACATAGCAATTCGGTGGCGAAGTGTCAAAGTCAAAGTTTTTTAAAGAGAATTCGAATAGTCGAATTTGTAGTATTTTCACTTCGATTCAAAGTCGAAGTGGAATTTGGCCTATTCGATGGTCGAAGTACCCAAAAATTACTACGGAATTCAAAGTTTTTCAATTCGAATATTCACTTTGAATTCACTTCGACCCTTAGTAAATCTGCCCCTACATGAAATGAAAATTATTTATTTATTTTTAATTGCAACACTAGCCAGGATGTATTTCAAAGACGTCTTATTGTTTGGGTTGTATATATGTGTATATGACTAGTATCCAGTGCACTGGCCCCACTAATTCAGGAGATCCTACTGCAATTTGATGGACCTTGTACTAGTACTAGATACCACTAAATATTAAGCACAGCAGAGCCATTTGTATGAAATGCGATAGAGAAGAAGCTGGTTTCCTCCATTTGATATCGGACTGCCCCAAAGTAGCAGTATACTGGACAGAAGTAATCCGCTACATCAACTTATTCCTATCCTTTCCAGGAATTATGTCCCCAGAGACCTGCTTATTGGGTATTATAGATGAGGTAGTGCCCCTACAAAAATCCAGAATCCAAAAGGTCTATTTTATTTTAAGCAAAAAAAGCTAGTAATAATGAAATGGATGAGCCCCAGCTCCCCTACACTACAGCAATGGATTGAATTAATAAATAGTACATCGCCCTTAATTAAACTGACTTACAATGCCAGGGAACACCTCAGGAAAAATTTGAGAAAATATGGGAACCCTGGTTAGATGTCAACCCTCAGGCTTCCCTCCCAGATGACTGATCTATAGATTTCAACTGATATATTCGACGTACATCACTAAATGTGTTACATGCCTAGGTATGCTTTGGAACTGCTATGATACAAAAGAAATAATTGTAAATAATAGTCAAATAAATGTCAAGACTGTTGGTTATGTTTATTTTTGTTTGTTGTTTATGTTTTAAAATGCAAAATAAAAACCTATAAAAATTTATATTAAGCACACATTGTTTTGGCACTACTAACAATGGCCATACTAATGAATATATATGAATTAGTTTATATAAAATTGTATTTATTACCAGTTTATAATGTGTTATTAAATATATATATGGCAATTAGTTTATAGAAAATAGTATTTATTACCAGTTTATAATGTGTTATTAAATATATTTATGGCAATTAGTTTATATAAAATAGTATTTATTACCAGTTTATAATGTGTTATTAAATATACTTATGGCCAATGAAGTACTATCAGAAATAAACTATTTTCTTAATAAATTCTGTTTCTATTCTAGTTCAGGAATAATTTTTTCTTAATAAATTCACTAAAAATACATTTATAAGTACAGGTATGGGATCTGTTATCCGGGAAACCTGTTATCCAGAAAGTTCCATCTCCCATTGACTCAATTAAAATAAAATAACCCAAATTTTTTAAAATAATGAGCTTTTTCTCTGTAATAATAAAACAGTACCATGTACTTGATCCAAATTAAGATATAATTGATCCTTATTGGAAGCAAAACCAGCCTATTGGGTTCATTTTAAGTATACATGATTTTCTAGTAGACTATCCAAATTACAGAAAGATCCATTATCCGGAAAGCCCCAGGTCCCGAGCATTCTGAATAACAGGTCCCATACCTGTATCTTCATCCCCAGTGCAATACTTAATTTTCGTTGCTTATGTTTAAAAAACTGACTATAATCCTCTTTTACTATACAATTTCTCTCCTTTTTTCAGATAATGCCACTCTCTGGGTGACAATAAAAATTGGCAACGATTTTGTCTATATTTGGCAACAATTCTGGTGATAATCTTAAGTAAAGCTTACGAGACAATTTACATAGCATGAATGCTATAATAGGTGTTAATATATATGTTCACCAAAATATTATAACAGAAGTGCTGGCACTTTAGTAAACATGCTCTTGCGGATTTTTTGGCGAAGGCTATTATCGCCAGGCTATTATCACAACTTTGTAAACTGCCGCTTTAGTAGGAGAGGCATACTGGAGCTGGTTGCAGTTTAATCCTCTATGGAATATGAAATTCCAGGGCTTATATAAAACATATTAACTGAATGGTCACTATTCAAAACTAAGTAGGTTCTGCTGTGTAAATGTTAGTTAAATCTTTTTTCTTTTTTAAAGGCTGGTTAGTTATTGTAACAACATTCAGTGGCAGATTTATCAAGGGTCGAATTTCGAAGTAAATGGAGTTTTTTTTTAACTCCCATAACTTTGAAATTCAAATGAAAAAAGACCAATCGAAATTCATCAAAAAATCGAAGGTGTTTTTTTTTGACCGAATAGGTCCGTTTTAGATCAAATTGCACGAATTGAAGTAATAGCGCTTTCGATTGACTTCAATTTGAAGTTTTTCCAAAAAAAACCTTTTTTTTCAAAGTCCACCAATTGACTCCAGATTGAAGTACACAAAAAAATAGCTCGAAATTCAAATTTTTTTAATTCGAATTTTCACTTCGAACTTTGATAAATCTTCCCCTCATTCTCATATACAGGTCGAGGTTGCTTCAGTTCCTCAAATATTGGAACAAGTAAAAGATAAGCAGGAAATCTCCCAGCTTTGGAAATAACCCGGAGGTGGGTATTATGGACAATACAAACAACTATCCCTTAGTGCAACACATTTAATTAACATGCAATATTTCATTAATAAACATCAGCTAAAACACAGAAAATAAAATATAAATAATGAAACCTGAAGCAAAGCAGAAAGGTAACCTATTATTAGATTAGCAGAGCATGCAGACTTCCAACCTTGCTCTGCATTTGGTGTGCGGTTCTCACATTAGTACTTGCAAGATGACCAGAGAACAGAGGAAGTACATTCTACACTCAGCTAAAGCCTCTGCGAAAATAAAAATGCTATTGAAATTGTATCCCCTTGTATTTGCTTGACAGGTAAAAAGAAATATACTCTATTAATGAGTAAGGATAACATATATTATTTATTTTTAGAGGTTCCTATGGACAGAGATATTTTAATTCCATAGATTTACAGTTATTTAGTAGGTATGGGATCTGTTATGCGGAAACCTGTTATCCAGAAAGTTCCAAATTATGGGAAGGCTGTCTCCCATGGACTCTATTTTATCCAAATAATTATAAACTATTTCATTTTTCATTGTAATATTAAAACAGTACTATGTAATTGATTCTAGCTAATATATAATGAATTCTTATTGGTGGCAAAATCAGCCTGTTGGGTTTATTTAATGTTTACATGATTTTATAGTATTGTATAAGGTATGAAGACCCAAATTATGAAAAGATCCTTTATCCAGAAAATCCCAGATCACACACATTCTGGATAACAGATCCCTTACCTGTAATAGAAGCAGTTGCCCTGTTAAGGTACAGTTACCATCAGTGGCATAACTAAATGTTACTGGGCCCCACAGCAAATTTATTTTAGGGCCCCCAAAATATCCAGAGGTTGTCCTGTTTTACCAATATATAATGAAATTGCTCATTAATAAGGGCCTCATGGGGCCCCATATACCTTCTGGGCTCCCCTGCAGCTGCAGGGTCTGCCTCTTCTGCAGTTATGCCCCTGGTTACCATTAGAGGTAAATGTGGAGGGATCTTCATATTTCAGAGCCTTTGTTAGTGGGCAAACAGTGTCCCTGAAGTCTTCAGTTGGTAGATATGTCCCCTTTATTATATATATATATATATATATATACATACAGTATATATATATATATATATATATATATATATATATATATATATATATATATATCATGGGTGCACAAAAAGCAGATTCATATATGTATGCATGTTCTTGTCAAGTTAGTGTCGTGATTGAAGAATTGAAGAATCTTCTGGGGGTTTATGTGCACTAATGGAAGAAATAGGTCCATCACTAAATTAGAAACGGGGAGGCACATTTCTCAAGGGTCGAATTTTGAATTCATGTGACTTTAATGTCAGGAAGGCTACAAACATCACCAAATTGATCCCTGGACCTCTCCCATTCACTTAAACCGTCATTCGGCAGGTTTTTGGTGGCGAATAGTCAAATTCAAATGGCCAGAATATGATAAATCTCGAAAAACAAATAAAAAACTCGAATCGAGTTTGGATAATTCCCTAGTCAAATTTGACAATTTTTTTTTAACAGGTTTCCTTTTTATTATTTTCAAAAATTAGGGATACAGAAAGCAAAAAGGAGGGAGGGGAAAGTCAAAGAAAAGAAGGAACAATAACATCATATCACACACAGCATACAATCAAATGTACAGCAAATTTCAGTACATCAATGCGAAGAAGCCCCTAAGTGAATATCACACCACAAGTCCCACATCTTCTGAAATTTACCCGGACACCCTCGAGCCTCATAAGTGAGTTTTATTAACGGAAGCATGTTATTAACATATTGTATCCATTCTCTCTTAACCGGAGGATCAGGGGAGATCCAGTGCATCACCAACATTTTTTTTGCATAGAATAGTAATGTCCTCACCGTTAGTCTAACATGGGCAGCCGTCAGTAGATCCTCTACTATCCCCAACAGGCAGCTTTCAGGGTTATACATATTAGGCACCTCTAGGACTTCCGAAATATATACACACACTTCCTTCCAGTAGTCCACAATTGTCGGACAGGTCCATACCATGTGCCAGAAGGAACCATCCCAAATTTGACAATTTTAACCATAACATTTTTTCAGTAAGGTGGTCACTGTGTGGGTTAGAGAATGTGATGAAGTGTGTAATAGATCCCAGTAGCTCACCAAGGGCAGACTGCAGGCTGCTTAGATTGAATACACTTTCCCTATGTAACCAGTACTACAGGCTGCTGCAGGCTAGGCACACATAGGTAGGTGCAATAACTCTGTAAAAGCAGAAACATGCTTGGAAGTTAGGGCAGTCAGTCAGGACACACAACTGAGCAGTTAGTAGGATTAAGTCAGGTCATACACAGGAATCAGAGAAACACAGCACCAAAGGATGAGACTTAAGCTGGCCATAGACGCAAAGATCTGGACTGTATGTGGAGAGTCCCGACATTTTTCGTTCTGCGGAGATCGTTCGTTTGGTCGATCGGACAGGGTAAAAGATTTCTGTCGGCTGCGGGTAATATCTCTGCGTGTATTGCCGATCGTATGATTTTCAGTGGGAGACTGTCACTAGCTTTGGTCGGACATAACTTTCGTACCATTGCTGTCAGGGGCAGAACATCGGCTGATCTGTTCTTTTACTACTTTATTTGATCTGAATGGTTAGTGGCAGGTCGGGAGATGGGGAAGTACGATGATTCATTCGATCAGATCTTTGCGTCTATGGCCATCTTAGTGGAAGGTCAGGACAAGCCAAAATCATACACAGGAATCAACAACAGGGCATTTCCCAAGAGTTTGGGCCCTTACAGACGAGCGTTTGAAGCTGTTCTCCCCTGCGTTCCGTTTTTATGCGTTCAGCCGCAGGGGAGCACAGGAGTAGACACGTTCATTTTTTTTCACTGGGGCTGTACTCACACAGGCGCATGTAGGCGCCGAACACAGGTTGAGACACAACATGCTGCATTTTTCCTGCGTTCGGCCCCTACATGCGCCTGTGTGAGTACAGCCCCAGTGAAAAAAAATGAACGTGTCTACTCCTGTGCTCCCCTGCGGCTGAACGCATAAAAACGGAACGCAGGGGAGCGCAGCTTCAAACGCTCGTCTGTAAGAGCCCTTAGGCATTAGCAGACAAGCAGAGTTCACATATATAAAAGTTTGCTTCTATTGCTGATTGAGGTAAAGGTGCAGGTAATATTAACCCCTACTATTGCTGGAACTGCACCTGACAGTGTGAGACAGTACTGAATTACTATATGAGTATTGTGAGTTTGTAACTTCAAAGGAATCTTTCTTTCTAAACCTTATAGGTGCACCACACAGATTAGACACCTTTTCCCTAGTCTGTAGTGAATAAAATGGGTCAGAGACAAAACCTTTCTGGGGCAGGAGAATTACAAAGATATTGTGGCTTAACACTTTGAAGCCTGCTGGTACTTCCACAGTTAAGCAATCCGTTGCAGACGTAAACTACCCCTTGTTTGTGAGTCCGGTTCATCAGCTCAGTTCGTTTTACTTACTACAATGAAGCACCGATAACAGCGTAAAATGTCCAGTTGTTCAGTTCCGCTTTTTAATTTTCCTTTCAAAAAAAAAATAAAAAAGATCCATGTTATTTTATAAAACTAACTAAAGAATCCTAATAGCCATTTTATTTTATTTCCCCCCCCCGTTACTTAGCCTAGAACAGCGCTACTTTCTTTTTTATACAAATACATAACCACAATGTGCTCAGTCCAAATGCGTTAAATGAGCGTACCGCTGTACATGGTGGGCCCAGTTGCGCACGCCCTAGACCTTCAGCAAGGGGAGCAGATACCAGGAAACTTGAAAAGCGGCTGGCACATGCCTGGACCCACGAAATAATAAAGTCGGAGTCAGATTGTAAAAGGATTAAAAGAAGACCAATGACCAAGTGTCCTTGGTAGACACAAAATGCGTCAGGCCATGGTTCTTAATTATAGAAAATAAAATATAAACTTTTTTAATCCTTTTACAATCTGACTCCAGCTTTACTATTTCATGGGTCCAGGCATGTCCCAGCCTCTTTTTTTACTTTCTTTTTTAGCAAGGTTTCTAGTGAGGATTTGGGCCAGTGTCGAATAAGACAAAGCAGGATCAATACATTATTTATCTGGAAGGCTCATCCACATATAGTGCACTTTATCTTGGTAATGCCTTTGGTTGATGTAACACTGATAAAGCCGCTCAGCTAAGGCACAGTAAGCACACACACATTTTCTATTTCCAGAATGCAGTTTATGATGCCTATTGATATACTACAATACTGGACTATGGGGTAAATTTACTAAGCGGCGAAAATTCGCCAGGGACGGCTTCGCACCCATCGCTACACTTCGCCAGGCAGAAATTCGCTCAGACAACGCTAATTTACTAAAATACAAGTTGCGTCCAGGGCGCCGAACGCTGGAAAATTTTCCCTAGCGTTACTTCAGCAATCAAAATGAAGATGTACTGGCGTTGCCTAATTTGCATACGCTGGGAAATGATAAAGTTACAGCAAATACATTACATTACACATGTCCAGGGAACCGTAATAAATAAAATATAGTTAATATAATGCCCTAAACATGAGCCCACTGTATAGTTTATGTTCCATATGTTAGAAAATGTATGGGGGAACCTGGTTACCCAAAAAATATTTTTACGGACCTTTGCAGGCAATCACTCTGAAAAAAGGAAAAGATGCCAGTGTTTTTTGCACTAAAAATTGAGGACGTCCTATGCACTCCATTGCACTTCGCCTGGTCTGAGCTGGCGAAGGCAAGTCTGGCGAATGAGGTAACGTTCAGTAAAATTCGCATCGTAGTGAATTTGCGGAGTTACGTCCATTCGCCAGAGCAAAAATTCACCTGGCATCAGAGTAAATGAAAATGACGTCACGCTGGCGAATCATCGCCCTTTAGTAAATGTGCCCCTATATATCAGCAGATTCAACTAAAAAAACATAGATAAAATCAAGATAAAAAAGATAATATCTAGTAACTTCTGCCATCCTGTCCATGCCATAAAATCTTCAAAAACAGTTTCTTATATTTATTCTGCAAAATCTGAAAGTAGTTTTTTTTTTTCTATTGCTTTTTCTCTTCCCCCTTATAGCCCGAAATGCATTACTGGACCTATTAGAATCCTGCCTTCAGTCTCCTGTTGAGGAGTTAACTGTATGTGTTGAGTGTAATGCTCGGTGGTAACCAAACCGCACATATATGTTTTCTTGGTTCACAGGAAACACCTGCCAGAAGAGCGATGCTGTATAATAAACTACCTAGAAAATGTTGTATAATCTAGCGTACATCTTTTTTTCACATGGCATCAGAGGCAGCACTTACGTCTAAATCCTTTCATTAAACTATGGAAAAGGCTTTAAATCCAGAAAATGAACCAGGTGCACTTAGGGGCAGATTTACTAAAGGGCGAAGTGAGTAACGCTGGCGATGATTTGCCAGCGTTACTGCTTTCAGGCACTTTGCCGATTTACTAACGGGCGCAGGCGTAACTTTGCTAGCGAAAAAAAGTTTCTAGGTCCCAAAAAACACTGGTGTCTTTTCCTTTTTGCAGAGTGATAGGCTGCAAAAGTCCTTACATTTTTTTTTTTGGGTAACTGGGTTCCCCCATACATTTTCTAACATATGGCACATAAACTATACACTGGGCTCATGTGTAGGGCATTATAACAACTCTATTGTCTTTATTAAGGTTCCCTGGACTTGTGTAATGTAATGTATTTGCTGCAACATATACATCCATTCAACTTTACAATTTCCATCTGTATGCAAATTAGCCTGAGCGAAGACCTCTTACAAAGTTGCGCTAGGCAGAATTGAACGCTAGCGCATCTTCGCTTTGATTGCCGAAGTAACGCTAGCGAAAATTCGCCAGAGTTTGGTGCCCTGGACGCAACTTGGACACGAAGGGGCAAATTCACTAAGATTCGTAGTTGCGCCAGGCATAACTTCGCCGCACTTCGCCACACTTCGCTAGGCGTAGTTTCACCAGCGCTCCGCAAATTCACTAAAATCCGAAGTTGCGCACAGGGGTAGCGTAAGGTTGCGAAGTTGCGCTAGCGTTGATTCGCTAAGCGAATCGAAGTTATGCTAGCGATGGTTAATTTGCATACGGCGCCAAATTCAAATTTCAATGGAGGAATACGTAGAATCACTACAAATGCCTGGGAAACCTTCAAAACATCAAATAAAAATTTTTTTTTGCCCTACACATGTGCCCACTGTATAGTTAAGTTGCCATGAGTTAGGAAATGTAGGGGGGAAGGAGGGGAGCCCCAAAAAATTTTTCAATCTTTTTCAGCCTATCACCCATAATATAGAAAAAACGCCAGCGTTTTTTGGGACTTAGAAAAAATTTGAACTTTTTTTTAAACAATCCCTATCTACTCTATTGCGCTTTGCCTGGTCTGAGGTGGCGAAGGAAGTCTAGCGTAAAAGGTAGCGTTCAGTACACTGCGCGTGTTAGTGAATTTGCGTAGTTACATCCGTAGCGAAAATTCGCCAGGCGTAAGGGTGCGAAGTAACACTAGCGAATTTATGCCATCGTTTGTTAGTGAATTTGCGAAGTAACGAAAATGCCCAACGCTAGCGAATTGACGCTAGCGTTAGGCGCTTCGGCACTTAGTGAATTTGCCCCGAAGTGTTGCGATGGCTGGGAATGGCGAATTTAGTAAATTTACCCCTATGTCTCTCTAAGGCTACAATAAATTCACCTACTAATATGCCAGTACTTTTGGCTATTTGATTAACTGGGAAGCACCAGGGATTTAATTGAAATATGGTCAGTGCCGGTATCTCTCATGAGCATATATATTTATAAATATTTATATATATACCCTGTAGCTTATATATATGCAATAAATAATAATTATCAGTGTCATGATTAAAAAGTCAGCACAATTCAAATAAGTTGCAAGGTTGATATGCTACTGAATGGAGTGTGCAAATATATCTACACTTATGAAAACACAATACATTACTGGATCTCTATCAGTCAATTATTAGAAAAAAATATGGCACATATTAAAAAGCAAAATATTAATGTCAATAGAAGGGAAATATTGTATATTTATATATTTCTTCTTATGCAAATAATACAACAGGTGTGGGAGATTTGCTATTATTATGAAAACATTTATAAAGACTATAAAACAAAACATATTTCAGTGGTGTTCCTTCCCAACTCTTTGTGGATAGCAGGTTATCGTAGGCTGATTGGATGATACTAGCACTAAATTAAATTAAACCGCTTTTGTGTTTATTTTCTACCAGCAAAAAGGCTATAAAATGTGCCAATAGCCATTGTAGATGCCCCCTGATGGCATAGTTCTAAATACAGCTTAACCCAAAACACAGAATCAGCAAAGTGACTACAGAAATGTTTTTCTTCTGTTCATCGCCTTTAGAATATTTGTCGAATTTCCAGCTTTGGTTTTTTTTTTTTCTCCATTTGTATCATTTCAGGCAACATGAGGAAATGAGTGGCTACGCATGATTCTGCAGCTGTGGCATGACTGCAAAGGACAAGTACACAAAAGTGCTACACATAGTCATGTTAAACTGTAACATTTATAACAGACTTGTTTTATACCGATGTATTCCCAGAAAATCAGTTTAATAGTGCAGCAAACTTAATAATACAGGTATGGGACCTGTTATCCAGAATTCCTGGGTTTTTCTGAAATTTGGATCTTCATATGTCAAGTCTACTAGAAAATAATGTAAACATTAAATAAACCCAATAGGCTGGTTTTGCTTCCAATAAGGATTCATTTTATCTTGGTTTGGATCAAGTACAAATGGCTGTTTTATTATTACAGAGAAAAAGGAAATCATTTTTTAAAATTTGGATTATTTGGATAAAAAGGAGTCTATGGGAGACAGCCTTTCAGTAATTCGGAGCTTAGTGGATAATGGATATTGGTATAAACACATTTATAAAGGTTAGTGAATTCTGCACATTTTGGCAGAACTTTTGCCTATATCATTACAGGACACTGGTATACACTCTACTGACCAGTAGATTCTATTAAGTGGCTGCTATGGGTGACTAGACCACTATCAAACTATTCACCTTTACGTTCATGTGACTCATTTGTAGTTAAAGATGTAACAAGTGTATCGTTTCTGGACACAAGTATATACAGACACCAGAACTGTGTGTATATGTAAGTATTTTAAAGGGCACAATGAAGTGACTACTTTAGTATCTAGTTCAGTAATAGAATAGCATCTAGTCCAATAATAGAATATGAGCCTTCCTTAAATACATACATTCAAATGTCTGTCATATTATTATAATGCAATGGCTTGTGGGTTAGGACTGCTAGCATTTCCTGTGTTCTATGTTATTCTCACTAATTAAAAAAACACAAGCCTCAGCATATGAGGGGAGGGTAGTGCATTGCTGTAAAAAATGCTGGTAGGCATCCAAATTGAAACATAAAGTAGTTATATTAACAAGCTATAAGTCTACGTCTAGGATCCGGCTACCCATAATTACTCCTGTGCTGAAAGGCTCTATATCTTCGCCATATCAATCAGGGAGACCCCATACACTTCCAGATAAACTGCTAAATCAGTCTAAAGGACCGATATAGGCATCTTTAATCTGCCAGTTTATGGCCATCTTTAAGGCCCACAACATGCAGATTCCATCCCCTTGTTTTGTTTTTTATTGTTCTTAAATGTTTTATTATTACATAAGCATCAGATGGCAAAAGAAGAATACATTTAAAGGAATTGTTCAGTGTTAAAATAAAAACTAGGTAAATAGATAGGCTGTGCAAAATAAAAAATGTTTCTAATATAGTTAGTTAGATAAAAATGTAATTATTACATAAGCATTAGATGGCAAAAGAAGAATACATTTAAAGGAATTGTTCAGTGTAAAAATAAAAACTAGGTAAATAGATAGGCTGTGCCAAATAAAAAATGTTTCTAATATAGTTAGTTAGATAAAAATGTAATATATAAAATCTGGAGTGATTGGATGTCTAACATAATAGCCAGAATTCTATTTCCTGCTTTTCAGCTCTCTTGGTTTACACTGATTGGTTACCAGGCAGTAACCAATCAGTGACTTGAGGGGGAGGCAAATGGGTCATATCTGTTGTTTTTGAATCTGAGCTGAATGCTGAGGATCAATTGCAAACTCACTGAACAGTTATGTCCTATGTGGACTAACTCAGAGTTAGAGAGCTGAAAAGCAGGCGATAGTAGGAAGTAGTCTTCTGACTATTATGTTAGAAATCCAGTTACTCCAGCCTTTATACATTACATTTTTTATTTTTACATTAAACTTTTCCTTCAAAGGTACATTTAGGGGCAGATTTATCAAGGATCGAATTTCGAGTTCATGGGAGTTTGTAAAAACTCCCATGTACTCGAAATTCGGAAAAAAAAAGATCAATCGATATTTTTCAAAACAATTGAATTTTTCAAATTCCGGTGAATGGGATTGACGCGCATACTGACATCGAATCAAATTCTATTCGATTTTTATAGCAAAGAACTAAATTTTCAGAATGTCTCCAAACAACTCCAAATTAATTCCAGGACGTCCCCCATAGGCTAAAACATAGGCAGGTTTAAGGTGGCGAATAGTCAAATTTAAATTCTTAAAGGGCCAGGATATGAAAAATTTCGAAATTAGAATTAGAATTTTTTAAAAACTCGAATCGAATTTTAACTATTCCCTAGTCGAATTACACTAAAATAAACTCAAAAATGCGATTTTTTTAATTCGAATTTGAATTTTCACTTTGACCCTTTATAAATCTGCCCCTTAGAGATACACATAAATATTGCCGAAAAAATCAAGTCATCATCAGGGATCACAGTTAAGAACAACAACACAGTGCAACCAAACAAAGAAATCTATCATATAATAGATATAACAAGCTGAAAAGCAACCTGTTAGCTCTCTCTATATAGAAATATGGACATCCACATAAATATTTAGAAATGTAGGCATAAAAGTGAATGGTTAGGGCTCAAACAGAGTCTACCTGACTACATCATGAAAAAGTCTTAAACTTATTTGACAGCAAATTCCAAAAATAAACACCAATATGTTTCTTACAAATATCCACATTCAATAATGTTTTTCTCCTATGAAGGCAATTTTTGCTCCATTCTCTGGTATCCCTGGTGAACCAATCTGTTTTGTTTTTTAAAGAGAATTGTAACACAAAAAACCTAAACCAGTGTCTGTGCAAAGTGTATGGGGTCATTTACAAACCACAAGCATATTGTACTAGCAACTGGCTTTTGCATTGTTTTTAAATTTATACTGTAAATATATTGGCTCTAAGGAAGTTCATTCTTTACTTCTCACTATTTCACTGATGCCCATCATACTTCTAAAAATTACTACATCTACCAATATGAGTATGATACAATGTCACATAAAATAATGATGCGCAATGTTGTGTTTTTGTCCCTAACTTTTCTGTTAGTTTGATGTGCTAGAACTGATGATTCTCCTAAATATATATATATTTTTCTAATATATATATATATATATATATATATATATATATATATATATATATATATATACACACAGTATACTGTATACATACCTACCTCCCAGAGCATATACAAACTTATATACAGCACCATGAAAAAATACCCAAACTCTTATCCAAAGTTTTAAGTTGTTGGTTTTTTTTGGGGGGAGGGGAATCCGAAGACAAATAAAAAGCTGAAATTAATGATAAGAAATATTGGTACTGATCAGAATTTAATTAATGTTTTTTTTTTATTGCAGTCAGATAAATACAGAATTAACAGGCAGATTTACCAATGGTCGAATTGAAAATTAAAATTTTTGAATTTTTTTATGGTCAAAACTGTTAAATTTGACTAGGGAGTTATTTAAATTTGATTCGAGTTTTTAAAAAAAATTGAATTTGATTTTCGAGATTTATCATACTCTGGCCCTTCTCTCGAATTTGACTATTCGCCAACTAAATCCTGCCGAATTGCTGTATAAGTCAATGGGAGAGATCCAGAGATCAATTTGGAGTAGTTTCTAGCCTTCCTGACATTCTAATTCGATTCAAGTTTTCAGGTCAATAACATTCATTCGAGTTTACAACAGAATCCACATTGTAGCATTTGGAAAAGACAATCAGTCCCTCCCAAACATAATCAGCCTCTAGGCATCATTCTATCACCACTGCCACCACTATAGTCTGACCATTCTAGATTTGAAGGCTTTTTTTTGCAATTACCCAGGATATTTTGTAATATATTAGTGCGTATCTCTGTTTGGTTGATTTCAATTCATACATGTGCTATTTTCTGTTTCTAATTTGATATTTTTATTTCCCTTGAACATTTGAGAAATATATAAGTAATTCACATAAAATTTATTTGCAATGTATTTGTTTTAAAATATTAATGCCAGATGCCATTTTTAGTATTAGCAACATTTTTTTTGTACTGCAACACGAATTTGACATGAATATCACTTGCAATGTATCTGTAATTTAGATAACTATTTTTGAAAATCTATTAAAATACATTTGACACTCAAAAATACAGCTGTTCTGCCATCAATACAGAAACTATCCTGGATTAGTAAGCGGCAGTCATTTAAAGAATACCATGTAAAACCTACTAAATCTATTCACTTGTTATTGTCACAATTTGGATAATGGGTTTCTTGATCATAGATCCATAATGATGTGTCTTGTGAACGTTAGCTAATCCCCCTACTTGCATAACGATATATGTATTCTATTGTTAATATTATTATATAGAGTAATAATTCCACATTTGACCTGGGAATAGGTTTTTGGTAGTTATAGCTCTTAAAATAAATTAACATAATGAATAAAGTTGCATTTTCACTTTGGAACTGATAATATCGCTTTGGTGGTAATAAAGTTCATTTGTGGCATTTTAATCACACCAAGCAATAGTAACAAAACAAATATTACGGAATTATTATTATCTTGTCTTTAAGGGAAGAGGCACACGCTCAGATTCGGGGAGATTTAATCGCCCGGTGGTAAATCGGCTCTTCTTCGGGGTGACTAATCTCCCTAAACTGCCTCCTACTGGCTAGAATATAAATCGCAGACGGGATGGCACTCGGAGCGTTTCATTTTCCGAAGTCGCCCGAAGTTTCCTCGTGAGGCAACTACAGAAAACAAAGCACAGATCCTGCTGGTGATTTACATTCTAGCTGGCGGGAGGCAGTTCGCCCATAGAAGAGGAGATTTTTCGTGTGGCGACTAATCTTCCCGAATCTGAGCGTGTGTCTCTGTCCTAACAGCTCCCAATTCTGTGTATTAGCTCCAGTGGTCCACTGTATCAAAATGCCGAGGTGCCACATACAGTATATAAATAATAATTATACACATGGGATAGAGCAACATCTATAGTTATCTGTAGGAAGAAGGTCATAGCCATTTATAGATATTATTTTTTAGCTTAGATCTGTTCCCATAAAATAAGAGCATTGTAAATAAAGCGGGTATATATGGTAGCTTGCATCCGTAATTATTTCTTTGTCAGTGTAACATATATTTCAATCCATTTGTTAAAAAAAAGTACAAATACACCATATACCACAAGCCATGCACTGCTGCTCACCCATACAATCAGATAACTAGAGATGAAGCAGATACGCACATTGTTTTTCTGTTTGTTATACTGCGCACCTGCTCAGCCACAAGCACGTGGATCCTTATATTAAATTAATGGAATGTGTCAACTGATCAAATGGATTTGTTTCTATAAAATAAGCAGCTTCATTTCTGCACATCACAAAAACATTACTATTAATAATAACAACAATAATAATAATGATGATCATGAAACTCAGCAAAGTTAATAAAATATTGTTCCTCGTAGATAGAGCGGGAGAAAGTTACAAACAGTACTGTGTGTGTTTGCTGAATATATTTCATTCTTCAAATGATATAGATACACACACACACGCATTCATTCTGTAAATGGAGCAGATCAGGCTTCAAAACATTTTCTAAGCTAATTTTAAAAATACTGTTAAAAACCCGGGTTCCAAGGAATTTGCAAAATCCTAAATGTAACCATCAAATAAATAATTTAAAGAAAAAATTATAATATTAACCAAGAAATACATTGAAATAAACCAGGAAGAATGTTTTGCCCTTTCTAAATTGAAAGAGAAAATATCATCGGTTAAAGATAGCAGCAACGTTATAAAAACGAGTGTAGTATTGTGAGATCTTGTGCAATGGAGAATTGAACTAAAATATATAATGTTTTATAAAATGTTGTAGCTTGGCTATATCAAGAGATTCAGTGCCAAATTGTTTGTCACAACATCCGCAGAATGTGTGAATCTTTCTTAGAGCCCTAAAGCAGGAAACCCAGAAAAGTAAACCACTGAACGTGTGACTGGGGGTCTCAGAAGCGAGTGTGCTGTGTGTGGGATAGACATACTAAGAACATGGGAATGTAAAACATGTCTACTTTACAAGATACTCTCATTTCATTCAGCACAGAATATATTTTATCTAGGGGCAGCTCTCATCCAGGCAAACAGCATAACGTTGTACTATTATGAAAGCAGTTTAGGGGCAGATTTATCAAGGGTCAATTTCGAAGTAAAAAATACTTCGAAATTCGACCATCGAATTTAAATACTTCGAATATCGAATTCGAGCTTTTTTCATCGAATTTGGGTATTCTGCGGTCGAAGTAAAATAGTTTGATCGAACAATTAAATCCTTTGAATCGGACGAATCGGACAATTTAATCGTACGATCGTACAATTTTACTTCGACTTCAAAAAATGTAGAAAAATGCTGTAGAAGGTCCCCATAGGCTAACATAGCACTTTGGCAGGTTTAATTTGGCAAAGTATTGAAGTCGAAGTTTTTTTTAAAGAGACAGTACTTTGATTGTCGAATGGTCGAATATTCAAACTATTTTACTTTAAATCGAATTCAAAGTCGAAGTCGTAGTATCCTATTCGATGGTTGAAGTATTCAAAAAATGTTTTACTTTGAAAATTCCCTTGAATTCACTTCAACCCTTGATAAATCTGCCCCTTAGTGTTGAGAAGACAGCAGAACAAATAATAAATGCTGCATGTAATTGTGCCTTTTAGTAATCAGGGGCATGCTTTGCAGCTCACTTATTGGTTATCAGTGACCAATGTGTGACTTGAGGGGGGGCCACATGGGTCATAACTGTTGCTTTTGAATCTGAGCTGAATGCTGAGGATCAATTGCAAACTCACTGAACAGAAATGTCCCATGTGGCCCCCCTGAAAGTCGCTGACTAACTCAGAGTTAGAGAGCTGAAAAGCAGGAAGTAGTGTTCTGGCTATTATGTTAGACATCCAGTAACTCCAACCTTTATAGATTATATTTTTGGCTAAATAACTATATTAGAAATACTTTTGATTTTGCACAGCCTATCTATTTACTCAGTTTTTATTTTTACACTGAACTGTTATTTTAACTAACTGCTTTATGAGTAGCTGACACAGCACTATGGGGGTTATTTACTAAAACTCGACTTTTTCTCACTTTTTTTTAAAAAAAAAAATCAGACCAAACTCACAAACTTGAATAATAAATCTCAAAAAGTTTGAGGGTTTAATAAATATCTGTTAATACATATGCAAGCAAGCGCTCACTCACACTGCTCTTGGTGGCAGATTTACTAAAGGGCGAGGTGAGTAACGCTGGCGACAATTCGCCAGCATTACCGCTTTACTAACGGGTGCAGGCGTAACTTCGCTAGCGAAAGAGACAGACGCTAGCGTTTATTCACACTCTATCGCCAGGCGAATTTTTGCTCTGGCGAATGGACGTTACTCCGCAAATTCACTAAGATGCTGATTTTACTGAACGTTACCTCTTTCGCCAGACTTGCCTTCGCCATCTCAGACCAGGCGAAGTGCACTGGAGTGCATAGATCTACCTTAATCTTCTGTTACTTACATCATATTTTTAGTGGAAAAAGTTTCTAAGTCCCAAAAAAAGCTGGCGTCTTCCTTTTTTCAGAGTGATAGGCTGCAAAAGTCCTTATAAATTTTTTTGGGTAACCGGGTTCCCCCATACATTTCCTAACATATGGAACATTAACTATACAGTGGGCTCATGTGTAGGGCAAATTAACAACTTTATTTTCTCTATTTTCTATTAAGGTTCTATTAAGGTTCCCTGGGCTTGTATAATGTAATGTATTCGCTGCAACATATACGTCCATTAAACGTTATAATTTCTGCCGTATACAAATTAGCCTAAGCGAAGACCTTTAACAAAGTTGCGCTTGGCATAATTGAACGCTAGCGCATCTTCATATTGGTTACTGAAGTAACGATAGCGAAAATTCACCAGCATTCGGTGCCCTGGACGCAACTTCGCCTTTTAGAAAATTAGCATTGTCTGAGCGAGTTTTCACCTGTCGAAGTGTTGCATGGCTGAGAAGCCGTCACTGGTGAATTTTACGCCGCTTAGTAAATTTACCCCTTGGTTTCTAGAATGTTGTCGAGTGTCCAGAACAAAATTAGCCACTGTACATTTATTTCTGGCTTTTTAAGTGCATTTCTTATTTAACTTACCAGCCTGTTTCTAAAGAACTTGTAAGAAGTAGTGTCACTGTGCAATGTTATTGTCTTTTTAAAAAGATATGCTCATCTTCATTATGACGCTGGCAACACATTAAAAAAATCAGAGAGAGGCATGTTTCCTACTTTGCATCACCTCTTCTTTCAACAACAAACTGTAAACGTTTAGGAAATGAGGAGACCAGTTGCTCTATCTCTGGAAGTAAAATGTTGCCCCATTCTTGCCTGATATAAGATTTCTGTTGTTTAACAGTTTGCAGTTTCCATTGTCATATATTTTGCTTTAAAATGTGCCAAATATTTTCAATGGGTGACAGGTCTGGACTGTAAATAGACCAGTTTAGTATCAAGAAAGCTGGCCATAGACACAAAGATAAAGTCATACGAAAATGCGTTTCATCCGATTTTTGCCTGAGGTCCAAATAGTTTTTCAGCCTTGTCCCTGGCCTGCAGAGACATTTCCAGATTCTCTCAATCTTTTAATGATATTATATAATGCAGCTAATGAAACCCCTAAACTGTTTGCAATTTTATATTGAGGAAAGGTATTATTCAATTATTACAGTACAAGTATGGGGTCCGTTATCTGGAAACCTGTTATTCAGAAAGCTCCAAATTATGGTAAGTCCACCTCCCATAGACTTTAAAAATTATATCTCTTTTCTTTTTAATAATAAAACCTTATACTTCTTCCTAACTAAGATATAGTTAATCCTTAGTGGAAGCAATTTTTAATATTTAAATGATTTTATAGTAAACAAGGTACGAAGATCCAAATTACAGAAATATCCGTTATCTGGAAAACCCCAGGCCCCACGTATTCCGGATAACAGATCCCATACCTGTATTTTCCCCCAAACAGTATTTCACAGAGTGTTGTGCTCCTCCCATCTTTATTTCCAAGAGACCCAGCCTCTCTAAAATTCAATCTTTTCAGCATTATGCAACTTTTCCAGTCTTTTGATGACACTTTTCGAAGCATGTTGCTGCTATCAAATCCAAAATGAATACAGGTATGTACTTCAAATTATTTTATCCAAATAATCCAAATTTTTTAACAATAATTATTATTCATGATATATGGATGTACCACAAAAAAAACCAACAACCCAAAATTGAGGTTTCTCCAAGATATAGTTATTACTGGAATAACCTCCAGTCCTATATTAGCTCATAGACTGCACAAAGAGATACTATAAAACCAGGCTCTGCACTAAGCACAAGTCTTAAGGACTGACCCTGAAATATACTCAAAAGCAGCCACTGTAGCAGCAGGGGCCAGGCTTGATGCTTGTATTTCATAAAGCAGTTTAGTTATGCTTATCTGTTATCGTCATTCATAATAAACAGGTGAAAGGAGAAAATCCAGATGATTAAAGAGTTCTGCCATTTCTCATTAGTACATGCATTTGTAATAGCTGAAACTAGAATAATTTGTTCTAAAAGCCAGACTTCTCCCTGTAATCAGGGAACATTATATATTTTGCATATACGAATAACACCATGCTGTGCACTAGTGATGTGCAGGTCGATAAAAACTTGACCTGTACCTGACCCGGATCCGCGCCTCCTATCCACGCGTGTCCGCACCTGACTTCTGCCCTCCTTATATAGACCCGCCGATGACGTCAGAAAAGTGGCGGGACGGGCAGGCGCTAATCTATAGAAACGGAAGCTGGAAGTTAGAAGCCAGCAGTGTAAGTTTGCAGGCTGGGAGAGCAGGCAGAAAAGCTCAACCCAAACCCGCCTGCGACCCACAAATCGGGCAGCGAGTTCGGTGGTATCAGGCTGACCTGCACATCACTACTATGCACATATTCAGCTTAACAAGCTAGTACAGTTTATCTATGTATAAGTTGTTTGCTTAAGCAGATGAAAATGTTGACTTGAAAGTTCTACGTTCAGCCATATTTGGGGCGGGAACTTATCTAAGTGTCCCCCATGAGGCATGCAACCTCCATCTCATCCGTGATTGTTTCAGCTTTCCAGTTGATCAATCATTTTACTGCTAGAGCACAGCAGCTGTGTATTTTGCCAGAGCATGAGCAGGGCCAGTCATGTAGACATGTGCCTGACCTGGACACACTGACCAGCAACCTGACCTGCTCCTGCCACCCAATATGTTCTCCTACCTAGACCTGCTACCTGGCTTGGCCTGGCCCTCAGATAGTTACTCTACCTTCTGGCCTGGTGCCCACAAAAGCGGAAGTATAAAATGGAAGTGCCGTCATGTCAGAGCCTTATCAGATGGGTAAGGGGCCAAAATGTACCATAACCTTTGAGGAGGGTGAGAGGGACCAGTCCCACACCTTAGCCGGGTACCCAAGTGGGTCACCCACGGACTACCTGCACAATAAGGGAGTTTGAACTTACTGGCCAAAACCCAACCGCTTTGCAGGTATTCCGGGTGTTCCATATATAGTCTAGCGATCCCAGTCTTATATGACATAACTATAAACCTGGGACATGAAGGCAAAGCCTATACACTAATATGTAATAATAATAAAAAAGGGAGAGGAGACAGATGTGCTTGCTGATACACTCGTATAGCTCAGAAGACCTTTCTTTCTGCATTTCATTTAAAAAAACCAAAAAAACCTTACCTTGTAAAAGGTAAATACTTCAATTTTCTGCTCCTCAACCTGCAGTCCACATGAAACATAAGACTAAATGTAAGCAAAGCAAAGGATGCAGCACCCCTGCCTGGTATTCATACAAAGCCTCTCTCACTTACGGCAACATAGTTGGATGCATCACAATTTTTTTTTTAAAAAAAATAAATCATTGCCCTTTTGATATTTTCCATTGTTATAAATGTTAGATATTTTATAAAGGTATTTTTTCTCAAGGGGAGCCCCACACCTCTGCGTATGACACTGAAACCTGCACAGCTAGCAAACTCCTACTCACTCTATGTATTTGTCATTGACAAACAGTGAGAACCCAGTTAGTCAAAAATATATAAATAGGCAATGTGGGATGGAGTTTCTGAAACACTGACACGGAGCTGTATGTAATGTCAGACATCTGCCAGCTTTCCTGGTCTCATTGTATTTACTTTATCACATTCAGCTCATCCCACGGTGCAGAGTTGCCCAGCGGAGGAGTTTGGTACATGGGATTCCACTCAGTTTCACTTACACACAGTTCACTCATTAAATGGAGTTCTGTCTGCTGTGTCATCAAATGCAACGTCCAGTCATAGTAACGGCCTCTTCCATTCACTGACTGTCAGCTCTCACTGACAAATCCCAGTACTACATCAAGGGATACAATCAACACTAAAACCATGACAATATAAAATATTTGACAATTTTTTGTGTCTTAAAAATAAAAATCTCTGTTGATTAAAATCATTTGAAAGGTTTGCCTCAGTGCTGTAAATGTACTAAACTGGCATTTGCCCTATACGGTATATAAATGTATCATTTATCATTCATTATACCTCCCAACATTCAAAAATGGAAAGAAGGACAAGAAGATCAGCTGTGCGTGCGCAGCGGCAAATATTTACGACCCCTCATATTTAATGACCACACCTTCTAATTACCAATTCCATTTTTAAAAATTGTCAGGTTATGAAAGTTTGAACACAATTTTGGGAGTTTTAGGGCCATGTTTTATGAGTCATAACAGTTTTGCTAATAAAGGTGAAATTGCCCTTTAAAGGGCACCTGTTGGGCAAAAATATTATCCCCAACCCACTCTGGGTGGGGGTAACAGTAGTTTTTTTTTTTTAACAATTACCCCCCGCCCAGAGCTAGGCCACTCGCACCGAGGGAGCTACCGGTACAAGCAACCATGTTGGGGCACACACATGCACATAATGAGAGAATGCCGCGACTTGCTCATTATGCAAATGCACTTGATGTCAGAAGCCCATTATGCGCTATGCAAGACAGGGCTGCACCTTTGGTTGTGGATAATATTGTTGCCCTTTAAGCTGTGAGTCTAAGTTCCCCAAGAGACCTGCTTATCTTAAATAGTTACAATTATATCTTTGCTTATCTTAAATTGTTACAAATGTATCTAAGTGCAGCTGCTCAGTGTTCTAAAAAGCCTATTATTTAATTACGTTTCAGAAACGTTGATTCTTTTTCTGGCATCAGCACCGGAGATCAAAAAGAAACTTGGGACTTTTTAATAAAAACCTGAGATTACAAGTTGAGCTGTCAAAATTAGGACTGTCCTGCAGAAAATGGAACAGCTGGGCTGTATGGATTATGTATATATAAATGTATGATTTATGTATAGATATACTAAACTTTACTAAACATCATGTTGCGTTCCACCTGCGTTTGGCACTTACATGCACCATTACCTGCGTCTGGATCTGTGCTCCCCTGCAGTTCAACCCTTTCACCCGCAATGCAGGAAAAGCTGCAGTTGTGTTCAAGCCTTTAACCTTTCAAACTATTTCTGTTTGCGTGAGAAAAGTAAGAAAGCTCAACAAACTTGAGCAAACATAACAAAAAAGCAGCCTCCTTGCTAAAGAAACGCATTGACATCTAATATAAAGCACCCGGTGACCATCAGCTGATTTGCGTTTAGGTTCACACATTGTCACGACATGGGTTTGTTCCCCGCTTCTATGTGGTGTTCACATCATTTTGAACATGTGCATGTATTTATAGACACATGAAAGACACAGCTGTGTGCTACAGGGCCTCTGATGTGCCGCAGGTGTAGCCGAGCACAGTGGTTCTCATATAAAATAGTTTGTGGCTGTTGTGATGTTAATCCTGGGTCTAAAATAAACAGTCCATAGGACCAAGGAATAATTCTCATGCTATAAATGCATGAATGCTATAAAAAATCTTGCAACCTAACAACACTATATTTATTATTTTTAAGGCTGATAAGGGTGGCGGTACTGTCTTTTTAAATAGAGTGGATTGTAAGATAGAGGCTGAACGGTTGGAAAAACGAGGAAACTTCGGGCGACTTCAGAAAACAAAGCGCTCCATATGCCCAGATTAGTCGCCTGAAGAAGAGGCAATTTGTCGCTGGACGACTGATCTCCCCAGAATAGCATTGTGCGCCTCTTACCCTAATTGTATAAATTCACTTCAAACTGTACTGCTTTTTTTCTACTGGCTTGCTTGTTATGTATGCTAATTAGTTTAATTGTGTGTGATGGTGTTAAATACTTGTCGAGCTTTGCACTCACAAATAAACACGCAAGGGCTTGTCCCTGTTTGTATTTGCCACGTGTGCCAGTGAATTTTCTGCTTTATTGAAGATTGGAAGGGTGCCGATCCCTCCATCATTGAGCACCGGGCTCTCAATCCTTTAAAGGCCAGGGTGTGCGAGGTTGGATTAACCCTGTTACAATGTATTTCAGGGACTATACCACCTAGGCATGGCCTGCCTATAATGACTTAGCAGTTCAGTGCTGTTAGAATGTTGAGAGGTCTGCTTTCAGACATGTTTTTTTTTTTTGCAGCAATGCCATTTTCCAAGGATTTAAGCAGAGATGCTTGCCTGCCTTTAATCTTCACTACATGTGCCACCTAGTGGCAGAATGCAGAATCTACTTTAAAATCTAATAAATTATGGTTTAAGTGAAGTAAAATAATATAGCAGAGAAAAATAATCTGTATTATGGGTACCTTTGCAAACAGATAAATCCTCGAGAGGTTTTTTTATTCTTATATGGTGGCACGAATAAACCTTGAACATATATCCAACATGTTATGTTACTATAAAGCTTTCTGCATGAATAAGCACTCTGAAGACATGAAGGACTAGTCATTGAACCATGATATTCCCAGATCACCTGTTGTAGGCCGGATGCTCTCTAAGCAGCAGCCGCTCTCCAGTTACAGAACATTGGATGTTCAAGTTGTACGTGGGTAACCTAAAGTATAGAAGGAATAAATGCTATGTAGAAAAGAGACTAAGGGGCAGATTTACTAAGGTTCGAGTGAATTTTCGAAGTTAAAACAGTTCGCATTTCGAAGTAATTTTTTGGATACTTCGACCATCGAATAGGATACTACGACTTCAAATTTACTTCGACTTCGATTCAAATTAAAAATCATTCGAATATTCGACCATTTGTTAATTAAAGTACTTAAAAAAAATGTTGACTTCAATAATTCGCCAAATTAAACCTGCCAAAGTGCTATGTTAGCCTATGGGGACCTTCTACAGCATTTTTCTAAGTCTTTACACATCAAATAAAAATCCTTCGATCGATTTAATCGAAAGATTTTTATTCGACCGCAGGATTGGCAAATTTGTTGAAAAAACTTTCTAATTCGATATTCGAATTCGAAGTTTTTTAATTTGATGGTCGAATTTAGAAGTTTTTTGTACTTCGAAATTCGACCCTTGATAAATCTGCCCCTAATCGTTCGAATATTTGACCATTCGTTAAACAAAGTACTGTCTCTTTAAAAAAACTTCGACCTCAATACTTTGCCAAATTAAACCTGCCGAAGTGCTATGTTAACCTATGGGGACCTTCTACAACCATTTTCTAAGTCTTTGTACATCGAAGGAAAATCCTTCGATCGTAAGCTAAAATCGTTCGATTCAAAGGATTTATTCGTTCAATCGATTTTCCTTCAATCGTTCGAACGCTAAATTTGGTGAAAAATCCTGCTACTTTGATATTCGAAGGATTTCAATTCGAGGGTCGAATTTCAAAGTTTTTTTAACTTCGAAATTCAACCCTTAGTAAATCTGCCCCCTAGCATCCCCTGCACCACGGCTTAGTTTGACGTCTGATGGAAAATTCACTTATGTGACTGACTTTATTATAATATATAATATATTATTTTGCTTTTCCCTACAAACACAAAGCACACATTTTGGTCACATGTGCGTCATTTCCTGTTCTATGTGTTCCAGTTCTTCTGGACTTGGAAGGTGAGATCATTATACCACCTGCTTCTTAACCTTAGAAATGTTTTTTTCTGAATTTATAGCTGTGATTTTAGCCTTTTTAGAATATAATCCAGAGCAGGAATGGGAGTCTTACACTTTGCAACCCAAACTTTAAAAATAATAGTTTCTACTAATTAAATATATATGTATTTCACTTTCACTTAAAATCATGGGACCCCTAATTTGGATTCCAGCACAGAGATTAAGAACTCTGGTTTAAAGAGATGCTCAAAAAAATTGACCTATTTATTAGTGTCAAAATTTTCATTGCTAAAATTACCCCATTAAGAAAAAAAAGAAAAAAAAAATAGGTATGGGAAATGGATTTCCAGAATTATGGAAAGGTCATCTCCCATAGACTCCATTATTATCAAATAATCCAATGTTTCTAATAATCCAATTTGTAATAATAAAACAGTAGCTTGTACTTGATCCCAACTAAGATATAATTAATCCTTATTGGAAGCAAAACCAGCCCATTGGGTTTATTTAATATTTACATGATTTTCTAGTAGACTTAAGGTATGAAGATCCAAATTGTGGAAAGAGCCGTTATCTGGAAAACCCAAGGTCCCGAGCATTCTGGATAACAAGTCCTATGCCTGCATATATTTGTAAAACTCGGAATTACACAAAAGGGAAATATGCATTCTGTCTATTATTTTTGAAACTGTACATTTTGCATAGCAAGACTAGTAATTGTGCTGCATACGGTGTATAAACAGGTTAACCAACCAATCTAAACTGATACAGTTGTGCTTTTACCTGTAGCATATAATTGATAATGTGTTTATGGTTCATTCCTTTGTATTCAGCTCTATTTTTGTGTTTGGCTTTGCTATTCAAAATGAATACACTGTGTTTCACTGTCTCGGCACAGTTATCCCCTGAGCAGCTTCTGTTTCATGTTCAGACAGTTCCTCCCTGGGCACGTTATCTAACTGTCACATTATTTCCCTTACTTCCATGGCTCACCACAGATATTATCTTCTGCAATCTGCCTTTGCAGGATAGAACCAGATTGGTTCTCTGTCCCTTACATTTTTTTCTAGATCACAGAAAGATGGTACTCGTAGCCAAAAAATAACATATTTTCATAGCAGCGATGGAAATAATGGTATAATGGACAGTAGATGGCCTTTTGTCCATTTATTGTATGCACACATGTTAACAATTCAAACTAGCACCTGGTTTTTATATACACAATCATTCTGAGATACCTGTGTTGAATAGCCTGCATCTTATTCTCTATCGGTTACTCTTGGAGCCCACAGTCCCTCACCAGGGCCCACAGTCCAGTTGGTTTTGCAGAGTTGATATGACACAGTTGGGGGTCTAAGACAATGCACTCTTTCCGTAAATGTGAGCAATGCCAGCTTAAAAATGGCTGACAATAGAAGGATTTTGTGTTGAAGCAACGTATCTTCTAGTTATGACGCAGATAAACCACAGTTATGATACTGAAAAATATCACAGCTGGTCCTTCTGTTCCCTGTACTTCTGCAGTTGACCCTTGTCTCAATCCATTAGACCACTGCAAGCTGCTGCCAGCAAGTGTTTCAGAATCTGGAGACAGAATCCAATGCTAGAAAGATGGCTGAAATATCATCCATAAGGGCAAGGCCAGATGTGGCGTTTTTACGTTGCATTTTTAAAAAAGCTCCATCGTAAATACGCAGAAACTGCAATTCCACTGAAACTAATGGAAAACGCACTATGGCAATTCTCACAGGGTGCTTGCAAGCTGAAATCCGCCATGGGATGCCAGTATTGGCGTTTCTGCTATACGTCAAGAAACTACCAAATCAATAGACTCTATGGGATCTGCAAGTTTGAAACCACAATTTACGTAAATACGCAGTGTATTTTAAATATGGCGTCCAAATTCTTGCAAGATAAATGACGCATATACGTTTTTAGGGCCGGTGACATAATTACGTTGCGTATTGGCGATCATTCCTTCTCCATTTTGCATGTAAATATTTTTTCTAATTCTAAATAGCTTTTCTATTTTCTATTTCCAGCCAGCAGAATTAAAGGGAACGAGAAGAATGAGAAGTGCATGTTGGCAAAAGAAACCTACGTGCTGAAAAACGCATGAGAAACGGTTTCAGTGGCGTATTTGCGCCAGACGGAGCTTTTTTAAAAACATGACGTAAAAGTGCCATGTCTGGCCTTGCCCTAAAGCAGTGATCCCCAACCAGTAGCTTGTGAGTAACATGTTGCTCTCCAACCCCTTGGATGTTGCTCCCAGTGGCCTCAAAGCAGGTGATTATTTTTGAATTCCAGACTTGGAGGCAAGTTTTGGTTGTATAAAAACCAGGTGCACTGCTAAACACAGCCTCAATGTAGGCTGACAATCCACAAAGGGGCTACTAAATGGCCAATCACAGCACTTATTTGGCACCCCAAGAACATTTTTTATGCTAGTGTTGCTCCCCAACTCCTTTTACTTCTGAATGTTACTCACGGGTTCAAAAGGTTGGGGATCCCTGCCCTAAAGTATAACAGCCATACTAGTGACAAGAACCTCACTCCCTTTAATTAGAGAGAAGGGAGCTTAGAGAATAGATCACTAACTGTATAGTGGGCTATACCAATTAGTATTGCCTCTTTTTGGGGTATCCACAGATCAGCAGGGGTTGTTGAACCAATACACATGCTGTAGCAGGCAAATACAATTATATGCAAGAGTTTGTATGTTACAGCAAATGTAACCAACTTGTTAGTGGCATAACTAGATATTACTGGGCCCCACAGCAAATTATTTTTCAGGCCCCCCAATAGGTCTAGAAGTTGACTTGTTTTACCAATATTTATTGAAATTGTATATGAATTAGGGCCTCATGGGGCCCCTATACCTCCTGGGCCCCCCTGCAGTCGCAGGGTCTGCTTCCTCTATAGTTACGCCCCTGCAACTTGTATGTTAAGCAAAATAACAAAATTGATGTAAATTGCCAATAGCAGCACTACTGTAGCTTAGTATCAAATAACAAGGGTAATGAAAGTAAGGGGAGAAAATATACTCACAGTTCACCCCAGTTCAGGGGTGCATAAGCAAGTAGCAACAAACAAAAATTGAGAATTTTGCTCCAAAAAATAACAATGAGTAACAATGAGTAAGTGCCTCAATAGGCAAGAAACGTGTCAGGCCCCCACCTAACTAAATAAATGGTTTGAAAATTTTAATTAAGTTTTTTGTTATTTTTTTTTGAGAAAAAAACTAAATTTTTGTTTGTTTGTTGCTACTTGCTTATGCACCCCTGAACTGGGGTGAACTGTGAGTATATTTTCTAACATACAAGTTGCTACCAACTTGTATGTTAGACAGTCTCACAATGTGACCTCCTTTTTTTAAGGTATTGAATCAGCAAACGGTAAAATATGCCCAGATGTTATTTAGAGACCAGTTTGAGGACTGCTACAAATGCACTGCATCCATTAGAAGATACTGATAAAGCACTAACAGGGGAATGTAATAAAAGTCGCAAAGAGCAAAACAATTCGCACCAATAAGACTAAAAATCCACATCTCGCAATGTAATATTGTTCCTTAAACTGTTACTGCATTGCGAATTTTAATTGAGCATTGCGAATTTTAATTGCGCATTGCGAATTTTAATTGCGCACTCATAAGAAGTGCTTGAAGGTGTCGTAATCTTTTGGAGCAAACATAACGACTTTTTCAGTAAGAAGTTTTATTACATTGACTGCGCATTGGCGCAAACTATAAAATTCGCAAACGGTCTTTCGCTGTCGGAAGTGGTCGCTAGACAGTTTCCGGGCTCGCAAAAGCTATATTAAATTCGCACAAAGCAAAATTTGTTCGCGCAAAGGCATAACTTTTCGCATTACGAATAGTTTTTCCATTAGCGACTTTTATTACATTCCCCCATAAATGTCAACCTACAGATTACTCAGATCAAAGACATTGGAAGTATGACTAAATAGCAGTGTTGTGCGGCTAGGTATAACACTCCATAGAGACAGACTTGCAGTTCTGAGCAACAATCACCCACATCAGATCATAGTTATATGTGGCCTTAGTTGGAGTTGAGTATAGGACTTCCCCAGCGGTGTCCCCTCTAACTGTATGATGTCATTACCAGCAGCCACTGTCAATAGACCAGGAGCAATAGAGAAACATTTAGCAAACCATGGAAAGTCCCTTAAGCAATACCTTGCTTTCCTTTTTTTATTTATTCAATGGAAGAGACTCTTGTTGCACAAACTAGCTATAACTACCTGTGCTTGCAGAACCAGAAAAAATAAGCAATATAGTATGATGGTACAGATTGTTTCTTTCTTTCTTTTTCTTTTCAGTTGCAGTTATACATATGAATACTATATGACTATGATATAAGTCTGTTTTTGTGCTTCAGGCACCAGATCCCTTTGGTTCACAATATAATGCAACCCCTCCCTGTTCCATTGTGAAGTGATGGATTTGGGGAATGGAAGTCCCGCTGATTTCCATAGTGGGTGGTTTTAATTTAGTTGCCATTTTTCCTGTGGCATCATCATTTTGCCATTTATCTGCTCCCTGCACTGTTGGTCCTGGGTGGCACACCTTGGGATCATGTCTATTTCAGTGAGTGCAGACAGTGGGGCTCATTTATCAACACTGGGCAAATTTGCCCATGGGCAGTTACCTATAGCAACCAATCAGTGATTAGCTTTTTAAAGCCAGCTGTAAGTAGAACAATGAATGCAGCAATCTGATTGGCTGCTATGGGTTACTGCCCATGGGCAAATTTGCCCAGTGTTGATAAATGAGCCCCAATGTCTTCACTGCCTGCCTTACAGATGGTTATTCTATCACAAATTTCTTAGACCAGTGGGGACCCACCAATTAAATTTTGCGCTTAGCAAAAGTTATATTAAGATGTCTTGTCTCTTTTCATTTAGGAAAATATTTCATTGCAACTATGACCATGATCACAGCCTCCACTGCACTGACCATTATTATAATGAACATTCAACTTTGTGGAGCAGGAAGTGTTCCCTCTTATGATGATTATAAGAATGAACAGGAGGCTTATAGGAGCTTGGGTTGCCCTGTCTCAGGCAGTGGGAACTTTTCCTGTGACAAAAAATTAAACTGACACTTTGGAGAACATTATGGCCTTCAAAGGGATTCCAGAAACTCACTTATGCAACCGCTATAGAGTTTTCACAAATAACATTTAGTATATCACTAACTGGTACAGGGATCATAAAGCTATAAGTGCTAAAGGCATCGAGTGGAAAAAGGTGGCGAAAGTGATGGACAGGTTCTTCATGTGGGTCTTTTTCACAAGCATTTTAATTATTGCCAAAGCAGTATGATTCTTCTTGGCAGCAGTAAGAGTTCAGAACAGGACAGGATTTCTTGAGGTCTCTGCTACAATAATAAGGTATCTTATATATTATCTTATAAATGAAATGTTAATGGCATTTTAAACTCTCTGCTGTTAAATAGATGCATTCAATTCTAAACTTGCTATTAACTTTAACACTGCACCAGGGCCATGGCCCATGTATTATAGCTGTACCCTTGGTAAGATGATAGGCAAAATATACATTATTTTTGTCCATGAAGTCAATATCATTGTACTCCCTAGTAGTTATGCCTTGTCAGGGAACTTTAGGGGTTCTTAATTGGCAAATGGAATTCAAAGCATTAAGAAAAGAGATTTTCCTGTAGTTTGCACCTGTCAATATGTATGAAAAATATGTATGGAACCAAGACAAAATCTGGGTTGAATGAATGACATAACTGCTCCTAAAGTATGTTTTTTTAACAACAGGCCTGATCATAATCTGTGTGATATCAAACAGTCGAACAGTTTACAGTCAGAAGTTCTTCAGAAGGCCAAGACGTGGGCACATATTGGTATAAGGTTTTCTGTGCCATTATATAACATTAGGGGGTAAATGCAGGGAATTTATTGACTGATGTGGTTGCTGAGAGTTGTAGTTTGACAACAATGGGTTAGAATGCAGCATAAATAATTGAAAGTATCAATAAACATAATAAACTATAATCCTTTGCACCTCTAGAAAGTCCAACAGTGCTCTCTAGTGACAGAAATGACCTTCCCCTCACCGCATGTCACAAAATGCAACAGTAATATCTACTACACGTGTATCTGATCAGTGTGCTCCTGTCATTCCACAACTTTATATTTTGTGTTATACGACTGAAAATACAGTTACATATAAAAATTCTATTTTTAGAAAGAAAGTTTAAAATAAATACAGAGATAGAAGCAGTTGCACAACTCCATTTGACACCTCTGGCTACATGCCATAACTAATAAAGTGAAATGTATAAAAGGGATGTGCAGGTATACTTACATGAGTATAGTTATGGTTAACAAACCTATTATGACAGTACTAGCGGTACTAGCAAGGGCTCATTGAGATGCAGCCCACTAATGTCCATCTCCAGTCCATCTCCATGTCCAGTCTCATAAATCAACAGCTCCTCTCCCAGTGCCATGAGTTCCTGCCTGTATATAAAGTTCAGCCTACAAACAATATTTTCAGATAAGAGGAGAATTAGCCCCAGGGTCTGAGGTTTGTAATTATGCTTACTAAAGGGAGTGGGGTCCATATAAGGTCCCTTTCCTTGTCATTTTTTAGAGCTGTGCAAGTGTGTTTCTGTTATAGTGTGATTTAGCTACGCAGTTCAGTATTAGAAGTTTGGTGACACCAGCAAGTAAGTGACTAAAATTCCAGAAGCAGATACTGACCAGTCAGTTCAGGATACCTAATGTCAGTGAAACCTTTTTGTTAGGGATAAACAGGAGTTTACTAGCAGGTTGAGGGGGTTCACATTCCAATAGAGGGTTGTGGATAGGTAGCAGACCAGACTCTGCCTTTGGCCCACCCCAGCAGCAACGTCTTTGCACTCCATTCCTTCGGCATTCTTCCTCCAGCCACCTACTCTCTCATTTATATACCTGTGCCTGCCTGCCCCCTCCGGTGACATCATGAGTGGTCGGGTTGGGTCTGGTTTGGGGTTCTTTATAAACATCACTATAACAAGCATGAATTCTTACTGTCCTGTTAATTATAGATGCACTGTGGCACAGTTTAGCTCTTGCTGTGTGATAATATCCTGGGACAATGACGTTGAAGCCAAGAACAGAGCTGCATGTGGGTAGAGAAATAATGTAGAAGTTCTGCAGATCTGCCATGCCATGGTAACGCCATGAGTGAAAGTGTTTTGGAGGCCCAAATCCCAACATCATCACCAATAGTCTCCATAAAGTCCAATGCATCTGGAGGGGCTGGAAAGACAAAGAGCTGCTAAAACATGCCTTGTATGTCAAGGTCATAAGAAGGCCTATTGTGGCCTTAGGAGAATAACTTGTCACCCAGTACCAGGACAAAGGATAGCAGGGTTGGTAATATCACATGTCAACATCTTTTCCTCACTACACCCAATGCAGTTACTATGCTTCCTTCCAGCACACTTTGACTCCCTCCAGAAGCAGTTTATAGGTTTGTTGTGGAGGCTCCTATACTGGCGGATTGCCCTATGGGTTAATAACCCCATTAATCTAAAGTTGAGCTGCTAAAGATGTTTATGTAGCTGACTTATTCTTACCTCTCACTCTTCAGATCAGCCTTCTTACTAGCTGGCCTTACTAAATGCCACTGACCTGATGGCTCTGACCTGGACACCACAACCGGTGTAGATTCCCCGGGAACCTGTAACCAGTGCAGAGGGTACTGGTAGGCCTGATGGCATCCATGGAAGTAACAAGTAAGGATTGTACAGGAATTCTTAGCCTAGATCCACTTTCCAAAAATTGCTTCCATGCTTGCTTTTATCTCCTAATGACCTCCTCTCCCTCTGAGGGACCTCCCAATGCTGGAACCTTGATTATTTCAATAATTCCCTGTACTTTTCTGCCCTCTTGTGATCAAAAGTAGGAACTGACTATAGTCAGCATTCAAAACAAAAAAAACTCCAACAACATGCTTTGAAGTTAAAAAGTACAATATTTATTGCATATTATAAAATGTCAACAAAACCCCTCTTGGAGCCTAATGCATTTCATGCTTACCTAGCACTTAGTCATAGGCAATCTCTGATGTGCTCCAATGTTAACCGTACTTAAAGGGAATCTGTCGTCATTTTAAACTTTTTTTTTTTTTTTTTTTTTTTTTTATAAAAAACACACATCCATAAACACTGTCTGGCAAATAAAATGTTAATCCACAAATCCATGCATAAGTTATTTTAGTTTGTATTTTGTCATGGGGGCTTCCATTTGTGCTCATTACACATTCATCCTGTGCTGCTCTAACAGCAGGCACAGCATTACCTGTGTGCTTGGAGGCAGCCACTCTGTAATGAAAAGCCAGGTCGCACTAAGACATGAGAATCTAGCTGTACACTCCCCCTCCCCTCTCTGCCCATGCGTGTGATGTTTGGAGGAGAGAGGTCACATGGTTTGCAGGGAAGCAATTACTTTCACTTTCCTACGTCCTGCTCTACAGCTGCACTAGCAGCCCCTCCTCCCACAGACACTATCAAAGCTCCTGCCGTTCTGTAAGTTTGATCTCTGCTTTCCTTTGGAGGGGGGAACTTTCGCTCCTTGCTGCCTTCCTAGTTAGTTTTACTGGTTACTAGATGAGGTAAAGGAGCTGTGAGTTCCCTCTGCTATCCACCTCACACACACCTTGCTCCTTTCCTGCCTGCAATACTTCTTTTTACATTAACTACTTACTGCCTCCTTTCTCATGAGCTATTTTAACCCTTCCTAGACTTCCTCCTAAGTTTTCCTGGTTTTCAATATGTCCTTATTTTATCCTTTTTTCTATTCCCTGTCATCAGTCCTGGGAGTGTACTCCTGTGTTTCATTTTTGTGTAAACAAATATAAATAAACTATCTATATAAAATATTTTTTCCAGTGCCCAAAATGAATTGTGTGTGTGTGTATATATATATATATATTTTTTTTTTTGAAACGTAAGTGGGGGCAGTGATCACAGGACTATCTTATTTCAGTCCTTCTGAAGTGGTGTCAGTGGGAACTTATCTTGATTCCTGCCTATTGTTCAATTGACAGGCTCAGCAGACAAGGCTCTATTTACATTACAGCAGCTTGTAGGAGGGAGGGGTAATGACATCACTCCATCTTGCAGTACAGCAGTAAAGTGTGACTGAAGTTTATCAGAGCACAAGTCACATGACCTGAGGGCAGCTGGGAAATGTCAAAATGTCTAGCCCCATAGCAAATTTTAAAATTAGATATAAAAAAATCCATTTCTTGTTTTGAAAAATGGATTTCAATGCAGGATTCTGCTGTAGTAGCACTATTAACTGATACATTTTGTAAAAAACATTTTTTTCCACGACAGTATCCCTTTAAATACTGGCTCCTATAGACCCACCCAAAATGAAAACCAATCACAAGTTCCCGCATATGTTGTATATTTGTTAATTAGATCAAGAGCTATTAACTCAATAATTTAGAAACACTCTATTTTACATTCCATATTGAGGGGTATCAATAAATTTAAAATGTAAGTATCAAAGTACAAATAGAAAGTATTATATATAGCAAGTCACGTCAAAAGTGAAATTTAATCCACGTGGCAGCCTAGTTTGCAAATAAAAAATCCAATACTTTTTCGCAGTTTAGTCAGAAAATCATCTCCCCTAACACTTGTCTTAATCTGTTCTATTCCTTGTATGGAAAAGTATTTTAGGTTACTGTTATTGCACTCCATGAAATGTCTAGTGACATTGGTTTTGCTGCTATATTGGATATTACTAACCTGATTGATGTGCTCCCTAGCACGTTCTTTTAAAGATCTAGTAGTGCAAGCCACATATTGTTTATTGCATTTGGTTCACGTTATCAAATAGATTATCCCTTTGCTACAACAGTTAATGTATTGTTTAATGTGATATAATTTGTTAGTCACTGTGGAGCTAAATTCTTGAGAGACCTTTACATAGTTGCATGCAGGGGTGTAACTATAGAGGAAGCAGACCCTGCGGCTGCAGGGGGGCCCAGGAGGTATAGGGGCCCCATGAGGCCCTAATTCATATACAATTTCAATAAATATTGGAGAAACAAGTCAACCTCTAAACATTTTGGGGGCCTGAAAAATAATTTGCTGTGGGGCCCAGTAATATCTAGTTACGCCACTGGTTGCATGTAATGCATCGATTGTGTCCACATCTGTAACATCCATTATATTTCAAAAACTCACTATGTTTCTTTTGTTTTTCTCTATATAGACTCGGGGGACAACAAGTCACCAAGGGTACGTGCCCGTCTCGGCCCCCACTTACTCCCGGGGCCAGCACATTACAAAAATCACTATCTGCAAATAGAATTGGCAGAAATCCCTTCACCATTCCAACTATCTTTTTATACTGTCTACTATATCTCGTAATAAAAGATATTTTATTATTAAAGCTTGTTTTATGCTCCTTCTTTTTTGAGGCCAAGAAAATGTTCCTATCTGTATTTTCAGAGATTTTAGAGAGTTTGTACAGGGGATTAACATCAACAATTTAAATCTAAAGTTTACAGATAATTTTTCACGGACAGAAATTGAATTTCTCGATGTGAAACTTACTGCTGAGGATAACAGAATTAATTTAACCATTTATCGTAAGCCATGCAGTGGAAATACCCTACTGCATGCCCACTCATGCCACCCGCAAAGCCAAATTGCAGGGATTCCTACTGGACAAGTCCTACGCTTGCAAAGGAATTGCTCAACCATTGGGGAATTTAGGACTATAGCAGAGGACATGAAGGATCGCTTTAAAGGGATACTGTCATGGGAAAAAAACGCATCAGTTAATAGTGCTGCTCCAGCAGAATTCTGCACTGAAATCCATTTCTCAAAAGAGCAAACAGATTTTTTTATATTCAATTTTGAAGTCTGACATGGGGCTAGACATTTTGTCAATTTCCCAGCTGCCCCATGTCATGCTTTCTGGCAGGCTGCTGTTTTTCCTGCTCAGTATAACTGAATGTGTCTCAGTGAGACATGGGTTTTTACTATTGAGTGCTGTTCTTAGATCTACCAGGCAGCTGTTATCTTGTGTTAGGGAGCTGCTATCTGGTTACCTTCCCATTGTTCTTTTGTTTGGCTGCTGGGAGGGTAAAGGGAGGGGTGATATCACTCCAACTTGCAGTACAGCAGTAAAGAGTGATTGAAGTTTATCAGAGCACAAGGCACATGACATGGGGCAGCTGGGAAATTGACAAAATGTCTAGCCCCATGTCAGATTTCAAAATTGAATATAAAAAATTCTGTTTGCTCTTTTGAGAAATGGATTTCAGTGCAGAATTCTGCTGGAGCAGCACTATTAACTGATTCATTTTCCCCCATGACAGTATCCCTTTAAGGAAAGAGGTTATGGGGAAAACATCATTAACAAAGCAAATTTGAAGGCTGAAAATACAGAAAGGAACATTCTCTTGGCCTCAAAAAAGAAGGAACATAAAACAAGCTTTGATAATAAAATATCTTTTATTACGAGATATAGTAGACAGTATAAAAATTTAGTTGGAGTGGTGAAGGGATTTCTGCCAATTCTATTTGCAGATAGTGATTTTTGTAATGTGCTGGCCCCGGGAGTAAGTGGGGTGCCGAGACAGGCACGTACCCTTGGTGACTTGTCCCCCGAGTCTATATAGAGAAAAACAAAAGAAACAGTGAGTTTTTGAAATATAATGGATGTTACAGATGTGGACACAATCGATGTATTACATGCAACTATGTAAAGGTCTCTCAAGAATTTAGCTCCACAGTGACTAACAAAATATATAAAACTAAACAATACATTAACTGTTGTAGCAAAGGGATAATCTATCTGATTACGTGAACCAAATGCAATAAACAATATGTGGGTTGCACTACTTGATCTTTAAAAGAACGTACTAGGGAGCTCATCAATCAGGTTAGTAATATCCAATATAGCAGCAAAACCAATGTCACTAGACATTTCATGGAGTGCAATAACAGTAACCTAAAATACTTTTCCATACAAGGAATAGAACAGATTAAGACAAGTGTTAGGGGAGATGATTTTCTGACTAAACTGCGAAAAAGAGAAGTGTATTGGATTTTTTATTTGCAAACTAGGCTGCCACTTGGATTCAATTTCACTTTTGACGTGACTTGCTATATATAATACTTTCTAACTATATGTACTTTGATACTTACATTTTAAATTTATTGATACCCCTCAATATAGTGTTTCTTAATTATTGAGTTAATAGCTCTTGATCTAATTAACAAATATACAACATATGCGGGAACTTGTGATTGGTTTTCATTTTGGGTGGGTCTATAGGAGCCAGTATTTAAGTATGGCTAACATTGGAGCACATCAGAGATTGCCTATGACTAAGTGCTAGGTAAGCATGAAACGCGTTAGGCTCCATGAGGGGTTTTGTTGACATTTTATAATATGAAATATGCAATAAATGTTGTACTTTTTAACTTTAAAGCATGTTTTTTTTTGTATTGAATGCTGTTATACCTCTACTTGGTCACTAGGGGACTCCAACATGCGAGGTAACATTCACTAAGGTCTATAACCCAAGTAATTTAGGGTTTAACTAACTATAGTCAGTAGAAAAGAGGTGCCATGAATCACTTTTACAACCTTGCAAGGGTTTAAATTGTCTGTCACCGAAACTGTCAGGATCACTATGTCCTTAACAAGTGAAACATCAGTAATTACTGGGAGTTCAGGAGTATAGGAGGAATTCTGGGAGCATAATCACAATATAGGTGTGTGCTTGTGCTAGACTAGATTAGAACTCTTATTAACCTTAAATAGAGATTGAAAAGAAATTAAGTAGGAAATAAATCTTTTCATACTCAATATATTTTGCTGCTGTTCAGCTAATACTGTAATACTTTTATAAAAGGATTATTGGGGCATATTGGATCATGTGTGGAAAACTGTCTAATGCACCAAGAGTGACTAGCAGAGAATGTATAGTCAGTTCGGTCTAGAGCTGCTCAATTGTTACGCTCAGTTCCGTTGCTTACACCATAGTCTGAAGCTTGAGCTGTTCATATGTGCAGATATCAAATACTATATGTCTATAAAAGGAGAAACCTGGACTATTGTTATTATTATCAACACATATGTATAATGTGCCAACATATTCTGCAGCAATGTCCAATAAATGGATGTATACAATGTACCAACAGATTATATATAAACACAGCCAATAACCTATACTAGAGGAAGAGACGGCCCTGCTCGAAAGAGCTTACAATCTAAATGTTTAACAGTATGTATAACAATTTAGTTAGACAGTATATAGCATTAATTTAATGTCACCTCCTGAAGCTTTCTAAATGATTTGTATTTGCCAATACTGGGCTTGTTGATCGCACATTGAAATGATTAAAAAGCCGACCTTTGCCTGTTCACAGAAAGGAAAAAATATACAACTAATAGGACTTGTGTTGAAAATGTATTTTGCTTGTTATTTTACTCATAAAACGCTAATAGACCCATTTGTAGAGTCTAACCTTTACTTCTTCAGAATATTCTAGAACTGGACATGCTCCTTAGGATTCTATTGAATTGGCGCTAGGGTAGTTCTAGTAACGTCAAGTTCTGCAATACCTGGGGCAGGAATAACCTGCTTGGAGCATGGAACTGCTTCTGGGAGGTGTGTTCCACCAAAGGCCAAAGGCTCCTCATACTGGTATAAGGTGTGTCCCTCCTGTCATTTTTACACAATCAATAAGTAGAAGTAGAGTTCAGCTTCATGAAAGTCATAGGCCACATCACACTGAGAGTATGGACGAGTGCTTGTATTGATAGTGAGTGGGAAACACAATGGATGGATCATGTAGGTTTTAAAGGGGTTGCTCAGCTTAAGGGTTCTTACAGACAAGCGCTTTTACCTGCGCTCCCCTGCGTTTTGCTTTCTCCCTTTCAGCCGCAGGGGAGCGCAGGATTAGACGCACTGAATTGTTGTCAATGGGACTGGACTCACACAGACACATGTAAGTGCCAAACCCAGGTTGGGACCAGCATGTTGTATTTTACGTGGGTTTGGCGCTTACATGCGTCTGTGTGAGTACAGCCCCATTGACAACAATTCAGTGCGTCTACTCCTGCGCTCCCCTGCGGCTAAACGGAAGAAAGCACAACGCAGGGGAGCGCAGGTAAAATCGCTTGTCTTTAAGAGCCTTAAATTTACTTTTAGGGGCAGATTTACTAATGGTTGAACTGAATTTGAGGGAATTTTCGAAGTAAAAAAATGTGAAATTCAAAGTAATTTTTTTGGATACTTCGACCATCCAATAGGATACTACGACTTCGAATTTACTTTGATTCGAAGTAAAAATCGTTCGAATATTCGACCATTCGATAATCGAAGTACTGTCTCGTTAAAAAAACTTCGACTTCAATACTTCGCCAAATGAAACCTGCCGAAGTGCTATGTTAGCCGATGGGGACCTTTTACAGCATTTTTCTAAGTCTTTACACATCGAATAAAAATCCTTCGATCCATTTAATCGTTCGATCGAACGTTTTTTTATTCAACCGCAGGATTGCCAGATTTGTTGAAAACACTTCGAATTCGAAGTTTTTTAATTCGATGGTCGAATTTCTAATTTTTTTTACTTTCAAATTTTACCCTTGATAAATCTGCCCCTTAGTGTGATGCAGACACTGATAGTCTGAGACTTTTCATTTTGTATGGTTTTTCGGTTATTTAGCCTTTTGTTCAGCAGTTCTCCAGTTCGGTAATTCAGCAGCTATCTAGTTGTTATATATCTTATAGGATCCCTAGCAGTATAGTTGATTAAACTGTTGTTATTGCCCTACAGCCACAGCAGTTTTGGATCAATTCATGTGTAGCCTGATTGTCCAATATTCAACTGATCTGTTGGTCAGATCCTTGAAGAACAGCCTGTGAGAGGCCTCATTAAATCTCTTGCAGACTAATTACTCGGCTGCTGGATGATTTATGGTTATTGCCAGGCATAACAGCTTTTCAGTAATAGCTGCAACAATAAGGACATTTAGCAACAGTACAAAGGTGACTAATTTGAAGACCATTTATCATCCAGTGAGCCCATGTCATTACAGTTAATTCATCACATACATAGAGAAACATTTGTGACATGCCAGAGTATAAGGCAATGACGGAGCAAGAAATTCAAAAAAAATATATGGATTTTCACTTTCCCACAATGCTCTTGTCTAGGGATGTCGCGGACTGTTCGCCCGCGAACTAATTCGCGCGAACATCGACCGTTCGCGTCTGCCGAATGTTCGCGAACGTCGCGCGACGTTCGCCAATTTGGGTTCGCCTTAGCTGGCGCTTATTTTTGCCCTCTCACCCCAGAGCAGCAGATACATGGCAGCCAATCAGGAAGCTCTCCCTGCTGGACCACCCCCACACCCCCTGGACCACTCCCCTTCCATATATAAACTGAAGCCCTGCAGCGTTTTTTCATTCTGCCTGTGTGTGCTTGGAAGAGCTAGTGTAGGGAGAGAGCTGTTAGTGATTTGAGGGACAGTTGATAGTAACTTTGCTGGCTAGTAATCTACTTGATACTGCTCTGTATTGTAGGGACAGAACTCTGCAGGGATGTGAGGGACAGTGAGTTTAGGTTAGTTAGCTTTGCTGACTAGTAATCTACCTTCTACTGCAGTGCTCTGTATGTAGCTGCTGTGGGCACTGCTTCTGATCTCATCTGCTGACTGCTGTAATAACCCAATAGTCCTTGTAAGGACTGCTTTTATTTTCTTTTTTGTTTTTTTTACTTTGCTACTGTAAGAGCCCAGTGCTATTAGTCTAGCTGTGTTGGGGAGTGGGACTGGTGTGCTGCTCCTCCTAGTAGTTCACCACTACCAGCACCAACCAGAGTCAAAATTGTTACAAAGTATCTTATTTGCACCTGTTAGCTGTTCTGAGCTCTCTGCCAAAAGCCAATTAAGTTAGAAACTGTTTTTTTTCTGGCTGTTCAGTGCAGAGAAAAGAGGGACTTTCCAGTACAAAAGAGGGACAGGGGGTTGAGTGGTCAAAAAAGGGACAGTTGGGAGGTATGCAAGTGCCACCTAGCTGTGTGAGCTTTTTCACATTCTGTCTAAATAACAATAATAATTCCGTGTCCGTAAACATCACCTGAGTGATGTTTTTACAGCAGCAATAATATATTCCGTATCCACTACTGTATACGTTGCCCTTGCAGGCATTGTTTGCCCAGTCTTTAACCAAGTGCCACCTCGCTGTGTGAGCTTTTTCACATTCCGTGTCCAGAAACATCACCTGAGTGACGTAGTGTGATTTCTGCCCTTTACAGCACAAAACGCAGCGCTGTGTCAACAATGTATTTTTCAGATACATTTTTGCCCTTGATCCCCCTCTGGCATGCCACTGTCCAGGTCGTTGCACCCTTTAAACAACTTTAAAATCATTTTTCTGGCCAGAAATGTCTTTTCTAGCTTTTAAAATTCGCCTTCCCATTGAAGTCTATGGGGTTCGCGATGTTCGCGAACCGTTCGCATTTTTGACGCAAGTTCGCGAATATGTTCGCGAACATTTTTTCCGCCGTTCGCTACATCCCTACTCTTGTCCCTTATCAGTAGAATTTGCACATTTGTCCGCGGTTGTTCCTCTTCCAAATCAACAGTATAATGACCTTGTTGCTCTTATCTGATCTCAGTGATTACAAGTAAATGTATGATTACTACATAGACCCTAAAATTTTGCCTGTGGGCCATCATAGGAGCTTGTGGATATGAAGATATCATCTGTCTGAATAACATACTAGTATTTATACAATTCATCTGATTACTGTTGAGAGGCTGTAGAACACTAAATACAATCCTATTGTCCGGGGTCTGTATCTAGAGTTCCCTGAAGTCTGTAACCTGTCTCTCACTAATGTTAGTGTTTCACATATATACAGCTTTCCACAAACTTTCTTTCCATCCCCCCATAAAAGATCTGTTCATGGGTATTGTTATCAGATGATGCTATGGACCGTAAAATAAGTGTGTAGGGCAGGGAGAAGAAATTAATTATATTACTACTGTATATAGTTCTTGCACACTGACCCTCCATAATTATTTGTCTTTGATAACACATCAACAAGCACAGATTCCTGAAAAACTTGCTAGGGCCCCAACTAGTAAATAGTTAACACCTTTATATACATGCCATACACCATATATATATACACCATTAGAAATCACGGGCCCCGTACAACAAAATTTCGTGGTGCCCAAGCCCCACCCCAGATTCCGTCCACATCACAGTTAAAAGACCACACAGACGCTAAAAAAGTAACCCCCACACACAAGTTATAAAAAGCTATTGATGGTCAGGGCCCCCTTATAAGTTAAAAAAAACAAAACACTGGTGGTAGGGCCCCCCTTACAAGTTAAAAAAAATTAGGGCCCTAAAGAATATTTTTTAAAATATACATTGGCGCCAGGGCCCCCCTTACAAGTTAAAAAAAATTGGGGCCCCAAAAAATATTTTTTATAAAAACATTGGTGGCAGGGGCCTATAGAATATTAAAATAATACATTGGTGGCCAGGGGATTTAAAAAAAACAAACAAAAACGCACATTAGTGTTCAGTAGAATTGAACTCGTGGCTTCAGGACTTCAACTTCGCCTCCTTTCGTGGCTTTGGGTCTTTGCATTTCGGCTGTTCGGGACTTCGAAAAAGGCCACAGGCTTCGGCGCTCGCTAGGGGGGCCCGGCTCTTTCAAAACTGCAGCACTGCCGGGCCCCCCTTTATGCCCGGGACACTTGTCCCCCCTGTCCCCCCCTGCTGGTGACCCTGTATACATGATTTGGGCACACCCTGGACCCATTCACCGCACTTTCTTGTGGATTCAGTATTTTTCTGGGAGAATACCAGCAGTGGCAGATAAATGAGATATGGGGCCCCTAGGTTACATCAACAGGCCCCCTTCTAGGCTACTGCTGGGTCTGGATGTGTGCAGATCCAGGCATGTGTGCACCCAAGCTCTCTACACCGGGTTTGGTTTGGGGTGTGCTACTAATGTCACTGGAATTGCAGTGCACTTCTTCTTCCAGTAGGTGCACAAGACTAGACCCAGCAATGAAAATAAAAATAATTTTTAAAAGAAAATAGAGATAACAATTGAAAAAAAAATTAGATGGACCACTGGGCCCATAAGCTATAGCAGGGGACCCCAACCTTCTCTTACCCGTGAGTCACATTCAAATGTAAAAAGAATTGGGGGAGCAATACAAGCTTGCAAAAGTCCCTTGTGGTGCCAAATAAGGGCTGTGATTGGCTATTTGGTAGGCCCTATGTGTACTGGCAGCCTACAGGAGGCTCAACTTGGCACTATACTTAGTTTTTATGCAATTAAAACTTGTTTCCAAGCTGGAATTCAAAAATAAGCACCTGGCTTGAGGACACTGAGAGCAACATCCAAGGGGTTGGAGAGCAACATGTTTCTCACGAGCTACTGGTTGGGGATCACTGAGAGGTAAACGGATGCTGGTGATTTCACCCTGATTTCAGTTGATGGTATTAGATGTATATACTATATAACAGGACAAAAACAATAACAACAAAAAAAAGAAGTTATACAACCCCATTAGGCTTTTTTTTTTAAATGGGGCATTTTGATACCCCCTGGCAGTCTACTGGAACATCATATAAACATTAAATTTACCAAATAGGCTGGTTCTGCTTCCAATACGGGTTGGTTTTATCTTAGTTTGGATCATGTACATGATACTGTTTTATTATTAGAGAGAAAAAGGAAATCATTTGTAAAAATTTTGATTATTTTCATGAAATAGAGTCTATGGGAGACAGCCTTTCCGTAATTCGGAGCATTCTGGATCATGGTTTTCTCGGATAACGGATCCCATGCCTGTATATTGCCATTTTGATAGTGAAATGATATTTAACTGAGCGAATACACACATTTCTACATTATCCTTGAGTTAAACAGCGAGGACAAAAGTCTGAAAACATTAAATAAACTGTCTGACAAAAGGCCTGGGTAGATCTTTACAGATGATTATACGTGGGTACAGCTTTATTTGCTTATCTGATGAAGCAGAACTAGGAGGTACAGGAGAGAACAATGGGCAGAAAGGTAAATTACATGTGAATCCCAGTGCTGCCACCTGCTCTGCTTTTATATTCTTTCTATTAGATTCTCTCCACTAATGGGCTGGATGTATGTTTTATGCTGCCAATAGCAACTTCAGCCAGTGCACTGACCCACGGCCCCAAACAGCTCACATTCGTTGTTTACATATAAATGGACATCAGTTATTTTCTGAAACCCCCACTAAGCACTCATCAGCCTCCTTAGTCATCATTAGTCATGTTGTTATTTAATGTAGGGATTGATTGCTGTCCCACTAGGCTTGGGCATAGGCTTTGGGGAGGCACCAAACAAGTGGATCTTTCCTTTCTTTACCTTGAGGTTGGCGATATTTGCGCTGATCACAAAGATGGAAATGCAGGCCATTAAGGCAAGGAGATTGGGGCAATGGGATTTATTAACCTGCCCAATCAATATGGGTATGGCAGGCCCGTCGGACAACAACATATTTAGAACAAAAAATTGCCAAAAGGAAAGTATCAGCAGCTTTTAGTCCCATGTATGGCCTCTTTACTTGTGTCTCTACACGATAAATTGAAAAGAAGAGCCTAATGAACTTTAGATTATTGTCTTTATTTATTTGTCTGTAGAATAAATGGCACTGATGTAATTTGGAACCCAATCGAATTTCCCTACAATTAACAGATGGCCCCGCACGGCTGATTTAATAATCATTTGAAGTTTTGAACCCAGAAAAAAAATCAGGCATCTGGTGGTATTTCTTGGGAAGGGGAGTATGACATGTTTGGTTGGGGAGGTTACAAATAGAAGGTTTTCCACTGGAGAATAATATGTAAATGTAAAGTATTTAGTCGCCATATCGGCATTATTTTCTGTCCATGTTCTTGGGACTTTCCAGCTACAGCTATCTATAAAACTAATGTTGTAATTGCATAATAATTCATGTTTATCCATCCAGTTGCTTGGAAGCTTCATGAGATGGGAAACCTCTGAAAAAGGGAAGGTGGAATTACTGTTCATAGCCAACAGTCAGTATAGTTAATTATCTACTATATTTATTGTTGGAAAATCATATTACGTAAAGACCCTGAATTGCAGGAAAGAAAAGCGAAAGGTTAACAAACTTATTAAAGAGTCACAATTACTAAAAAAAAAAAAAAAAAGCAACATTATTTTATATTAAATGTGATAAAATTCCCATAACTTTATACAATCATTACAATTAGACTGAAAAGGATTCCCCTTTGTATTGGTCACATTGGTTTGAGCGTGCATTATATTTGGATATGTTTTTTTTTTACAATTATATATGGTAATTATAGAAAATAAACAGGTATGGGACCTGCTATCCAGAATGCTTGGGACCTGGGGTTTTCCGGATAACAGATTTTTCCGTAATTTGGATCTTCATACATAAAGTCTACTAGAAAATCATGTAAACCTTAAATAAACCCAATAGGCTGGTTTTGCTTCCAATAAGGATTAATTATATCTTAGATTGGATCAAGTACAAGGTACTGTTTTATTATTACAGAGAAAAGGGAAATCATTTTTCAAAATTTGGATTATTTCATTATTATGGAGTCTATGGGAGACGGTCTTTCCGTAATTCAGAGATTTCTGGGTAATGGGTTTCCGGATAACAGATCCCATACTTGTATTAAAAATGAAATTATGGGCTATGATTAAATACTGTACAATGGGTCATTCCCCTGAATACAAAAAAGTTGTGTTGGAAAATAATAATTAATGTCAGTTCTGAATTACAGACGCATTTTGTGCTTTTTTTTTTTATCCAGCTAGTCTTATTACTGTAAATACTGAAAAACATATTGAAAAAAAAAAAACAGTTCCTTTCTTTCATTTCTCCACTTGGTTCTTTCACACCCATTTGCACTTTTCTCTCTTAACCTCTCCCTCACTTATGCCTCCGAAAATAAAAAGGAACAGAAAGTTCTGTACAATGTCTTTATTGCATTTGACGTTACCTGTGTTAATTTGTAACGCTCAATAAATTGAATTTACACGTTCCTGGTCTTTTACTGATTGTGTTTCTGTGTAAAGCAAAGTAGCCACTCACACAGCTCCAGGGTTACACCAGCCTCTCCATTGGCTATAAAATGCCCTGCCCTTTATTCATCCTCTGAATGTTTATTTCTACTGACTTTCTAATGAACACTCCCACAGCCAGGGAAGCCATACGATTTTACTAGTTGATAAAAGAGTACATGGCAAAGGAAGGACCTGCTTTCACAGTACATCCAAGATGATGAGAAAAAGACCAATATTTTGTGTAGGATGCCATTGTATAGTGGTACCAATTTTTTCGCATGGCAAGGCTTAGTAAGGGATGTAAGGGTAGTGCAGACGACAAATCTCCCGAAATACTAAATCGCCCGAAGTTTCCTCCGAAGGCAACTCTGGCAGATATAGAAACGCGTTGGACATACCACCAGCGATTTCAATTACAGGCAATGGAGAGACGTTTTCTGGGGATTTGATTTCTTTGACGTGGCTGCGGATGACAAATCTCCTGTGTGCAACTACCCTAAAGAAATAACTGGCAACTAAGGGGCACATTTACTTAGCTCGAGTGAAGGAATAGAATAAAAAAAACTCGACCTTCGACTACGAGTTTGAATCGAACGATTCGAACTAAAAATCGTTTGACTATTCGACCATTCGATAGTCAAAGTACTGTCTCTTTAAAAAAAACTTCGACCCCCTACTTCGCCACCTAAAACCTACCGAGGTGCAATGTTAGCCTATGGGGAAGGTCCCCATAGGCTTCCTAACAATTTTCTGATTGAAGGAAAATCGTTCGATCAATGGATGAAAATCCTTTGAATCGTTGGATTCGAAAGATTTAATCATTCAAATGAACGATTTTTCCTTCGATCGTTTAATCGAAGGAATTGCGGTAAATCCTTCGACTTCGAATATCGAAGTCGAAGGATTTTACTTTGACGGTCGAATATCAAGGGTTAATTAACCCTCGATATTCGACCCTAAGTAAATGTGCCCCTTTAAGTGTCTGGGATTGGGACATGATTTAGCAATCAGTGTTAAAAGCTTGACAAGAGGCTCCAGCAAATCACAAACTAATCATTTGTGCCAATGTCCTGGGCCCCCTCCCACTTCGACACTGCCAATGTCAATAGGAGAAATCCAGGTTTAAGACCTGAGCAATTATGGTGCATTAATTAAAACAAGAAGGTATATGGATAGCATCAAAAATAAACTTTAAAGGAGTTGTTCACCTTTGAGCTAAATAATGTAGAGAGTTACTTTTTGAATCATTTAGTTTTTTGCTCAGCAGCTCGCAGTTTCAGCAATCTGGTTGCTACTAGGGTCCAAATTACCCTAGCAACCATGCATTGATTTGAATAAGAGTATGGACTAGGAATGGGCCTGAATAGAAAGATGAGTAATAAAAATTAGCAATAACAATAAATGTGTAGCTTTACAGAACATTTGTTTTCTAGATAGGGTTAGTAACCCTTATTTCAAAGCTGGAAAGAGTCAGAAGTGAAAGGCAAATACTTAAAAACTATAAACAAACAAATAATGAAGACCAATTGAAAAGCTGCTTAGAACCGGCCATTCTATAATATGCTAAAAGTTATCTTGAAAGGCAACCCACGCCTTTATGCTTCCATTTGGATATTATGAGATTGTTAGGCAACTGGATATACCAGGTACCCTAGAGTACTGATATAACAATGGGATTCTTAGTGCAGCACTATAACAGGGGCGTTAATAAATATGGATGGCTCAGGTAGCAGAAGTACAAGAAGTAATCATTGGAGATCCTAGGTTTATGTTAGAGTATATGAGTTGGGTAGGGAACCCCCTAGTGTGCTTTTAACTCAAAGGGATTCTGTCATTATTTTTTGGTGTAGTGTATATTTCTAAATGACACTGTTTACATTACAAATAATTCACTCTACCAAATATTCCTGAACCAACAAGTGTATTTTTTTTAGTTGTACTAGTCATGTGTTTGCAGGTTCAGGTTATAGTGTCTGATCTTTGCTTTCAGAAACAGTCAGCACTTTGCTATGGAACTGCTTTCAGGTAAGCTATTGTTATTCCTGCTCAATGTAACTGAAGGGGTCACAGTGGGACCTGGATTTTTACTATTGAGTGCTATCCCCCTATCTACCAGGGAGCTGTTATATTGTGTCAGGGAGCTGTTATCTTGTTACCTTCCCATTATGCTGCTGGAAGTGAGGGGGGATATCACTCCAACTTGAAGTACAGCAGTAAAGAGTGACTAAAGTATATCAGAGCACAAGTCACATGACTGAGGGCACCTGGGAAACTAGCAACATGTCAAGCCCCATGTCAGATTTTAAAATTAAATATAAAAAAATAATCTGTTTGCACTTTGGAAAAATGGAGTACAGTGCAGGAGTCTTCTGGTGCAGCACTATGTATTTAAAAAAAAATATGTTTTCCTGTGACAGAATCCCTTTAAGGGAGGCAATCAGGCTTAATTGTGGCAATCCACCTTAAATGCGGTAATATGTTTTCTTCTGCATTAAATATTCTACATTTCTTGGTCCCTCATCTTTTGCATTAAGAGCTATTCTCAGATGTTTTGTCCCTGAAGGAGAGGTAAATGTCCCACGGGTGTCAGAGCACCCCACATGGTATTGTCTTAACATGTAATAAAGTTTCTTGCAAAATAATCACATTTGTGACTAGGTCCACTTTAATAAATGGGCAAAAGGACCAATTCATTCTGGTGGCTCATTGTGTTTTCTAGCACCAGTGTCTCGTGATCACTGCCAGCCCTACCTTGACTCTCTCATCCCCCCGTGTCAGGATTAACTATGCCCTTTTGCCCCCCATACTTAGATTAAAGAACCACAGTAGTCTTTAGAGCAGAGATCCCCAACCTTTTTTACCTGTGAGTCACATTTAAATATAAATATAAGTTGGAGAGTATCACAAGCATAAAAAAAAGTTCCTAGGGGGTGCCAATTATGGGCTGTGATTGCCTATATGGTGGCCCCTATGTGTACTGAAAGCCTACAGGAGGCTCTGTTTGACATTATACCTAGTTTTTATAGAACCAAAACTTTCCCCAGGAATTCAAAAATAAGCACCTGCTTTGAGGCCACTGGGAGAAACATCCAATGGGTTGGTGAGCAACAATTTTATGGGAGATGGTGTGGGGTTGGAATCTCTAGAGTGAGAGGGGGCACCAGTTGAATCTTTGCTCAGGGCTCACCAAGGCCTTAAAATGGCCCTGTTTGTGAGTTTAGTATTTATGGAGCATTGGAGCAGTAATACTAATCTATTAAATCTGTATGGAGATTAACTCTAATAATTGGAATCCTGTCTGTGTAATTAATATAAACTTGGAGTTCTGAATCCTACAAGGTTCTGTTGTGTCTATCCCTCACACCGAAAGAAAACAAAAGAAACATTTCAGGAGCTGAAGGTCACTTGGTGAGCCCGTTCCAAAAGACACTCGACAGAATTAAAGCAAATGTCGAAAGTAAAGAATGAAAGTGGAATTGGCTTTGATCCAGACCTTTCTGGTTTTACCACGGCTCAAATCATGGCTGAACAAGGTCATTTGCAAGATATTTTCATGCTAATTTCCATGGGAGGGGTTTAAAAGCAAAAATCTTGTAATGATTAACTTATCACAAGATCCTGATAGAATGTACTTGTTTTCAAAGCCTTTGCCTGGTTAAAAGCAAATATAATCTAAAAAAACTCCCAGCAGCAGAAGCAATGAAAGCCGGGTATAGACATAAAGATTACATTGTTTGGAGTGATCGTCATACAAGCCTATCTGTTCCTACCTTGACCACCCAATTTTGCTTAGCCCGGAACCAATAATCAGACCAGGATTTTCTCACCTACCTGATAAACATCTGGATGATTTTGAGCTAAATATTTGTTAGGAAGCCAATGCGAAGGCCTCATACAGGGCCAATACACTAGGTAACAATATCTGTAACCCTTGTGTGTGATTTGCACTGGGTATATAGTTTATATTGGTGTTAATATGCAGCTCTGCTGCTCAAAGTCAGACAAATAGGCGCATCTGTCAGCTGTGATAAATGTGACAATTTCCTGACTGTCAGGTAAGTGTTTTTATAGTGTTATTCTGGGTTCAGTGCTACGCAATATGTTGGCGCTATATAAATACATGTTAACATGTTAATAATTCCCCAGTGCCGTTAATAAATCGCACCCAGAATTTTTATTAGCACAAATGACCTTCATACCTAAACCTTGTAAGGATCATCATAGCTGCACAAACTGTAGCTCATTTGCACTCATGACTGTTATGTAGATACTGTCCTCCCTGACCTGATCAACCTACAGTATATCATAAAGCCTTGGTAACCAGGTGACAGAACATATTGTACAGATTTTACAGCTAATTCACATTTTGCTTTCCTTATCTCAGCTATGTATGATACTTTGTACTGAGTCACAAAGCCTTTAGTTTGGTATCTATGGACTATTTCACACTAGAAAAGTTGGAATTTCCACTGAACCAGGCAGATGACCTTTCACCATCCAGAGCAGAGAAAAGCTTAATTTCTATCCCATTCATGTAAACCAAGTCCTTAACATAAGAAGAAGTTGTTATTATAGAGCAGTGGTCCCCAACCAGTGACTCGCCAGCAATATGTTGGATGTTGCTCTCAGTGACCTCAAAGCAGGTGCTTATTTTTGAATTCTTGTCTTGGAGGCAAGTTTTGGTTGCATAAACAGTTGTACTGCCAGAGTCTTCTGTAGGCTGCCAGTCCACATAGGGGCTACCAAATAGCCAATCACAGCCCTTATTTTGCATCTTCAGGGACTTTTGTAATGCTTGTATTGTTTCCCAACTCCTTTTACATTTGGATGTAAAAAAGGTTGGGAAACTTCAGTGTCGGACTGGCCCACTGGGATACCATGAAAACTCCTGATGGGCCCAGGGGGCCTCTTGCTTCTAACCTTTTGGCCTATTTCATGGTCATTCCCTATTTCTTTATGAGAACAAAGAGGCTTAATAATGGAAGAATAGAGTATAGTATGTAGAGAAGAGACAAGGAGAATAAAGAGGTTGAGTGAGGAGAGGAGGTATAGTAGTTTGGAAAGTGGGCCCTCAGCCTGTTTTCTGGTGGGCCCCTGGCATCTCAGTGCGACACTGGGAACCTCTGTTATAGAGTATAAGCCAGGAATTAAAGAATCAAAAGAAAACACATTTTTTAATTGTTAAAGAGTTCTTTTAAGGATAAATGTCTTCTTGAAGACTTACTAAGATGCCTTAGTCTTGACTCTGATGTTCCTCAGATGCATAGTTAACATATTCCTTTCCTGCCTTGTCTGTCTTGTAAAAAAGTTAAGCAATGAAAAAGCTGTAAAAAAAATTATATATGGGGTTTTACCACTCAATTTCTGTATAGACAACATACTACTGTCCCCTAATGCCTTTTCTTAGCAGATCCTGATCCAACTTGGAGGGGCATGAAACAAGGCTGCCTACTATTTTCTTTTAGAAACTAAACGTCTAGCCTACATAAGAAATACCAATTTGCAGTTAATATTCTTATGATCATTATTAATAGTAAACTTGAAATCACAAATCCATTTGTAAAGGACAAAGAAACCCCAACTGAGGGGTTGGCAATATGTTAAGACCCCAAGTGAACTGAATTAATTCTTCCTTTTGTCCCCAAGTCAGTTCTACTTTTAGGGGAAAAATGCACTGGCCACAGGAAAAGATGGAGTAAATTGCTGCATCGTCACTAAAGGTGGCCATACATGGATAGATCCGCTCGTTTGGCGATGTCGCCAAACTAGCGGATCTCCCTCCGATATGCCCACCTTGAGGTGGGCAATATCAGGCTGATCCGATCGTGGGCCCTAGGGCCCAACGATCGGCTCCTAATGATGCCTAACGGGCGGATCGGATTTTTTGTCCCATCCGATCGAGATCTGGCCGACTTTCGGCCAGATCTCGATCGTTGAAGCCCGTCGGGGGGCCCCATACACGGGCCAATAAGCTGACGACACGTCTGTCGGCAGCTTTTATTGGCCCGTGTATGGCCACCTTTAGAATCATATGTATGCAGTCGAATAAAGGAGCGCTGGCCTGGGGTAAAATTGGGTATCCTTTGGGTTTGGAGGTGCTAAACACAAAACAGACAATACACTCACAGGATAAACACACGGCACAGTATTTTAAATAATGCTTTATTTTAACACATGCTAAAAATATTTTGCAAGTAAAGAAGTAAGTCCACGCCCTCTTCTGGGCAACATAAAATGGACAAAAGATGGAAAAACAGACTCCTCAGTTTAAGTCTTCAATTATAAAACAAAAACAAACAAGGCACTTTATATTCCCCAGTTACTTTGTGCATTTTGTTCTTAAGCTAATAAAAAAAAAAGCTAACTTTTCAAGTTATTACAAAACAAACTCACCTCAGTAGTGTGTATGAAATGGTTTAAAGAACAATGACACGTTAAACGAACCTACCATTACTAAGGTTTAGTGCCGCGGAGCTATCTAATGAATGTGCCACAAGCCTTGGCACAAAGTTAAGAACCTTAACTACAGGGAAATATATCCTGTTTTTTTTAAAGAGGTCCCTATCTTCCATATAGAAAACTTGCATAAAAAAAGTTGTTTATTATGTGCAGAGAGACTATTCTTACAAGCAGAAGCTCCCATACCCCTTGCCTTGGCTGATGTATTCTCCATTGGCTGCAAGAGGTTTATAGGGGGCAACTCTGCTGACATTTTATACACACGCCCCTCCACAGCAACATCAGCTAAAAACATATATGGAAGAGGAACTCTGTTTAGAAAGTGTGTCTATTTTTCCCTTTAGAAATCCTCACTGTTACTGCTATATGAAAGCAAATGATGCCTATGTCACAGCTGCTTGTAAAATACAAATATATTATTTTGGCATTTTTAAATCCTTTATAAATAGTTAAGCAACCCTTATATAAAATAAAGAGGCTAAGGGAGCTAACCTGGCTAAGCAGAGTTAGATACAGTAGTTCAGTCTGACTGCCCCACAACTAAATCTTTGGGGCTACAGGTGTTGATGATACAACTGTCTAATAAATACACAGAACTTGGGCCAGGAGCATATTGACCAACAGTAGCCAGAGGGCTATCCTTGATATACAATTGATACACATTTAATGTATTACAGTATTTCTAAGGCTAAAGGGCTTTCTAAAGATTCAAGCCCACTGTAAAACAACAACATTCCCTGAATGATCTACCTCGCAGCTTGGGCCGGTCACACACTGGTCTCTCAATTTGGCCACACTAGCTTGAGCTCAGACTTGATCCAATGGATCTAAGAACCAACCTCATATCAGAGTGGAAGTACAGAACCACAACATTCTTGTAATCAACCCAATACATGGGGGATAATCTGGTCTCCCCTTTAGGTCATCTGTGGTTGACATTAGCCATGGACATATATATGGCACACATATAAAGCTACTGGCTATGGTCGACTGACATTAAGAGTCACAGTATGTTGAAGGAATAACAGAATTCGAAGGGGTGGATGCTGGAGACATTTTATATCGCTAGTAGTCCAGTAAAGAGGTAATGCCCCTTTTACAATGAAAACACCTAAAGAAAACACAAAATAAATACAATAAAGGCAGGACCACAGTGTATCCAATCTTATCTACTGTATTATGGCACGGCAGGCATTTTTCTTTAATGCACAATAATGCTGAACAATGAAAAAAAAGCTGCATTCACAAAAAAATAGCAAAATATCTATAACCATCTTGTTCTAAAAGCCTTTAAACAGGCCACAAAACACTGCAAGGACAGGGTACATTACCTAACATTGAAATAAAACGCTACTACCTCAGAGGCAGTATGGATACATAATGTCTAGAATATTTACAGCATGGTATCCTAACCTTTTTTGTTGCTCCCAGAGGCCTATAGCAGCCGGCCCTTTGGGTAGCCAAAATCCCACAATACAAAAGAAATTCTACATGATGTAAAAAGAGCGAGGGAATAATGCAGCTGTCCCTGGGCACATGAGCACAACCTGGGCCCAGCAATGTAAGCACACACTGTGTGACACACCATTTCAACTAGAAGAGGTGTAACTTTAGGATCCTGCATAAGGACAAATAACTTGTAGCAACCTGGCAGAACTTATATATATGGCATGGAACCGATAAGTCAGAAAGGGCTTAACAGTTGTTTCTGCTCATGGCGTAAAGCTTTCATGGAGCAATAGAATGTTTGTGTGCCGTCCCAGATGATGAAGATTCCAGTATTAAAGGAGAATTGAACCCAAGAATTAAAAAAAAAAGCCCCTAACTAGTAAGCAAGATAGTACCCCCTCCCTGCTTCCCCTTGGAGAGTTCAATTGGTCTGAAAATGTCCTTAAAGGAACAGTAACACCAAAAAATTAAAGTGTTTTAAAGTAATACAAATATAATGCAGTGTTGCCCTGCACTAGTGAAACTGCTGTGTTTGCTTCAGAAACACAACTATAGTTTATATAAACAAGCTGCTGTGTAGCCATGGGGGCAGCCATTTAAGCACAGGATACACAGTAGATAACAGATACGTTCTGAAGAATCCTATTGTATGCTACAAAGCTTATCCGTTATCTGCTGTGCACCCTGTGCCTTTTCTCCTTTTTCAGCTTGGAATGGCTGCCCTATGGCTACATATCAGCTTGTTTATATAAATGATAGTAGCGTTTCTGAAGCAAACACACCAGTTTTAACAGTGGAGGGCAACAGTACCTAATATTTTCATTACTTTAAAACACTTTAATTTTTTTGGTGTTACTGTTCCTTTTAAGGAGAAGGAAAGTCTTTCTGCACTTGGGGGTGCCAAATGTTAGGGACCCCCAAGTGATTGTATCTACTAACCCGAGTCCGGCTTCTCACTCTACTGTGCATGCGCAGCCGTGAAAAGGAAGAAGAAGACGGAAGAGGATCGCTCCGTGGTGCTTGCTGGAATAACCCCGGGTCAGTGCAGTTTTCTGCTGATAGGAGCACTGGCCCCGGGTTTCAGGTAAGTCAATACAATCACTTCGGAGTGCCTAACATTTTGTACCCCAAGTGCAAGAACACTTTCCTTCTCCTTTAAATTTTTTCCCACCTAACAGTGCAGAGAAAGCGCAGCGGAGCTTGTGGGCGCCATCAACAATGGAAAGTCATTGCAAAAGTCTCATACAAGAGGTGTGTGGTGATGGCAGGGATTTAATAATGTCCCTGTATTCAATTATGGTGTTGCACCGTCAGAAAGTGAAAAGCGCACCAGTGCAGTAAGGCACTGCCATACCTGGAAGGCTTTTGCACTACCAGAAACCTTGCTGGAGTAAATGCAGGCATACATGAACAGACAACTTAGGGACTATACTGATCTAAACTAAGTTTGCATTATTTCTATCTCTGACAGAACACCTTGCATTAGAATCTCAACATTCTCAGTATTTAACCAACTTTTTACTACGTCTTGGCTGTTTAACATTATGGAGTGTGTTTTCTGGGAAATAGTCGGAGCTGTTGTGCGGCGTCCCCTTGCCGTCCACTGACCACTGACAATGCCCAATGTTCACTGTACATGTAAGAATACCTTAAAATGGAGGTTGGGAAATACATAGAACATGTAATGACGTCTGAAGCGTTTCTGCTGCAGAAAAATATATTCATCAAGTTGTTTGCAGGAGCGGTGCAAAATAATCCTATTGCTTTTCCAATCTGGGGTTCCAATCACCCCTAGACCTGCAGGCACTTAATATAAGATGGAGTGTGAAATCATGAATTAGGCTGACTGTGATTATACACTAGAGGTTATAGGACTGCACTTTTTGGCATAGCCGGAATAGCAGGGGACAGTTTTAAATCAAGTGCATAGTTACCCTGGGACACTGGTCCCATAAATGGGTCTTGGGGTACAAAAGACATTCTTATTATTAAATATGAGATGTCTAACCTGCTTTCTTCTGTTGGGAATTAAAACTCCAGAGGCGCTGAGTTCTATATCTGCTGCAGGTTGGGGTTGATGTCTGTTCTAACTGTAAAGATACAGTTTGAAGAAATGAACTATACGAGCGTTGCTATTGAGATTCTATTTACCCCAATGCCAGAATTGTATATTACTCCCTAAAATTCTCTGACTGAACCCTATATAAAAAAAAAAAAAAGAAATCACTGAGAATACATTCACAGGACAGTTAAGCTTTCCTAACCACCACCTCCCCCCAAAAAAATTCCAGTAAGACTTCATAAATAATGTACCTTCTAGTTATATCTTAAATACAGAATGTACTTTCTATAGTATGTGGGTTATGTAGTAACCATGGTATGGGCCACACTGGAGCAACCAATCATCAGTCAGCTTTTACTGCTCTAGTGCAGTCTGAATAATGAAAGCAAACATCTGATTGGTTATTACTATATTATTAAACAGGGGCAAATGTTGCCCACGTAACTACAGAAGCTCCAACATTCCTAAGCGCCTCCAGCTGCTCAAGGGCTTTTACTTACATAAATTGCAAATATTAATAACAGTACTATTAAAAATACATCTCTAGAGTGCAGGGCTAACAAATAAAATAAAAATAAAGGCACAAGCACACACAGCAACCTTCATACCAGATACATTGGCATTACAGTGTGAAAAACCGAAGAACCAAACCACATAATATAAATCTATATGGTTATATATATATATATGTGTGTGTATATATACACACATATATATATCAAAAGCCAAAAACATAAAAGCACAAAAAATGGAAATGTACGAACATATATATATATATATATATATATATATCTCAATCTTAAAAATAACCTAATACATTTTCTCAAAAACAAACTTCACATGTATAAAATATTCTTTTAGAATATATTTTTTATGGTCTTTCTTCATAAATATTAAAAGAGTTCCTTCAGTTCATCCCAAAAACCACGTTGAGAGTCTTAATATGTTTGGTAGATATCATGCAGTGGAACTTGGATGGTTCCTGCAGGAAAGGCCTGAGGTATATAGCCAGCATATCCTCCATACACCGCTGCTGTGTTCTTCTGTAGTGTGGCTAAGGCTGTGGCAGGAGCTGCAAAGGGTATGTAGCTTGTACCATAAATCCCGGCAGCTGGAATCCTTTGCATGTTTGGAGCCATGGTGTATACTGGAGTCATTGGACGGCCCTGTAAAATCCCCCAAAAAGGAAAATAAGGTCAAACTGACATTTCTCCGTTACCACATACCTTTTGTTCTTTCATCATAGACCAGCTCTCATCTCTTCCCTCCACAATGGGCATACTTATTTTAAATATTGATCTGGACATTTAAAGGAGAACTAAACCCTGAAAATGAATATGGCTAAAAATGTCATATTTTATATACTGAACTTATTGCACCAGCCTAAAGTTTTAGCTTCTCAATAGCAGCAATGATCCAGGACTTCAAACTTGTCACAGGGGGTCGCCATCTTGGATTCTGTGCTGCCATGTAGTAATTATCTGCATTAATTACTAATCAGCCTTATATTGGAACATTCCTATTGTATGTGTACTGTATATTGTGAGTGGGTCCCTAAGCTCAGTAAGTGACAGCAGCACAGAGCATGTGCAGTAGGGATGCACCAAATCCACTATTATGTATTCGGCCGAACCCCCGAATCCTTCGCAAAATATTTGGCCAAATACCGAACCGAATCCGCATATGTAAATTAGGGGTGGGAAGGGGAAAACATTTTTTACTTCCTTGTTTTGTGATAAAAAGTCACGCGATTTCCCTCCCCACCCCTAATTTGCATATACAAATTAGGATTCAGATCGGCCGGGCAGAAGGATTTGGCAAAATCCGAATCCTGCTGAAAAAGGCAGAATCCTGGCCGAACCTCGAAACGAATCCTGGATTCGGTGCATCCTTAATGTGCAGTGAATCAGCAGAAAAGATGATGGGGAGCTACTGGGGCATCTTGGGAGACACACATCTTTTACTGCTAAAGGGCTGTGGTTGCCTTGGGCTGGTACAGAAACCCAAAACAAAATGTACAACATTTCCAGCCTACTAGTTTGGCTTTAGTTCTCCTTTAAAGCTAAATCTCATCCATGTGTTTTAAAGCAAAGTCAGAGCAGTTACTGATCAGTCCCCCACTGCGGACCAGTTTCAAAATACTGGTTTTTGTGGCTGGTCCCTGTCTAGTACAGTCATAGAAGTGGACAAATGCCACTCACCTGAAATGGTGGAGGTGTTGAAACTGAAGGCATCACTGCTGCTGCGGCAACGGCTGCCGGATCTGCCTGAAGCGCCATTGGATTCATCATGTGTTCCATCCCGTGTATTTTGCCTTCTTCCAATAACTTAGCAGCGGAGGCAGCCTGAAACATGGAGTACTGGGTACCAATGGTAGGAATTGCCACTGAAACATATATTGAACTGATCAGCCACAAATGATTTGTTACGGTATAAAATATAACAGCTGGACACTGCAAACTGCAACCCTGATCTGGTGTTACATTTCTAGTGAAATTCTATTTTACTGAATATTGGTTATTCTACGAAGATAAAATAATTTATAATGAAGGAGGCCGAAGCCTGTTACATTTTTTGGGTGGGAATGTAGCAGTGGGGAAAACTGAAACTCTAAGAAAGGGGCCAGTTATACATAACATAGACCAAACTGCACATAACACACAATAGATAAGCCTAATAAATCATGGTAATGCAGAATCAGCCCAACCACAATGATTTTGACCCAATCCCCAAACTATTGTGTTAGTTTTAGAAGAGGAGAAGATTTGCTTGATTTGAGAAAAAACATATTATGCAAAATAATTCAAACAAGGCCCTGGTCAGGTATGGGACCTGTTATCCAGAATGCTCGTGACCTGGGGGTTTCCGGATAATGTATCTTTCCGTAATTTGGATCTTCGCACCTTAAATCCATTAGAAAATCATGTAAACATTAAATAAATAAACCCAATAGGCTGGTTTTGCCTCCAATAAAGATTAATTATATCTTAGTTTGGATCAAGTACAGGTATTGTTTTATAAAAAATTTGGATTATTTGAATAAAATGGGTCTATGGGAGACGGCCTTTCCGTAATTCGGAACTTTCTGGATAAAGGATCACATACCTGTACATATACAGTTTACCGCAGCCGATACATATATACTGTATATAGCGCTTGCACGTGAAGTAGGCCAGATAAGTGTCTGTTGAAAATACGGGGCAGCACCGTTAAAAGCAAAAGGGGCACAAATATAGATCAATAAGTTGCTACTATAGTCATATTTAAACTATAGTCATTTCAAGTTCACTCCTGTAAAAGGGCACAGCTTATTGCCTGAAAGGTGGTATTACACAGCACCCATATTGCATTAACCAGCTTTCCCTTTAACACAGAGTCAGAGTTATTTCCTAAGCTCAGTCAGTGCAATGCTTTAGACTGTGAATGAACTGAAGGATAATAAGAGCACAAGAATATATAGACAGACAATATAATGCTCGGCTGGCAGAAGTTACCCACTAGTTAAGCACAAGTTGAAATGGCATTTTTCAAACTAACCTGTACCGTGTTTAAGAGCAACTGGATTGACTGCAGGTAATTCCAGGTTGGGTACAAGTTCAAAGCCTTTTTCTTGCGGTTTACCCTTCCCTTCATGATATCTGCTATAAATGCCACGGCCTGCTGAGTATCCCCCCAGGTAGGCTCCCCTCGGACCAGGGGCTCTGTTGCCAGCTGCACCTCTCCCTCTGCCTCTTAAGCTGCCTGCTTATAATAGCAACATGACACAATCAGCAATAAGCCATCAACACCCAGCCTGTATCAATACAGCAAGATCATAGCGCTTCCATTTTGGGTTATAAGACTTTAATATCCATAGATATGTACATACAAATATCACACACCTCCACGCCTCAAATGACGCCTGAATTAGTAGCTGCTTCTTGTAGACACACATTCCCTGATCTGGTCACAGAGAACCAATGATTTTGACCGTAGGCCAGACTGTCTGAACAAGTATAGCACCTGGGAACTGGAGGGTTTGCAATGGACCTTACTGCATTCTGATTGCAGTTGGTCTATCCAAACTTAAAACTTCATCTAGTAAAGGTGGCCATAGACGTAACAATTACGATCTTTCTTGGAAAAGATCTTTCCAAGAAAGATCGTTCATTTCAATACACACGTGTAGAGCTGAATCGTCAGATATACAGGTAGATTACAGGTAGAAACAATAGAATTCTACCCGTATCTGACGATTCAGCACTAACAATGGGCGATGTTTGGTTGCCTTCAAAGGCACCCGATCAAAATTTTCCGTCCAACCCAATCGACCGATATCCAAGTCTTCTGCCGATATCGGTCGGCTCTTTTTCCACCATACACACACCGAATATCGGACGAAAATTCGTTTCGTACAATATTATCTGTGCGTCTATGGTCACCTCAAGGCCCATTATTGGCAGACAGATGGAGAACTAGCAGATGAGTGAGAGAAGTCACAGTCTCCTTATCACGTCCTGCTTGTTAAGACCAAATGGTTAAAGGGATCTATCGCCAAAATAAAAATTTAATATAAGCTTCATCTCACTTAAATAAGACACTTTCTAAATACAATCAATTAAACATTTTGTGCCGTTTAAGACAGGCGTGCCCAAAAGGTACATCGGGATCTATCAGTAGACCTTTAGCTGGTGATCAGTAGATCTCAAGACACTGTCAACAAACATTTACTAAGGGCTCCATCTTTGAAACACCCTCCTGTTTCATACTTTTCATTCAGATATTTATTATGTTAAGGGTACATAAGAAATATTTGTATGTTAAATATAGCAATATACTTTTTCCCATAAATCAGTATTTAAGTAATATTTTCCATGGAACAGAATGTGAACAATGCTTTTATGGATGTAAATCATAATGGGACAACATCACTAAAAGTAGACCTTGCATTAGTAAAGTATGGGCGCTACTGGTTTAAGAAATAATCAAGTTACTCTTCAGTATCTCACTCTCCACAACCGGTCACTCTTCATGCTGAGGTCTGGGTCAGATTTTGATTGACAAGTAGGTCTAATACATCTTTTAGGGGGGCTCACCTTTCTTAGCAGAATAAGTCAAATAACCAACTCCAGCACAAACATTTGATAACAAAATAACAGACTCTGGCAAACACCTTGCACCTCGGAGAAATAGGATTTCCATCAGAGCTGGTTATATTTAAAAAGTGAGCACCTAGGTTAAGGGTACAACCCCCATCCAAAAGAAGGTATTAGACATAACTGTCAATCAAACACTGACTCCACCTACTGCATGAAGACAGAATGAAGAGAGACAGGTTGCTCAAAGGGGGAGAGTGAAGTATAACTTGATTATTTTTTAAATGGTACAGAATATTGAATTGATTGTATTCAGCAAGATGCAGCTTATATTCAATTTTCATTTTCGCGATTGATCCCCTTTAAATCTCCTTAAAATCACCATAAAGGTTTAGTAGCATCAAATACTTCTTACAAAGTCATAAATGTCATGATTTGGTCAGTTCAGCTGACTTTGAACATACTGCCTGCCATATGGGCATGTATCACTGTTTTGACTGTCCTGTGATACATTCACATGGCAGATAATCAATCCAAACCGTCATCTGCTGATGTAATATGTTGGCGGGTCATAGTGTTTTGGCAGATGAAAAAGAGCTACTATAGTACAATCATTTGACTTTTTGGCTTTAACAAACAGAACAACAGAATTTGTTATTAATACTCAAGTACTAAAACAATTGTACTGATCTGGCCAATGACATTTCAATCACAACCCCTGTGGTCAAATATTCCCTTAATTGTATTGAATGCGTTATATTAGAGCTTCTGAAGCAAATATACAATATCCGTTAGTGCATGGTAACACCACATTGCATCTAAATCAGTATAAGCCTTATTGTTTTGTGGGGTTACGGGCCTCTTACTAGTACCAAGGATCCCACGAAAATAAACTTGTTTCTAACCAGCTACAAGTTGCAGCTACTAATCACAGACACTAACCACGTGGAGGCAATACGACGGCAAGCAATACTGCTGCATTGTACTCTCAAGGTTTTAAAATTGACCTCATTTTTCTTGCAGCACATACTGGGGCAAATTTTTTTCCAAGTCACTTAAAACCCAAAATGGACACATGCAGGAAGATAAACAAATTTGAACATAGCACACATTTTTTGAATAGGCGAAACTGCATCCTTAATGCACTGTATAAGTGGCTCAATTGAAGATCTACAGCTCCCCACAGCAGCAAGTCTTATCTCCAGGGGTTACTTATGATGGCTGTGCATTTCCCTAGGTTTTCAAATGCATGGCTGCGGATATGGGTAGCTGCAGATTTCCACTGCAAAACATTCAAATAGGTACATTTTTATATACATAGCAGTCAGGTAATCAAAAGACTCCTAGCCCTAGTAAACAAGGTTGGCCATCTTAGGAAACTAAGTTTTTTCCACCTACTGTATAATGTAAATTTCAAGATTGTGAACTAATTTGCTTATGTGCTTTGCCTATCCTCTATGAAGACTACTAAGGGGGAAATACATGAAAAATTGTAAATTATTATTAATCGTTATTGCCATGTTTCACACATAAGAGATTGTGCACAGTGTTACATAACTTTTTCTGTCCTGGGGAATTTGTTATTTGTCGAACTGAGTTGAAGTGTCTAATCAAATTGCCCCCTGCAGCCCTATAAACAATAAAGAACAAGAGCCTGATTTATATTATACTCAAGGTTGAAATGTTCTTTGCATGTATAGATAAGCCAAAGTGCTGGCTTTGACTTTGAGGCATTATGTAGATAACTAGTGAACTGCCACCATTAGGTGGTACTGATCCACTGACATATAATAATACCTCTGCTGGGTAAGGCAACTGCCAATCATACAATAATAAGGAAAGCAGAGCTGTGGGTGCAAATAGGGGGTCACTGCCTTGGGTCCTACAGATCAATAGTTATAGGTAGAAAGGCAGTGGTTATAGCAAGGCTACGTACCCTTGGCAGACCAACCTATATAATTCGTCCTATTCATAAGATTATTAATAATACTGGAAAATAATGTATGCATAGATATTCTACTGAACAATTATACAAAAATAAAATGGACCTAAACCCTGTACCTGTATATTTTATCTTCTGGAGTAATTTCCTGTTTGACTGTTCCTGCCTTCCTCTCCCTCTATGTTGTGCAGACTGACATACAAACAATAGGGTGTATTTGCAAACATAGCCCATGATGAGGATGGGCACCTACCAGTAAGCACTTTACTTACAAGGAATCTACTTTACATGGCACTGTAATAAGGCAAAAATTGTTGGTGGCCTTTATTTTCACGTTAATACACGGGTATTTAGCATTCCCTTACTACAATGAAGATACATTATTAGTATAAAGATACTCTATTATACTAAAATAAATTAAATAAACCCCTATTTTTTTTAAAAAAAAACAACTTAAATTTTCCCTGTAAACCAGTGACATCAAACTCATGCTAATTGTGACCCATGCTCATTGTGACCTATAACAAATTATTTTGGGTGAGGCACTGACAAATGCCAGCAAGGTTGATAAACCCTTTCTAAATTGTATTAAAATTGCTAATATATTTTGTAGTGATTATCTTCTTGTTTTCTTGGACTAGTCTAAAGCTGGATCACTTGGGGAGCATTTGCAGAATCACCCCTCCCAATCAATATCTGAATGAGCTCCAATAATATATTGGTCATGTTTGGCCAATGTAGGGGCACCTTAGCAAGTTATAGCAAGGACACCCACAGCCTTAAAGTGTTTCATGCCTGTACTGCATACTGCACTAAAAAGGGAAAAATAGTCCACTTTTAAATTTGAATTGCTGTCAAGCTATGGGATATCAGGTATAACGTATATATATACTAATATACTAAATACTAATGTGCAAAATGTAGATCTAAGGATTTTTTCACTTTTTCCTAGAAGTATCATACTGATTTGAGAGGATACTTTGCAGAAGAATCAAGGTTTAGATTAGATAAAGGCAACATAAAGAAAGAAAAAGTATTTTAAAATTTTAACTCATATGCAAGATTAATACAAACTCTCAGGAAGGGAGAAATAATTTGATGAAGCACGGCAATCAATACATTGCAAGCCATTTGGGAACAAAACAATTGGAAAGAAAAATGGGAGCAGTTCAATCCAGACAAATAAATTAGGGGATAGGTAGTAACGTGGGTAATGCAACTGTTACTACATAAATGCCAGTGTGTTAATATACTTTCATTGTAATCATATATATTTATATAAATATTGTCATAGACTATAGCCGAAATGTGAAAAGTACCAACCTTTGACGAAGTAATCTCTGTTTGGACCAATCAGGGCATTGTATGGGTACCCATAGTATGCCAGGGTATATGGGTCACAAGAGTAAATGTAATTGGGCTGGGTGACTTCAGTGGCTGTAGCCGTGGCAGGTGCTCCTCCTTTCGCAGCTTTCTGGTAACGTGTATACTGTTCCTTATCTACAGGCTTGGCCAAAGTGACTTCTATGCAGGATCCTTCCACTTCAGTCCCGTTAAGCTGCCTCATAGACTGCACTGCATCTTCTCTACTTGAAAAATGCACAAAAGCATAGTCTCTTATTTTTTTTACCCGCTCAACGCACCCAGGATTGAACTGACCAAAGATCATTTTAATTGAATCCTCAGATGTTTCAATCATCAAGTTTCGGACATAAAGAATTTTAACTGTTTCCATCACATCTTCGTCAACGTCGATTTCCGGTTCTGCCCAGTCAACTGCAATCTGGTGGCCCCACAGCTGGATTCTTCCCGGCATCAGTTTCCGCCTTGCCATGGCAGCTGCTCTGTGGCTTTCATACTCTACAAAGGCGAATCCTCGATTTTTCATTTTATCAGCAGCACTGGCATAAACAATGACATCAAGTACCCCTTCTGTCACCTTGGAGATTTCTTCCAAAATCTCTTCTCTTTTCTTCATCTTTGGGATACCTCCAATGAACAGTCTGCAGTTATCAACACTACAGCAAACCCCCAACAGTCTCCCTGGTCTTATTTCATAATTGTTCAGCTCCCTGACTGCTTGCTTTGCTTCACGTTTTTTTGTGAACATAACAAAGGCATAGCCGCGATTCTTTCCATCAAAGTCCATCATGAGGCGCATTTCGAAGATCCTACCTGCACTTTCAAACACTGGGACCAACTCATCTTCATAAACGTCCCTGGGTATTTTTCCAACAAACACTTCACAACCACGGGGTGGAGGGGACCCTTCCCAACCTGGGGGTGGACCACCATATTTCCTTTGTCCATTTTCCTGGACCATAGTATAACCTGTACGCTCCATGAGATTAATAAGTGCTGCTTCATTAGGGACTCCGGTGACACCCTCAGAAACATTAGAAGTAGACATATTTGATGATTCGTTGCTTATCATTGCAGTGGAATCTTCTGCTGTCATCATGCAAAAGTCATGCAGTACTTGCTGAAACCTATTAAAAAGACGAGATGAAAACAAACATTAAACCGATAATAAAACAGGGCACAACAAAACATATTAAAGATGGAAAATTCTTCATGTTAGAGAATAGTTTTAAGAAACAGATTAATCACGAAGAAAGAAAAAAATGTGGCTAAATTCTTACAACGACAGGAAAAAATATTAAGCAATGGCAAATAGGTTTAGGAGGCGCTCCTTATCATGAAAAGACTTGCTCAAATAGGTCTATTATTTATTTTACATAAATGCTTTTATGCAACTTAGCAGGATGATATTCTCAATTTATATAACACATTAATAAAGTTAAAGTATTAAATGATTAGGTAAAAGTAGATTTCCAACATCCAATAAAAACCCATATTATTTCTATACTTGGGGAATGTTCATTCATCCTAGGTTGAAATATTGCTTTTCAGACTGCTGAAAGCAAGAGTAAAGCTGGCCATACATGATAAGTCCTCACTATATCTACGCCTGTTTCCACTGTTGCTCCCCTTAGGTTGGCATATCGGGGGGAAAGATCTGCTCGTTTGGTGACGGGAGAGAGCTCCATATACAGGCAGATTAGCTGCCAAATCCTGCCCGTGTATGGCCACCATAACAGCCTTCCATGGCTCCCATTGTTTTCAAGGGAAATGCAAGGAAGAGACTCCAGCTGAAAAATGCTAAATGATTCCCAACATACAGGATGGGATTGCCAAACACAAAGACTGGATAGTCATACTTATGACAAACTGCTAGAAAATACTTCTCTGTAGAGGCTTATTTTTTCCAGTAAGACGTCACATGTTTATCACAGTCAACCTCCCAAGCTTGGCTCGTCTAAAGCATCACTTTCATGGTATCTTCAGACATAACTGAGCCCACAGAAAAAGTCATAACATAACAACAGGAATGCATTGTTTTGGTAATTTGTATCTACAAAAAAAAACAACAAGTGGTGACTACTGTGTAGCAACAACTCCATTTGGGCCTTAAAAGATTTACAAAAGAATCCCAGAGATGAGGAAAGACTGATTAGTTTAAGTAACACTGTATAGTATTGAGGCAGTTTGTGCACTATTATATATATTTACATAAAATTATCTGCACAATTACGCCTCCATTACCGAGGTTTGTGACTCATCAAATTGGAACCTAAATGTAGAATTCATATTGACTGATTTATTCATAGGCATGTATTTAAATATGCATATCAGTCTAATTTGGGTGTGTGTAACTAATATCTTGTGGCGAATATAAATATTCATATAAATTACACTTTATAGATACCACCAAATAAATAGTCACCATTCTTTTCTGGGGTGTGGGAAGGTATACTGAGTACAATATGACTAGTAAGGAATAGACAAGTATGCAGTAGTAATAGGAACGTGCAACTTAAAGGGATACTGCCATGGGAAAACATGTTTTTTTCAAAACTATCAGTTAATAGTGCTGCTTTAGCAGAATTCTGCACTGAAATCCATTTCTCAAAAGAGCAAACAGATTTAATTTTGAAATCTGACATGGGGCTATACATATTGTCAGTTTCCCAGCTGCCCCCATTCTTGTGACTTGTGCTCTGACAAACTTCAGTCACTCTTTACTGCTGTACTGCAAGTTGCAGTGATATCATTCCTTCCATTTCCCCCTCCAGCAGCCTAACAACAGAACAATGGGAAGGTAACCAGATAGCAGCTCCCTAACACAAGATAACAGCTGCCTGGTAGATCTAAGAACAGCACTCAATAGTAAGAACCAGGTCCCACCAAGACACATTCAGTTACAGTGAGTAGGAGAAACAACAGCCTGCCAGAAAGCAGTTCCATCCTAAAGTGCTGGCTAATTCTGAAAGCACATGACCAAGCAAAATGACCTGCAATGGCTGCCGACACACCAATATTACTTACAACTAAAAAATACACTTGCTGGTTCAGGAATTAAATTTGATATTGTAGAGTGAATTATTTGCATTGTAAACAGTGTCATTTAGAAATAAAAACTACACCATAAAAATCATGACAGAATCCCTTTAAGGAACCCCAAGTTAATACCATGCTTTGTCGTGACAAAGGATCCAACACATTCCAAGTAAAACTCATCGGTGGATTCTGGTAATTGGCAGCAGGGCTTCCGTAAGATGTCACAGACAGTCAATATTTATTGGGCTGGTGTGGGTCTTGAGTACTTGCCAGGGCCTATATTGAATCCCAGTCTGGACATTTAAAAGAAGTCAGACTGGTGTTCTCAGCCTTATATATGGCTGCCAACTACCTTTATATATGCGCACTAATGTATTCCTTAGTATGAGAGATGCTTTATTCATTAGACAATTATTTAAAAACTATTTTATATTTCCATCAGAATTTGCTTGAAATTTAACAGATTACAATTGGTAAGTCACTTTGTCCAACAAGTGCATTGGAGAATGTATTCAATACAGGATCAGGATTTGCTTGTGGACATGTGGCTGAATGGATGGATCTGGCTTTTTATGGAACCCTCTTCTGTGGGATATTGTGTCTTTAGTTTGGAACTAGGCAAGTGGGACCAAGTTACACTTCCAACCACTGCACCCCGCCTAATATCAAATCTTCATTTAGACATTTAGTACAGGTATGGGATCAGTTATACGGAAACTCTTTATCCAGAAAGTTCTGAATTACTGAAAGGATGTCTCCAGTAGACTCTATTATAATCTAATAATACACATGTCCCTTAATCCAGAACTCTTTGGTCATGGCTCCGTTTCCGCCTGTAGCAACCGCCTTTGACTTCGGGAGGAGCCCTCTGCTAATCAGATGCCGCCAGGACTTAATAAGAGAGGAGCCTAGTAGGAGTTCTGGACGAGCAAAGGGGCACGATTGTTTACCAAGGATTTTGGACAGAAGGCCACAACTCAGGAGGAACCAAACAGAATAGCATGGTCAGTCAGGCCGGGTGGTACAGGCAAGGTCAGACAGGCTAGGATCAGGATTGGTGAGTTCAGAATAATCAGGCAGGCAGGCAAGGATCAGGATTGCAGAGTTCAGAGTAGTCAGGCAGACAGGCAAGGGTCAATACAGTATAACAAGCAGGATTCACAAGGAATAAGCACCCAGGAACTAAATAATTAAGACCTAACAATGGGCAACGAGTTTCATTCAAAACCCCCTTTAAATACATTTGAATTTCGCGACATTACGCGATGACGTCATCACGCCGGCTCGTAAAAACCCAGAAGTGCGTGCGCCACAGGAGAACCAGCAGTGAAGGGAAGCAGATGCACACGGCGGGCGTCCCCGCTGGCCACTAGACCACCAGGGTGAGTCCTTACAACACATTTTTACAAATCATTTATTTTTTCTCTGTAATAATAAAACAGTAGCTGGTACTTGATCCAAACTAAGATATAATTAATACTTATTGGCAGATAAACCAGCCTATTTGGGTTTATTTAATGTTTACATAATTTTCTAGTAGACTTAAGATGGCCATAGATGTAAAGATCTTTAAAAGATGTTTTCGTTATCGCGAGACCACGATTATCTCGAAACGATCGTTTAAATGTACGATGTGTCCATCAACTAAAAAGACCATTTCAGGCGATATTGCCAGCAAAACTGAAGAGTCGCTGCCTGCTTGGCCCTGCAGACATAGACAGATTGCACTGGAATCAATAAATTTTTTTTACCTGGCCGATCAATTTTCTGAATGATGTCGAACGAAAAATCGTAAGATGTACGATCGTTCGAATCCCACTAACTTCACTATAGTTTGACGGATTGGTTGGACATCGCTAAAATCGATCGTTCGCCAAAGAAAAATCATTGCGTCTATGGGGACCTTAAAGGTATGAAGATCTAAATTACAGAAAACCCCTGAGCATTCTGAACAACAGGTCCCATACCTGTATATCATATTCCCTGCATTTCTCACTGGTTAGATGAGAAAGAGCATATCAAACATCAGTCAGTCGCATATGGAACCCAACCTAGCCCTGGTCACTGCCCCACTCTGTATATGTTGTATTCATTTCTTCTTTTGGGAATTAAATGAAAAAGTTATAAAAATAATTGCGGTTGATTTAAATTCCATATGTATTTGTGTGGACATCACCAACTTGGGTTTCTGTATGGTATTTAATAAGAAGCCAGGTTACTCAAGCTATACATTCCCTGTAGCGTGGCCTCCTCCACCCCCGCCGTGGACACTCCTGATCTTTTTCTAGTGTAGAAAGCATTTTGGCTGATTTTGTAGTTACTCATTAAGCTCAGGTACCAATGAGTGACTTTTACAAATCAAGCATTTACAGACTGCTGGCTCTTCGCATGGTGGGGGCGGGTGGGTGGTGAATCTAATATCCATATCTGTATTTCTGTCATATCGACAGAACTAAATTTCAAAGTGCAGTAATTTGCCCCGACCTCTGATCCACGATGTTTGTGTAACCTTTTTATGGGAATTGTGAAATACGTTTTACAGCAAGTGTTGAGGGTGGAAACTGAAAATTAAGAGATTGTGAACATTTATTTACTTGTGAGCAGGGTTAATATCATAAAAACATTCAAATGTTTAACTAGCAATGGGACCTGCGATCTTTGTACCCAACAAGACAGCTTTATAATGTAATTGTGATAAAAATAAACTCTCTTATCACACGTTGCAAGGCTAATATGTGTTTTAAAGGTAAAAAACAATCACCTGCAGCTTGTTTAATGGATATCAACTGAAAAGCACTAGCAAATCTGATTTTAACATATATGGGCCCAATGCATGAGTAGTTTAAATAAAAGCTTATTTGATATTGTCTGGCCTGATGGGTGGTATGCTTAGCTTCTTTATGAAACCTGGAGCAAGATGGGCCATAACATTTGGGCAATTATGTGTGTGTGGTGGTGGCGAAATGGGTTGCTTAGGGGCATATTTATTAAGATATAGGTTATAACCTTTTTGCACACCATCACATTCCATTTACGTTGAATGAGACTAAAAACTGAGAAGATAAATCCAAGTTGTTAGAAACTATTTCCATGGCCAATGATTAAGTGCCTTGGGGGGGGGGGGGGACGAAACGCGAAGGGCCAATGAAGATGTGGATCTTTTCAAATTAATCTACAATAAATAATAAATTTTTTATACTATTTTTGGTGGCCCTTGTTGAGTCTTCAGGGACCTGTACAGATCAGTTGGGAGGGGACCCAATCAATGGCTCAATGTGGTTCTAACAGATGGGATAATCTAACCTGTCTGATAGATATCTGGTCAATCTCTAGGAAAATATTGGTCAGGCGGGACATTGGTTTTGCCTAATACAAGGGGAAATTAAGCTGCTGACTTGGCCTGGAGAGCAGATAACATCAGCAGCTGTAATGGCCCCATTAGCACCTGTGCAAATCAGCACAACTGCAGAAACCTATAGCAATCAGACATTTTTCTTTAATAACCACACATGAACAGTCACATATATTCAGGGTCAGAGTGGGCCAGCAGGACATTGGTAAAAATCTGCCACCTGGATTTCTTCCCAGGGGTTCTGTCTCAGGGCCCCCCTCCAGACCCTGAGGGCTACTGCGACCAAACAGTGTGTGCACTGACGCGCATGCGAGAGGGGGGGGAGGGATGCAGGACGGGAGGCAGTGAGGCAGCAGCCCTCAGAGTCCGGAAAGGGGGGCCCTGAGGCAGAAGCCCCGGTGGGCCCTGGGCCCCCCAGTTCGACCCTGCATATATTACCAGATGGAGGGAATTTGTAGGAGAATTTAAGACTGGATATATCACTGATAATAATCATTTGCACAATTTCAATCTAGCCCACTAATTCTGGCCACAGAAGCACAGATAACATCGTACAAAACGAATTTTCGTACGATATTCGGTGCATGTACGGTGGGAAAAGAGCCGACCGATATTGGCAGAAGACTTGGATATCGGCTAGCTCATCAATCAGACTGGACGAAAAATTTTGATCGGGTGCTTTTGAAGGCACCCAAACGTCGGCCATTGTTAGTGCTGAATCGTCAGATACAGGTTGAATTCTACTCTTTCTTTCTGTATATCTGCGATTCAGCTCTCCAAGAAAGATCGTAATTGTTACGCCTATGGCCACCTTAATTAAAGGGAATATATCGTGCAACCTTTCTTGTATAAGAAGGCTTTATAAACTGAATTCAGAGCTATATTAGCACGGAAGCTATTTTTTTCCAGAGATACTTGAGAACAATAAAACATTCGGCAGTAATTACAATTAGACAGCAACCGTATTTATTAGGAGTTGTGCTCATTTTATTTATTTATTTTTGTCACTCTGCTGCAAATGAAGGGAAACCACTCGGAACCCTTTGCCACTGGGTAAACAGGACCATTTTGGCCGTGCAGCTATAAATACAAGTCCCCCAGCCTGTTGTGATGGGGGAATGAAAGCGAGACGAACATCAAACAAGCACTCGTTCGTAGGGCAGAGTCAGAGGAGGAGACATACAGTATAATGGGATTAGAATAAAGAACAATGCTTACATTGTCCACCTTAACCCCTTCATTGAAAGGACAGGTGGAAGAAGTGAACAGAAACACAGATCATTGAACAGCGGGGCTCGGTAAACTTATCATTGAATGGATTTATTTAGGAACTAAAGCTAACTGAAAACCAATTAGAAGATTAAGGAAAAAAAACACACCCCACCTCAGATTAGAAGGGCCCCTTATCGGCCAAATGATCTTATCTTTTGCAAGTGCTACACCGCACACAGACTACACCAAGGACAAACAGGAGTCTCTATTTGTGTACAAGGCACTCCCAAGGGCCCGCTCACTTGATTCCGTTGCTACGAGTTCCCAGCTTGGTGACTCGGACATGAAACGCCGCCAGTCCGGTGCATACTTATTCTAATATTACTGCGCAAATCTCAGCTTGCCTAGTAATACCTAGTAACAATAATGTGCAATGCACTAGTCATCTCATAGGTGATATACCTGTAGCACCAACCATAGTTTGAGACCCACTTTTAAAGTCCAAGCTAAGGCCTTTAGCTCATAATAGTGTCACACACATAAAGGCAAAGTCACACGTGGAGATTCGGGGAGATTTAGTCGCCCGGTGACAAATCACCTCTTCCTCGGGCAACTAATCTCCCCAAATTGCCTTCCCACTGGCTAAAATGTAAATTGCCGGTGGGATGGCAATCGGATTGCTTTGTTTTCCGAAGTTTCCTCGGGAGGCAACTTTGGGCGACTTCGGAAAAAGAAGCGCTCAGAGTGCCATCCTGCCGGCAATTTTGATTCTAGCCGATGGGAAGGCAGTTCGGGGAGATTAGTCGCCCGAAGAAGAGTCGATTTGTCGCTGGGTGACTAATCTCCCCGAATCTCCATGTGTGTCTCTGCCCTAAGTGTGATAGCAGTCTATTTGAAAGTATAGGAAACAGACCAGGAACAGGCAGTACTTTAGTCTGCAAACACCCTTTATTGGTGTATTTTCACTCACAACATGTTTCGGGAACCAGTCCCACTGACAAACCCCAGACATATCCAGAAAAACCAATAACCATAAAGAGCAAACCTTGGCAAACCCCTCGGCCAGCAGCACAGTTTGCGAATTTCTGAATTAAATCTAATAAAATACTAAATATGAACCAGAAGACATAAGGATAATGCCTAAAAATGCTCAGCAACCCTAGGGTTAACCAATAGTTCAATGGATGTTATTACTTGTATCCAACACTACACACAAGGTACAGGTCAGGAAAATTACGCTGTGAAGTTATTTTAGCATTTTAAATGAAATGAAAACATTAGTATCAGAAGCAGCTATTGGGGATCTACATGTTCCAGGGCTGGTGGGGAATGCTGGGACTTGTAGTGCAACAAGTACAAAGGTCTTCTCAATGTTTTCTTGCAAATAGAGAGCCAAACACCCTGCACAGACATGGGCACATGAGCAGTGACACAAAATATGCTATAATATATTATAACGATTTATAAAATGAAAATGAACACACCTTTTCTAAGCAGAAGTGTTGCCATACCTTTCCAGCCTCAGTGTGACAGGTCAATAGAACAAACCAGCTTTGGTACAGTCACAAGTTCTGTATAATTCCCTTCCTGCTCAAGCGTTCTCATTGGTCAGCAGCAAAAGGGCCATTTACATTCCTTGGAAGGTATTTGCTAAGGACACCTGAACTCAGTCTGGGGAGGGCGGGACTGGGAGGAGGGGTTTAAAGCTCCCACATGCACTAACTCCGTTCCATAGTTTGAACATTAATAGAAAATAATCTGCAGCTAATGCTTTTTTTCTCCTGTTTTTTTGGCTGTTCTTGCTGAGCAGGAAGACAAATTCCGAGGGCAGTCATGACATTTTGTCCTATGGTTAGACATTTAACCGACTCCCAACCCAAAACTGGCAAAGGGAGTGACTCAAGTACAAACAACTTCACCCTAGCACGGGCATTGTGCAAACAGTTGGTTCTGCCTTGCTGATAAGATAAAGAAAGAACACCTTCCCCTTGGCAATGCTCTGTTTTCTAGGAGTATCTACCTAAACCGTATGTGATCCAACCATAGCCTACTGGGAAAATAACAACCCATTTAAGAAATGACACCATATTATGAACAGGGATGTCCTGTGGCCGGGCATGGGAAAGCTAATCCACATTCTTAATAATTCTACTTGTAACCATCCAGCTGCTTTCACACTACAGCTCCCAGCATCCCCTATCAGCATTTGGCTGTTGGTAGACTCAGCACAGATATAATACATGACTGACACCATTTTGTCAGACTAAAGCTGGCCATAGATGCAAAGATCCGATCGTACGAATCATCGTACGATCGGACTTTCCCATCTCCCGACCCGCCACTAACCATTCAGATCAAAGTCTTACCAGTCAGATTAGTTAAAGAACAGATCAGCAATGTTCTGCCCCTGACAGCAATCGTACGATATCTATGTCCCACCAAAGCTAGTGACAGTCTCCCACTGAAAATCGTACGATCGGCAATACACGCAGAGATATTATCGGTAGACGATAGAAATTTTCTAACCTGTCCGATTGACCAAACGACCGATCTCCGCCGGACGAAAAATGTCGGGACTCTCCACACACGGTTCAAAAATCGTACGAATCCTCAATTCGTACGATCAGATCTTTGCATCTATGGCCAGCTTAACACTGCTTTGGTTTGTCACTTGCAGTACCACTTTTCACCTGTTGGGTTCATTACAATGCTACACACACTTAGGGGTAGATTTACTAAAGGGTGAAGTAGCAAACGCTAGTGACAATTCGCCAGTGTTACCACCCGCAGGGACATTGCAATTTTACCAACGGGCGAAGGCGCCAATTCGCTAGTGAAAGAGATGTGCGCTAGAGCTCATTCGCACTCTATCGCCAGGCGACAATTCGCTCTGGTGAATGGAAGTCACTCCGTAAATTCACTAAAATGTGCAATGGAGTGCATAAATCTTTCTCAATCTTCTGTTACTTACATCATATTCTGAGTGGAAAAAGCATCAAAGTTCAAAAAAGTAGCATTTTCTTTTTTTTCAGAGTGATAGCCTGCAAAAGTCCTAAATTTTTTTTATTGGGTAACCGGGTTCTCCCATACATTTTCTAACATATAAAACATTAACTATACAGTGGGCTCATGTGTAGGGCATTACTCTATTGTCTTTATTAAAGGAGAAGTCAACCCCTACGTGCAAAAAATCGCTCCCCCCTCCCCTGTGTAGGCCCCCCTCTCTCCTCCCCACGGCCTACCTGCCCCCCTGGGCAAATGCCCCTAACTTGTTATTTACCCCTCCGTGCAGGTCCTCTCCTGCTGAGTTCACAGCAGCCATCTTCTCCCGAGCGCCCTTCTTCCTGGATTCAGCAGCGTTTTTTGGAGCATGCACAGTAGTAGGCATTTGCCAGTGCGGATCTACTACGCATTCGCCAAAAATCATGAAGTTTCCGAAAAAAGAAATCGGAAACTTCGTGACTTTCGGGGCGCATGAGTAGTAGCTCCGTACCGGCAAATGCCTCCAACTGCGAATGCGCCCGTAAGTCACGAAGTTTCCGATTCCTTTTTTCGGAAACTTTGTGACTTTTGGAGCATGCACCGGCAAATGCCTCCTACTGCGCATGCACCAGAAAACGCTGCTGATTCCAGGAAGAAGAGCACTTGGGAGAAGATGGCTGCTGTGAACTCAGCAGGAGAGGACCTGCACGGAGGGGTAAATAACAAGTTAGGGGCATTTGCCCAGGGGGGCAGGTAGGCCGGGGGGAGGAGGGCCTACACAGGGGAGGGGTTTTTACACATAGGGGTTGACTTCTCCGTTAAGATTCCCTGGACATGTGTAATTAACAGTGGAAATGTAATGTATTTGTTGCAACATTTAACATAAAAACGTACATTCAACTTTAAATTTCCCCCGGTATGCAAATTAATCTGAGCGCATAACCTCTATCGAATCTGCGCTAGGCAGAAATGAACGCTAGTGCATCTTCGCTTTGAATGACTCGCATTGCTGAAGTAACGTTAGCGAAAATTTGCCAGCGTCCGCAGGCAGGACGAAACTTTGCATTTTAGTAAATTAGCGTTGTCCAAGCAAATTTTCGCCCGGCGAAGTGTTGTGATGGGTGTGAAGCCGTCGCTGTCGAATTTTTGCCACTTGGTCAATTTACCCCATAGCTGTCTAAAACCGGACACACAGTTACATTACTATAGAGAAAACAGTACTGAGAGGGAACACAGGGTGAGAGGGGATGGTGGTGGTGGTGCCCCAAAAATATACTTTGCTGATGGGCTTGGGGGTGCAATATTGCACCCCAGTAGCCACACTACATACTGGCTGCCGCCTCCTACTGACTTGCCACTCCTTAACAAGTGGGCAGTTTACTAGACAATGCATGAGGCCAGAACACTTTACTACAGATCCTCTTTAAAAAGCATCGGTGCCAATGGTTTGCTCATTTCACATTCTAAAATAAAATTAAAATCGTAATAAAACTTAATTTTCAAGTCAGCCTATTTGCCTGGGTTGAAAGCAGATGAACAAGAAACAAATTAACCTGACAACGATAAATATTTGAAAACTATTTTTGCACGCGAAAAAACCACCCACCTTTATTCTTTGCCACGTAATTTCTGTGATTTGCCCTGTTTTATAAAACTTAAGCAGGTTATGAAAGCTCATGTGCTCATGTCTGTGCAGGGTGTTTGTCTCTCTATTTTCCCAATGCAAACGCTGCTTTACTGCTAATAAGAGTTGGGTGAAAGGGAATATTAGTTCACAATAGTGAAAGTTAATCAGCACATAACAACCGTCTCCAGATTTTGGACGCACTTAAGGCAAAGTAAACAACACACCTACATGAGCAGTTAAAAAGCCTAACAGAAACTCACTAGGGAGGTACAATTTGTCAGCTCAGCGAGCACAGTAACTAACCCACAGGGCAAAAAAATAATAATAATAATATAAGTAATGATAAACTAACTGTATGGAAGCCCCTCGGTGCAACAAGAACCAGCATAGAGCCAAAACAGCAGCAAACAAAGAGTGAACTATTCCCCAGCATTTATACACAACATTAGACGACTTCTGATATAAACGTCTGCATAAAGTTTCAGTTCCTCCATGAAAAGCAAGGCATTATTGTGTAAACACATTCATCTTGCAGGGACAACCCGAGAAGTACAAAGAGATAAGGGCAAACAAGATAAGCTGGATTTACCCATTTCGAAGTGGACGGGTTGGATTTATGAAGATGTAAACCCAAAAGTGCAATTTTTCCTAATGAAAGAAATGGCAATTCTAACTACAATTAATTGAAAACAAATTTTTTTTATTGGTTTTAAAGTCATTTAAATACAGGTATGCAGGCCCGGGACTGGCAATCTGTGGGTTCTGGCAAATGCCAGAAGGGCTGCTGTAAGGTCCCATAGACAGTCACTATTTAGTAGGCTGGTGGGAGGCTTTTTGGGGCTTCTGTATACTTGGAATGCCAGGGCCTATTTTGACTACCAGTTCCAGACCTGCAGGTATGGGACCTGTTATCCAGAATGCTCTGGACCTGGGGTTTTCTGGATAAAGGATCTTTTCGTAATTTGGATCTTCAACCCATAAGTCTACAAGAAAATCAGGTAAATATTAAACAAACCCAAATAGGCAGTTTTTTTTCTTCAAGTAAGGATTAATTATATCTTCGTTTGGATCAAGTACAAAGAACTGTGTTAATATAACAGAGAAAAAGGAAATAATTGTGGAAAATTTTCGATAAAAGGGAGTCTATGGGAGATCGCTTTACCATAATCCAATGCTTTCTGGATAATGGGTTTCTGGATAACAGATCCCAATACCTGTATCATTTATATTTTTGTCCCTTTTCTATTTCCTGCCCTGACTTTTGAAACAATGTAGCAAATGCATATTAGGGTTCGGATTCGGTTCGGTATTTGGCCGAATCTTTCACAAATCTAAAAATAGTGGATTCGTTGAATCCCTAAAAAATAACACATTTTTCAATGTAGATCATATTATAAAGTTACTTAGAATTTAATTTGCTTTCATTAGGCACAATTTAAATGTTGGGTTTACATTGCCCATCGGCCAGTTGGCACAAGAGCATGCAGTGGAATCAACGCTGAACTAAAATAGCATGTTGTATTTGCATATGAGGTTGATTATATTAGCAACTTTTATTTATACATGTACTTCATATGCCAGCATGTTTCTCATACAATATATCAGAAAGTGCAAAGAATCCATTCATGCCAATTACAAATGCCAATTGGGCCAGGATTACCAGCCATACCAAATCCAAACACTGAGCTTTTGCCTTGTACCCACCTCTGAAGGGACATCACACTTATAAGGGAGATCCCATAATTGATTACATAAAAGCACCAGCGGAGGCTTACATTATGGTAGCTCCCATTGATGTATAAATGTGAATATTCTCAGCATGGGGTGAGCTATGCCCTAATAATTTATATTTACAGAGAAATAAAAGATTAAATCTGTCCGTAAACAGGGTCCCTTTACAAGGCTTGTGTTTGTTTTCCCTTTAAACAGTCCTGTACATGGCAGTGGTAAACAGGCAGACAAAAGCAAATGCATTTCATTGTGTTGTATGATACTGATGGTGAAACCTAATGGCAACTGTTTGACAAAGAACATGCAAATTACCCTGGCAGCAAAAATGAGGAAAATTAGCACGTGGTTCCAGTTTCATGGAAGCCCCTGAATTACCACATTTAGATTCAGGCTGCGTCACACTTGGCTGATTCTCATCTTGCAGATAAACGCGGGCCCCTACACTAAAATCAGTGCTTTACTGTATTTGCAGCTGGAGTCACAGTGTAGCCCTTGGTGCAGGCAAACAGAACGAATATTGGCACAAAAATGCACACTCACATGTTTCAGGGGAGAGATACACGCTGCTATTTCGGGAGATTAGTCCCCCAGCGAGAAATCGGTTCTTCTTCAGGCGACCAATCCCCCTGAACTGCCTTCCCGTTGACTAGAATGGAAATCGTCGACGGGATGGCACTCGGATCACTTCGGCTGTCCGAGGTTGCCCGTAGATTCCTTGTGAGGCAACTTTGACCGACTTCAGAAAACAAAGCATTCCGAGTGCTATCCCTAGCCGGCGGGAAGGCAGTTTGGTGCAATTTGTCGGCCAAAGAAGTAACTATTTCTCGCTGGGTGACTAATCTCCCGAAATAGCAGCGTGTCTCTGCCCTTAGAGGAAATCTGCTTTGTGTGTGCACCCAGGCCAACTCGATGGCTCCGAGTGAAGGCACAGGGGTAGGCTGATCGGAGTGTACGGGGCTTAATTCATTCCACATGCCGAGATTCAGTCTGGGATGGCTATGGCCATACACTAAAGGACCTCGCTAAACAAGCGGATCTTTGCCCCTATAAGGCAGGACGATATCGGGCTAATCCGATCGTTCAGCCTTAGGGCCAAAAGATTGGTTTACAACAGTGGGAATAGGCACAGACGGGACAAGGACTGCATCAACTAGCCGATGCAGTCCTCGATCACAGGGGAAAATCAGAAATCGGTAGGGAGGCCCGTTGGAAGGCATATAAGCTGCCAAATAGATATAAAGTTGGCCATAGACGTAACAATTATGATCTTTCCTGGAAAAGATTTTTCCAAGAAAGATTATTCATTTCAATACACGTGTAGAGCTGAATCGTCAGGTATACAGGTAGAAACCATAGAATTGTACTTGTATCAGACGATTCAACACTTCCCAGTGGCCGATGTTCCGGTGCCTTCTAAATTTTCCACCTGGGCTGATTGACAAGCCGACTGATATCCAAGCCTTCTGCCGATAGCGGTTGGCTTGTCTGTGGCCATACACGCACCAAATATCGTACGAATATTAGTTTTGTATTATAATATCGGTGTGCGTATGGCCACCTTAAAGGACCCTAGTCAGCAGCTTAAATCTGCCAGTCTATGTCTTACAGTGGACCTGTCACGCAGACGCAAAAAGCTGTACAATAAAAGTCCTTTTCAAATTAAACATGAAATCCAATTTCTATTTCTTATTAAAGCATTCATAGCTGTTGTAAGCTCATTTAAACATCTCAGCTGTCAATCAATTACTTTCACTTTCCATTTAGCACTTACACTTTGGTCAGCTTTTTTAGAAACCGTGGTGCAAACCACGCCAAAAATGCTGCATTGTTTGTCCATACCCTAAATGGGAACACAACAGGCTGGAATGTGATAAAATATATTCTTGCAGTAATCAGCATTTGTTTGCTGTGTACACTTTTTTGTTGTAAAGTACTTCGAAATACGTTGACACTTAATAAACAACGTGTTAATTATAACACACCTTGCAAAAGGAAATATAAGACAAGGAGGGAATGATTCAGGCTAGAGAACTCATGAACTCAACTCATTGGCAAAACAGCTGTAGACTTTCAATACATTCATAAGAAGCAGGTGATCCTCTAAATTCGGGGGGGGGGGGGCAGGTAGAAGGCCTTAAAAAGCTTTTCCCAGTTAGCTCTACTTTATTTTGCATGTACCTTCCCAGGGAACGGATCAAAGAGAAGACAGAAACAGCTGAAGAACATGGTAAAGGTGGACATTTACAGAGATGGCAAGAGCTGGTTTCTAGGGAACAGGAGCACTGGCACAGGGTGTCAAATAAGCGATTATAATCACTGGCGTGTGCATAATATTTTTGCACCCCTCCCTTTGATTATACCTTTTATTCTCCATTAATTCATGAGCTGGGCCTATTCCCTGTATAATTTCTAGGAACACATATGCAAATCAGTAGAGAGAAGGTAAAAAGAGAGAACTGTTTTACTTCCTTGTTTTGTGACTTGGATTCGGGTTCGGCCAGGCATTTGCCGAAAGCTGCTGAAAAAGGTTGAATTCTGAATTCAGTGCATACATAATTTCAGCTCAGACTCCACAGTCAAAAACGACACGTGCCACTTGTTCCTTATCAGTGGCAGTAAATATGAGATCCCCTGAAAATATTTTAGGGGCCCTTTCCCGGCATAAAATTTTGTGTGCCAGTTGAATTCATCTGATATAACTGCCAAATCTGAACCAATCTAATAAGAGATGCAGGATGGGCTGCCTACTGGCATCATTCAGTATGCTTTCTGTCATTACTGAAGGAGTACAAGGGTATACAAAAATATAAATATATTCCTTTTCAAGAAAAAACAATGATCTACGATTGTTACGTGTGCATCTCAACGACCCCCAAATACACTGGCTCCAAAAAATCTGATTATTACCGTAAGAGATAGGCCTATGTTTTGGCAGCTGTACAACAGAGTTTTTATTTACTTTTTTGATATAAAAATACCATTTAAAATAGTTCCAAGACAAAAACCATTTTACATGCTTGCGCCTTTAACAGGGAGCAGAGCTTAACCACATCTTAGGGCAGAGTAATTCAGTGTGCAGCTTATGAAATCATTTGGGGAAATGGGGGAATCTGTACATAGTTGAAATGGAACGATGCAGAACAGAGGTAAACGAATGCTATACACAGCCCAGCTGTATTACAAGATCAGCCAAAACCACAACGGCAATATCATGTGATCAGCTATCTGCCCAGTAACATGATTTATGCGCTTGTTCATTAAGCCGAAAAATGAAGATGGGACATAGGGGAACTCCAGTCCTGGAGGGGTAATGTAATACGGCAAGTTAATTTTTAGGGGATTATTTATCAAAGTCCAAATTTATCTCAATATTTTCTGGTACAAACTCTGATCAAATCCACTCTGGTTTTTTATGCTTATTTATTATTACATTTTCCCAAAAATTTGCGGTAAAAAAAAGAAATAAATCAAATTTTCACTTTTTTTCAGTTTTTTCATCTGAATTTGACGATTTTTTCAGATTTTTCACCTGAAAACTCTGAATTTTGCCCGGGGTATTGCACGAAACCCAGCGCACATCAAAAAATCATTGGGACTCCTCCTATTGACTTATTTGCAACCTCGACATGTCTGAGATCCCGGATTTTCTGATTCTGACTTTTCCATCCTCGGGGGTTTAATAAATTCCGAAAAATTTGTGATATTTTAAAAGTACAATTTTATAAAAAAAAAAAAAAAATCACGAATTTTCCGTGATTTTTGGATTCGGAATTTAGTTAATAACCCCCTTAGTATGTTATAGAATGTTGTATTGATAGCAACTTTGGTCCTCATTATTTTTTAAATAGATTTTTTAATTATTTGCCTTCTTCTTCTTCCTCTTTTACATTATCATATGGGGTTCACTTAACCTAGCATCCAAAAGTACTATTTCTCTGCGAGGCTACAATTTTATTGTTATTTATACTTTTTATTGTTTATCTTTATATTCAATCCCTCCCTTATCCATATTCCAGTTTCTCCTTCAAACCACTGCCTGGTTGCTAGGGTTAATAGAACCCTAGCAACCAGATAGCTGTTGAAATACCAAACTGGAGAGCTACTGAATAAAAAGCAAAACAACCGATTGACAAAAAAATATGAATGAACATGAATTGAAGATTGTCTCAGGATATCACCGTCTACATTATGCTAAAAATTAAATTGAAGGTGAACAACCACTTTAATCGTAGGGTAAAATATATGTAATTCAGGGGTCCCTTGGGTCACCCCGTAAAGAAACTGATGATAAAAATCTGGCATTTGTATGTGCGTTCGGTCCATTTGTCATGCCTACAGAACACTACAGTGCCTTTAGAAGCAATCTGTTTAGAAAAGCAGCAATCCTTTTCGAAAAATGGATTTGTCCAATTTGGAAAAGGAACATGTCAGCAGTTGGGCTGAAGAGAACGTTGGAGATGATTGCAGCTGTTTATACTAGAGCAGTTCAAGTGTATGTGCAAATGATGGAGCACAATGGGCCCTGAGTGTGTACCTGTGCGGTGGATAAACACAATCAGTGCTTGTGAAAGCAGCCAAGTGACAAGCAGGATGTAAGTGACGGGGGAAAGGGGATGCCGGGATAATGTGCCAAGTCACAACACTGGAAAATAAAACAAGAAGATGGTAAATGTAACTCCCAGCAGCAGAAAGAACACATAAAACATAAGTACTGGTTGATACAATATACAGGCGTGTCCATAACAGCTGGGTGTGTAACAGCAGCCTTTCCTTGTAAGGGTGAAATAGAAAACACCTAACACGTCATGTATTATTTGGAAAGTATTGTGAAAAGTGCAAAATATGGGACCACGTTCTTGTGCCCATTAGTGCACTTCTGCCCAGGGTGGGACAGTAAATGACTCCCTGCAGTCTTTATGTCTAAAGGTGGCCATACATATAGGGGGTGGGGTTATTTATCAAAGTCCGATTTTATCTCAACATTTTCTGATCTTACGATCAAATCTTCTCGGGTTTTTTATGCTTATCTATTATTACATTATCACAAAAAAATTGCTTTGCGGGGGGAAAAAAATCAGATTTTCAAGATTTTTTTGACTTTTTAACCAAAAACTCAGATTTCTTATGCTTTTTGTCCGAAAACTTCGGGGAACTTCTCCCATTGACTTGCAACCTTGACAGGTCTGAGATGCCGGATTTTCTGATTTACCCTTTTCCATCCTCTGGGTTTAATAAATTCAGAAAAATTTGTGATTTTTAAAAAGTCTGATTTTATAAAAAAATAAATAATTTTTGCATTAGGAGTTTAGTAAATAACCCCCGTAGAGATCCATCTCTCCCCGATATGCCCATATTGAGGAGGGCAATATCAGGCTGATCTGATCGTGGGCCCTACAGCCCGAAAATAGGATAATAATGTATGGAATACGCGCGGTTGGATCATGGGGTCGCATCAATGAACAGATGCGCTGCGCGATCCGATGGGATTTTTTTACCCCTGCCCGATCGACATCTGCCCGACTATCCCACTGTGATCCTGCATACAGCCAGGGGCGTAACTATAGAGGAAGCAGACCCTGCGGCTGCAGGGGGGCCCAGGAGGAATAGGGGCCCCATGAGGCCCTAATTCATATACAATTTCAATAAATATTGGAGAAACAAGTCAACCTCTAAACATTTTGGGGGCCTGAAAAATAATTTGCTGTGGGGCCCAGTAATATCTAGTTACGCCACTGCATACAGCCTCATATTTACATGTATCCAAGTGAGCGGAAGCTGCCATGCTGCATGTTCCCAAAGTATACCTCCCAACCGTCCTGTTTTCAGCAGGACAGCCCCGTTTTGACAGCTCAACCTGCAGTCCCACATTTGTACTGAAAAGTCCTGACTTTCTCTGCACTGAACAGCCAGAAAAAGATACAACGTTTCTAACTTAATTGGCTTTTAGCAGAGAGCCCAGAACAGCCCCAGGGGCGGTTAAGATATTTTTTGTAACAATTTTGAGATAAGCAAAAAAGTAAATGTAACAATTTAGATAAGGAGGTCCCTTGGGAAAAGTTAGATTCACAGCTTAAAGAGCAATTCACCTTCATTAACAAAACTGTAATAACTAAAAACAAAACACAGAAATATGTTAAAATTTTCATAACCAGTCAAATTTTGTAAAATGAACATGGTAATTAGGGGGTGAGGCCTAATAATATTAGCAATATTATTCTGCACCCCAGATGCTTTATAGTTTGGTTGCTAAATCTATATGTATTTATTACATGTACACTACATTATCCATCCATAGTGGTACTTTCAACATATCTTTAAAAAACAACAATTAAAATCTGTTGCCCAAGAACAGGGGTCCCCAACTTTTTAAACCCGTGAGCAACATTCAGAAGTAAAAGGAGTTGGGGAGCATCACTAGCTTGAAAAATGTTCTTGGGGTGCCAAATAAGTGCTGTGATTGTGGATTGTCGACCTACATTGAGGCTCTGTTTGGCAGTACAACTGGTTTTTATACAACCAAAACTTGCCCCTGGAATTAAAAAATAACCTCCTGCTTTGAGGCCACTGGGAGCAACATCCAAGGGGTTGGAGAGTAACATGTTGCTCACGAGCTACTGGTTGGGGATCACTGCCTAAGAACATTTGGGGGCAAATTTACTTAAGGTCGCATATCGATGGTTAATTAACCCTCGATATTCGACTGCTGAATTGAAATCCTTCGACTTCGAATATCAAAGTCGAAGGATTTACCGCAATTCGTTCAATTAAATCCTTCGAATCGTTCGATTCGAAGGATTTTAATCCATCGATTGAACAATTTTTCTTCGACCAAAAAATACTTAGAAAGCCTATGGGGACCTTAGTCGAACGATTTTTAGTTTGAATCGTTCGATTCGAAGTCGAAGTCGTAGTAGAAGGTCGAAGTAGCCTATTCGATGGTCGAAGTACCCAAAATAACCATTCGAAATTTTACGTTTTTTTCCCTCTATTTCTTCACTCGAGCTAAGTAAATGGGCCCCTTAATATGTGGGAGTTAAATGGGAATTATATCTTCACTGAAACACTGAAACACCAAAGCTATAGATCATCCCACTTGGATGGACCTGCATTCAAGCAGGATGAAATGAAAAAAGGAAATGAAAAATCCCTGTAAAACCAGGCTTGAATATTGCCCACGAATTGGTGCTTCACTTAACCCTTCCAGTAGCTGCCATTTTATCTATTACTTATTCTTGTATAACAATAAAAACACATACAATATACATTTTTAAAATGAACTTCCTTAATTTCAGTGTTTGTTTCAATATCGCTATAAATGCAGTTTCAGTTCCAAACTTCCTCTTTGGATGTGCTTCTCTGAATGCCCTGATTAGTATGATGTCTTTTACTGTTCACTCTGAATTGTATCATCTGTACTTTGTTATTCCAGTCTCACTTGCCCCAAAACACCAAGCTCATGTGCTATGAAATCTCATGCCTGGCCAAGGTCACCACAGGGAAACAGCAGAAAGTGCAAAAACACTGGACACCATACAAGTCCTCCCAGCATTTCCTGACACTACACTCCCGCAGGTTGATGGATCGACAAAAAAACAACAAAAAAAAATTGCACAACTGCATAAAATCTCATCTTTACATTGACTGTGCAACATGTGGTAAAATGTGGTTCCCCTACTGGTTTCAAATAAACGGAGAGCAGAAAAAAAACCTACACAAGAAGGAAATTGCATCTGTGATTTAAAGGGCAACTAACACCAAAGCAATGAAAATGATCCCTGTGTTTTCATACCTTATTTTCTAATAGTGATTGATAAAGGGGCGGTTCACCTTCAGGTTAACTTTTTAGTATGTTGTAGAATGGCCGATTCTAAGCAACATTTCAATTGGTCTTCAAAAGGGGGTCACTGACCCCCTCTAAAAACAAATCCTCTTTTAAAGCTACACATTTAGGGGCAAATTCGAGGGGTTAAATCCCTCGAAATTCGACTGGGGAATAGAATCAAATAGAATCGAATAGGCAATTCGGGCGAATTTACGCGCTGGCGAATAGTCGAATTGGCAAATATTCGCTCGATCGAATATTCGCTCGAAGGATTTTCATTCGATCGAATGCCTTTTTATTCGATCAAAAACTTGGAAAACAAGCCTATGGGACTTTCCCATAGGCTTTTAAAGCAATTCGGTAGGTTTTAGGTGGCGAAGTAGGCAGTCAAAGTATTTTTAAAAGAGAAAGTACTTCGACTATCGAATGGGCGAATAGTCGCAGCGTTTTTGTGCTCGATCTATTCGAATCATTCTACTCAGGCGAATTTACGCCAATTCGATAGTTGGGGAGCACAAAAAACGACTCGAAATTCGAAGTTTTTTACTTCGAATCCTTCACTCGAGCTTGGTGAATTGGCCCCTTATTGTTGTTGCTACTTTTTATTATGAATCTTTCTGTTCCGACCCTCCCCTATTAATATTGCATATTCTCATTAAAATCAATGCCTGGTTGATAGCGTAATTTGCTGACACTGCAAACTGGAGAGCTGCTGAATAAAAAGCTAAATAACTAAAAAACCACAAATAATAAAAAATGAAAACCAATTGCAAACTGTTTTAGATTATCACTCTCTACATCATACTAAAAGTTAACTCAAAGATGAACAACCCCTTTAAATACAATTCATACAAGGAGGTTTCATTGCTGGTGCATGGTCTGAAAATAATCTAAAGTAAATTTCAGGCTTATAAATAAAAAGGAAATGATCAATTTAACACCTGCGTGTTTCTATTTAATACATGCGTTTTGACAGGTATTTTGCAATGTGCTTAGGGATCGAAAGAATTGTGTAAGTGCCCGGAGGGCACTTGAACATTGCCAAAGCCAGTCAGCTCAGACTTTTTTTAGTCTGCCTCCTGTAGCAAAACTGATGATGAAACCTGTAAGCGCCGACAGGGAGAAAAGATAGATAAAAGAATTACAGCTAGGGCTCTGCATTTATAGGGTTAAGTTAGCACTGGCACTTTATCAGTGTCACTTTTTATGAGCAATGTCAAGATGAAAAGAGTTTATGCCATTAGACACAAATACACAACTGCAGTACAATTCAAGGTAAAGGTATATGCCCTTTAATGACACCAGTTTTGTTTTTATCCCAATCCCCAGTTTGGAGACACCCCCTGTGCTGTGGTGTACAAAGCTGCTGCTTTCAGTATATATTACACGTCTTTTTCATGGGGTTTTAAGTTTAGTACAATGCAGAGAGGGATAGCCTGTGACAATTTGCAGTTGGTTTAATTTTTATCATTTGTGGTTTTTGAGTTATTTCACTTTTAATTTATCAGCAGTTTGCAGTTGCTAGGGTCAACATTACCCTAGCAACCATGCACTGATTTAAATAAAAGTCTGGAATATGATTAGGAGATGGCCTGAATAGAACGATGAAGAATAAAAAGCAATAACAATAAATGTGTAGGGTTTAAGCACACGGGCAAAAATTCGGGGAGATTTAGTTGCCTGGCGACTAATCGCCTCTTCTGCGGGGCGACAATCTCCCCAAACTGCCTTCCCCAGTCCATTCTGCCTGCTATAATGACTCTCGTCGCTTTGATTTCCGAAGTTGCCTCACAAGGAAACTTCAGGCGACTTCGGAAATCGAAGTGCCGCGAGTGCATTGGCACTGGCATTTTGACATTATAGCAGGCGGCAGGCACGGGGAAGGGAGTTCGGCAGTCGACTAAATCTCCACGAACCTGCCATTAGAATTAGCCATTACATAACATACTAAAAGTTAACTTAAAGGTGAACCACTACTTTAAACACATGTTGTTATACTTATATATATATATGCATATACAAGCATGTGCCTTGTGCTACTTACATACATTTCATGTCTTTTTAGGAGGATCAGCACAGTGCTCAGTTGCTTTCTTTCTGGCAGTCTCATACAGTACATGTACAGTACATAACCCCAGGAACACACATCAGCCAGAAAGAAAACAGTCCGAGTCTGCCAATATCCCTTCCGTAACCCCATTATCAGCGGGAGATAAGATCAGGGGACAAAAACAGCTGGTAAGAGAAAAAGGCTTCACCAGACCTACCTAACGCTGCACGTTTATGTCTTCATTTCAGATTGTTCTCATACAAACACCAGGACAATGTGTCTACACTCACAGAAAAGGGGAAGCTATCAAGGCTCTTTTGCATTGCTTCCGAAATCAGGAGCTGAAACTAGCCTTAGGGACAAAAGGGAAGGCATGTTTTGTGCATGGTTTTAAAGGGAAAGAAAGCTGCTTTCAAATCGAAGCATATTTCAGTCATTTTTAGTTCAGTCTTGTTAGATGTACCTGAATCAGTGGCATAACTAGATGTTGCTGGGCCCCACAGCAAATAAATTTTAGGGCCCTCAACATATCCAGTGTTTGTCCTGTTTTACCAATATATGTTCAAATTGCTCATCAATGGGAGCCTCATGGGGCCCCCTGTACATCCTGGGCCCCCCTGCAGCCGCAGGGTCTGCTTAATCTGTAGTTCCGCCCCTGACCTGAATTTAGAGTCCTGCGCGGGTCTATTTTTTGGGACCCGTACCCGCAACCTGCATTCTTACCCGATTGAAACCGCTGTCATTGTAAACCTGAAGTGACGTCATCGGAAGTTGCCGTGACCAGAAAAAAGGTGTAAATATTACTATTGAGAAGACCCGCGGTCCGACCTGCGTCTTTACCCGCACCCAGAACTTCTCCCCTCAACCCGCAAGGCACCGCAGGTTTTTGCAGGTGACCCGCGGGTACCCGACGCGCTGCGGGACTCTACCTGAATTCCTGTCTTTCAGAACAGAAAGGTGCCCCATACCTCCTGATTTGTTCACCTTTAAATTAACTTTTGTTAATGATGTGTAGAGAATTATATTCTGAGACAATTTTCAATTGGTTCAGATTTTTTATTATTTGTGAGTTTTTAGCTTTTTATTCAGCAGCTCCACAGTTTGCAATTTCAGAATTCTGTTGGCTAGGGTCCGAAGTATGCTAGCAACCATGCATTGGAATATGAATAGGAGAGGGCTTGAATAGAAAGATGAGTGATAAAAACAAGCAATAACAATACATTTGTAGCCTTACAGAGCATTTTTAGGTGGGCGTCAATGTCCCCATTAGAAAGTTGTGAAGAAAAAGGCAAATGTTAAAAACTATAAAAAATTAAGATCAATTGAAAGGTGCGTAGAAATAGCCATTTTATAAAGTAACTTAAAGGAATTGTTTAGTATAAAAATAAAAACTGGGTAAATAGGCTGTGCAAAATAAAAAAATGTTTCTAATATAGTTTGTGAGCCAAAAATGTAATGTATAAAGGTTGGAGTGACTGGATGTCTAACATAATAGCCAGAACACTACTTCCTGCCTTTCAGCTCTCTTGCTTTCCACTGACTGGTTACCAGGCAGTAACCAATCAGTGACTTGAGGGGGGCATATGGGTCATATCTGTTGCTTTTGAATCTAAGCTGAATGCTGAGGATCAATTGCAAACTCACTGAACAGTCATGTCCTATGTGGCCCCCTTCAAGTCACTGACTAACTCAGAGTTAGAGAGCTGAAAAGTAGTGTTCTGGCAATTGTATTAGACATTCAGTCACTCCAGACTTTATACAATACATTTTTGCCTAACTGACTATATTAGAAACATTTTTTATTTTGCGCAGCCTATTTACCCAGTTTTTATTTTTACACTAAACTATTCCTTTAAAGTTTGTACCACCCCTTTAAAGGAACAGTTCAGTGTGAAAATAAAAACTGGGTAAATAGATAGGCTGTGCAAAATAAAAAATGTTTCTGATACAGTTAGTTAGCCAAAAATGTAATGTATAAAGGCAGGAGTGAACAGATGTCTAATAAAACAGCCAGAATCCAACTTCCTGCTTTTCAGCTCTATAACTCTGAGCTAGTCAGCGACTTGAAGGGGGGCAACATGGTACATTTCTGTTCAGTGAGTTTGTAATTGATCCTCAGCATTCAGCTCAGATTCAAAAGCAACAGAAATGACCCATGTGGCCCCCCCTCAAGCCTCTGATTTGTTACTGCCTGGTAACCAGGGTAACCAGTCAGTGTAAACCAAGAGAGCTGAAAAGCAGGAAGTAGTGTTAAGACTGACATGTTATACATCAAATCACTCCAGCCTTTATACATTACATTTTTGGCTAACTAACTATATTAGAAACATTTTTTATTTTGCACAGCCTATCTATTTACCCAGTATGTATTTTTACACTGTACAATTCCTTTAAGGCTATCATAACATTTGAAAGGGTATTACACAAATCAACATATGTTTTTTATTATGTTTGTGCTGTTGCTTTAGTTGGCAACCTGGGGACATGTCACCTTTTAAATGAGAAAATAAAAAAATTTTAAGAGCACTCCTCCAATGTGAATAGGGTTTGCCTACAAATATTCAGTCATTATTCAACCTAAATGTGTTTAGGGGAGGGTATTGTAAGTAATGTATCAGTGTTTGCAGAACTATCCAGCCCAATAAATTCCATCCAGGATGTGGCATCCTTACAACACGATCTTGACAAACTGGCAATCTGGGCAGCTAAGTGGCAAATGAGATTCAATGTTGATAAATGTAAAGTCATGCACCTGGGATGTAAGAATATCCAAGCCCTTATACCCTTAATGGACTGCACTAGGCAAATCCATTATGGAAAAGGACCTTGGAGTCCTTGTAGATGATAAACTTGGCTGTAGCAAGCAAAGCCAGTCAGCAGCATCAAGGGCAAATAAGGTCTTGAGCTGTATTAAAAGGGGCATCGATTCAGGGCGGGAAATGGTTATTCTTCCACTTTATAGAGCACTTGTAAGGCCCCATCTAGAATATGCCGTACAGTTTTGGTCCCCATCACTCAAACAGGACATTATTGTATTAGAGAGGGTACAGAGAAGGGCAACTAAGCTGGTAAAAGGTATGGAAAATCTTAGCTATAAAGAAAGACTGACCAAATTGGGAATGTTCACGCTGGAGAAGAGGCAATATGATAACTATGTATAAATATATAAGGGGATCATATAATAATCTCTCTAATGCTTTATTTACCAGTAGGTCTTTCCAGGGGTGCTTCGCCAATGAGGCGAGTTGAGGCGGTCACCTCAGGCGGCAGCGCCCCACTAGGTACCAGGGGCAGCAAAAATGCTGCTCCTGGCACTTTAAGAGCGAATTTCCGGGGGGGGGCAGCAGCAGTCAGGCGGCGGAGGGGCCAGGATCGCCCCTGGGTCTTTCCAGCTGACACAAGGTCGCCCATTCCGATTAGAAGAAAAGAAGTTCCGCCTAAATATTCGTAAGGGGTTTTTTACAATGAAAGCTGTGAAGATGTGGAATTCTCTCCCTGAATCAGTTGTACAGGCTGATACATTAGATAGGTATAAGAAGGGGGGTTGGATGGTGTTTAGCAAGTGAGGGAATACAGGGTTATGGAAGATAGCTCATAGTACAAGTTGATCCAGGGACTAAACCTGATTGCCATTTTGGAGTAAGGAAGGAATTTTTTCCCCCTCTGAGGCAAATTGGAGAGGCTTCAGATGGGGATTTTTAGCCTTCCTCTGGATCAACTGGGAGTTAGGCAGGTCAAAAAAAGAGTTAAAAGGTTGAACCTGATGGACGGGTGTCTTTTTTTAACCTAACTTACTATGTTACTTTGGCTGCAACCCCTCAACTTGGACCCAGTCTGCCATGTGTGGTGTGCAATAGGTTCTATCCAATACAAATATTGCAGTCTGGGTTAATATTCTGCGGGGAAACATATAGCTACACAAATTAAATGTATAAATTAGAATAGTCGTGGAGATAAAATATTGTAATTCAATTGCTTAGTCTCCCTCAACAAAACAAGACTTTTAAATTGAATGTTTGAATTCATTCAGTGTAGGTGTATTGATGAACTAAACTGAACAAATATTTTTGAATTTGCCACACCCACAGCGGGAAACTTGTTTCTAGGTTTCAATTCCGAATAAATGCCCCTTGTTTCTACAGTTACAACACTGCCAATCCTTATAGCATGAAGCACAATGACATAATGGATCCTTATTCATGCCATGACATCATATTATACAAACTCATTGTGGCTACAAACATAGTTGCCTTGAATACAGAGAATTTATTGGACTTAAATGAGGAAATGCTTATTGGCACTGATGCTTTTTTTAGGCAGCATGTTATGGACAGGGCCCTGTAGAAGTTGCTCCGTCTGCAACCCCTGTTGTTATGCCAATATACAATAATTAATGAGGCACTGTCAACTTCAGGTGTGAAGCAGCAAAAGAAAGAACAAAAGAAATAACCACAAAGAATGCCCAGATCTACTTGTTTGGTGATGCTGCTAAAAAACTAATTTCTTTCTTATATGAACTGATAAGGTCATTTCCAGATGCAGTATTTGCACCTGCCCAATAAATACAAACTAAATCTGGAAGGGCAAAGTTGGTAGATAGGCTAGTAGGTAGTAGCAGGTAGGGACAGCAGGTAAGTACAATTATGGGACCTGTTATACAGAATGCTTGGGATCTGTGGTTTTCCTGATAATGGATATTTCCATAATTTGGATCTTCATACCTTAAGTCTAATAGAAAATCATATAAACATGAAATAAACCCAATAGGCTGGTTCTGCTTCCAACAAGGATTAATTATATCTTAGTTTGGAGTACAAGGTACTGTTTTATTATTACAGAGAAAAAGGAAATCATTTTTAAAAATTTGGATTATTTGTATAAAATGGAGTCTATGGGAGAACCCCTTTCCATAATTCGGAGCATTCTGGATAACTGTTTCCAGATAACAGGTCCAACACCTGTACAGTTAAAATCCCAAAAATCTAGGCTAAAGAAAAGCATCAACACTACATTAGAGAGAGGGCCTCAAAATAAATCACTGAACTAGAGCCCTAACAGGAAACTGTCATACCCAAATTATCTGCAATTTCCCTTGCATTTTAGACAAGAGATAGATAGGTAGTTAGATAGAGGTAGCTCATTCTTTGGACACGTCTCCAGTTTCAGTGAGGTAATATTTTATTATTTTTAAACTTGTGCCACGTAACCCTCTGGGCAACAATTCAGTGTAAACAATAAAACAGTAAAATGAATAGTCTAAAAGGTGCAGTTGGAACATTTATAGTCCACCCTTAAATACCTGCAAGCTACTTATACAGCCATTTACTGGAGCATGAAACATGAAACATCATCAACGTATCTCAATGAAAAGCTACTGTTGAAAAATGTTTTCAGGTCTAAGTGAAGTGTTACCTGTTATTCGGTTCTTTATTAACAATGCTTTGTCTTTACCCATTATAGTACTACACAAGCAAGACTTTTTATGTTCTAATCAAAAAGAAAAAAGAGAATTGATGAATGAAGTACAGAGTACCATTCTTGTGCAGAGCATCCCTCCCCAACATACTGAATTTAACTAAGAATAACCTGGGGCATACAAGACCCACACTTTGGCTGTAAGTTGCTTGACATAATATGAAGCAATTTTATTTCTCTACTGACATTTGCAGGAGAATGATAACAAGTCAAAAAATCTGGTAATTGGAGAAAAATCAAAATGACATTAGCCTTAGTACCAAGAAGAAAATGGCCTCCTCTATGATCAAAGCAATATCCAAGTGAGCCAGAAAGCTTGTATACTCCTTATCTTCTTTTTATTTCTCGGTTCCCATCATTTTTCATTCAGTCTAATACTTCAGAGGAAGATTCTGGCCATGGAATGCCCTTCAAACCTACGGATGATTGCTTCTGGTAAATGTTTCACTAGACCCTAAACAGCTCTCCTGTTCCACCCTCAATGCAAACATTGTACGGCTGATGAACACAAATAATATTGGGGAGAGTTCACGCAAAAAATGGTCAAAATCTGCTGTTTTTTTAGTGTTACTGCTGTGGTTCAATTATTATTTCCAACATTAGACTTCATGTAGTGCAAAGATTAGAAGCCTTTGTGGAATTGTAAATCACACATGCATGTTATCTTGCAATGCACTAAGGTCTCCTTAATTATATTGTTAAGATTACCTAGTGCGTCTCAAGTTAAAGACTTAAAGTGTACTATCTTTACAAATTAGGCCACATGCATTTTATTTGCCATCAATACACAGTTTAACAGCATAATCTGCACAGACATCCTTATTTAACGGAATACTTGATCCTTTACTATAAAACAATAATCAATCTTGGGCCTAAAACAAACTTTGAGTTTCTTTTTTGGAATCCCTTGCATTCAACTCCCTTGGAGTTCACCGTTGTTTAATCCTTTGCAAGATGCAATTAATACAGATGCCAAGTTGCAGTGTCAGTTACTTGAACCCGGTATGTCTGGCAACTAAAGTATTTAACTCAAGTATGGCAGTCAACAATTCTATTCTTTAGCTTTTGGACTTAAAACTTGAAAAAATAATCACGAAGACTACGGAACAAACCTGAATATATACAAAATGCACTCTAACCTTAACTCAAAATCAATTTCACCTTCCCCACTATTGTTCTTTCATAGAGAATACAATAAGGTGTGTCTTGCTTAAAGGACACAAAAATACTGTGCAGGTTGAGCATGCAGGTATGCAATCTTTTACCTCCATGAGAACTTAGACCTAGTAAGAGAACAGGGTAATTAGCTTGCTGCTCCCAGGAGTGGCACTTTTTCTTTAGTTCCTCTTATATAAATGCCAAAGTTCAGGAGCGCATACCCGAAACCAAATTAACAGCTCTGTTAACCCTTATGGTATCCAAAGGTTAAACCATTAAATTGTCATTTTATTTTAAACTACATATTGACTTAATGATTATCCAGATTTCAGGTGCTACGGTAAATCCCACACTGAAAGGGTTAATAATAAGAAACAAGACACGGTAACTGGTGTGCTTAGGAAATAGCTCCACCTCACTTGGGTAATAAAATCATAAAAACAAGTTCAGAGGTTTAATAATAAAGGGTAGATCATTTATGATCAACTTACCTGGTAATTGAGAGAGAGAGAAGCACTGCAGAGCACAGTGATCTCCTGCTGTCTCAGTCTTCTTTTTCTCAGGTCTCCAAGCACAGAGCTCAAGAGCATTAGAGCATTGCGGTGTTTACTTAACACCGGCCGAGTAGGTGCAGCACCCTGCCACTCTACCTGAAAATCTTTGGACTGTGCAGATTTATGTGACATTACCATGTTACTAGCTGCTCACAGGAGCACTTTCATTTAGCTCTACTAAAAAAGAAATGTTTTTTTTTTCCTTTCATCATCCTGTCCCCCTTGCCTTCCCTTAGGCTTTTACCGTCATTAATGTTAACACTCCACTATGCTAAACCAAAATGTGGTTTTCAGGGAAAAATCAATGAGGATTTAAGTCAATATGATAAAGCAAGGAAAATCTGTCTTCTATGCAAAGCAGATGCAAAACAGAACACACAATCTACAATTAGACAACAGGCCTTTAGTCCTGTTTTCTGTTCACATCTGCTTTATACAGAGTGCTAGATGTTTTATCTAAATTTGGCATATTAGCGCCAATATCTATTGGTTTAGCTCTCCATTGGGCTGAACTACATAATTCCCCTACATTCCTAAGCAATTCTACTTGGAGTCAAAATTGTACACCTGAAGAGGCCAAGAGTTGGGAAAACTAATTTGGGGAGATTAGTTGCCGGGTGACAAATCTCCTCTTCTTCGGGGCGACTAATCTCCCCAAACTGCCATGGCACACAGAAGTATTCATTTCCGAAGTCGCCCGAAGTTTCCTTGATGCCCCCGGGTGACTAATCTCCCTGAATCTGAGCGTGTGCCCTGACCCTCAGAAAGCAATACTCCGGGCAGTTACAGTTAAAAATGTATTTATTGTAGAACAAGCATGGGTTACAGCCTTACCCATTTCATGTTCTCGCAACAACTTAATCATAGGCAAAACAATCTTATTGGGTTTAACAAATGTTTAAATAATTTCTTTAGTAAACTTAAGGTATGGGGATTAAAATTATGGAAAGATCTCTTATCCGGAAAACCCCAGGTCACAAGCATTCTGGATAATAGGTCCCAAACCTGTACAAATACAATTTTTTTTTCAGCAATGTACAGATAAATCAGAGCCTGCATTTACAGGAGGGTTTCTGTGATAACAGTAAGTTAGAATGTCTGTATCACGCAATAAATTTTCTTTACAGAAGGATTTCTAAAAGTGAAAGGACATGTAACGCCCTTGCCTGGTGGGTTTGCCAAAGAAAAAAAAGTCACAAGATATGAAATGATTTATGTGTAGTCTCAGATGCACCTGTACATTGGTATGGATACCCAAAAACATAACCACTGCTCAAACTTCCCATTGGCTTCCAAGATTTATCTTCAATATTTTAGTGTACACAAACAAGTAGTGGCAAAACACTGAAAATAGTTGACAATGCGAAATGCAGTAATTTTATTTATAGGCATACTAATTGTCCACAATAGGTAGAAAATTCTGAAAATGCCCATTACCAGCCTGGTGTGGCTTTGGCCCAATGCTAAGTACAAGAAGATATTTTAATAATCTGTTTGGCCAATCAATTTTGTGGGCAAAACAGTACAATCCACCTGTATCAACAATTTGTTCTATGACCTTACTATTATCCCTAGTCTAGGCCTGTGTGTTGTCAGTTGAAGGCCTATGGCACACTGGGCATTTTGACTGGATAACTACTTCAATCAAAACACCCTTCCATGCCTGCAGTTGCTTTCTGTTCACTTGAATGAGATATACTCTGCCAATTTCAAATGGGAATTGCTTGTGAGCAAGAAATCTAGAATTCCCATGTTCTAACATAGGTATGCATGTAGAAAGAGAGGGCAGCAGCCCAGAACATGCCCTCTACTCTCCCAATGTGGTGTAGAGGGGGAATGATTCTTTTAAGCAAATATCAACAGGGTCTAGAAATTAAAAACATGATTAAAATATCAGGAAATATTTTATTTCAAGAAATAACTGCAAACCCTTGAACGTTCCGTATACCAGGAAGTGATATTGAATAATATTTCTCATGGTCACACTATGCACGAGAGAGTATTGCACACATGGTTATGAGTAACCTCGAGCTGCACTTCTTTAACTTGCACTGTGTTCTGGCAAAAATAGCTTGCTGATAATTATTTGCTGAAAGTGGCTTTTTCAGAAATGTTATCAGAACACGGCCGACGTTTTCCTATTGTTGAATTCTTTTGTGCAAATCAGAAGTAAACAAAAAAAAAAAATTCAATGAGGGGCTGTTTAACACCTTCGTGACTACAATTCCCTTCTTGCAATCCCCTTCTTGTCGCAACTTAATGAAAAACTATACCCCAAACAATGTACTGTAGGTCTCTATAAATATATATTTCATAAAAACAGTTCATATGTAAAAACCTGCTTTATGCAAATAAGGGCCACCCCCTGGCATTCTAAAATTCACAGTGCACACAAACAAACCAAACATGTCAGGTCACATGAACCAATTAAATAATGGACAAAGTTCTGCTTCCACACTTCCTGTTACAGTCAGAGCTGTGTTATTTCTGGTCAGGTGATCTCTGAGGCGGCACACAGACCTTTACAAAATAGGGGTTTATGGAAAAAGACATAAAAGGGCAATATTTACTTCAATATATATACCGGTTTGGTAACATTCTTTAATATGCCACTTAAAATGTAAACTATGGAGCAGATTTATCAAAGGGTCGAAGTGAATTCAAGGGAATTTTCGAAGTAAAAAAATCCGAAATTCAAAGTAATTTTTTGGATACTACGACCATCAAATAGGATACTACGACTTCAAATTTACTTCGATTCGAAGTAAAAATCGTTCGAATATTCGACCATTCGATAATCGAAGTACTGTCTCTTTAAAAAAACGTTGACTTCAATACTTCGCCAAATTAAACCTGCCGAAGTGCTATGTTACCCTATGGGGACCTTCTAGAGCAGTTTTCTAAGTCTTTAGAGGTCGAAGGAAAATCCTTCGATCGATCGATGTAATCGTTTGACTTGATCTATTTAATCGTACGATCGAACGATTTTACTTCGATCTTTCCACTGACAAATTCGGTAAAAAACCCTTCGATTTCGATATTCGAAGTATTTTAATTTGATGGTCGAATTTCGAAGTATTTTTTACTTCGAAATTCGACCCTTGATAAATCTGCCCCTATGTGTTGCTTAAGTATTCATTTTGAGGGTATTCTTTTCCTTTAAGTGCTGGGGGGGGGATCGGGATGGCATAATGCATGGTTAATGGGGATTCCCTAAGTAAATGTCCAGCTACCTTTATAATACTGCATTGTAAGCTGTAAGTGCATCTATTTAAAATCTAAGTAGGGAGTTGATATGTATTCATTAGCAAATGCACTTTTAAAATATCTGTTCGAGATAATCTTCAGCTTATGCACATTTAATTAAATTTTGTCATTAAATACACTTATGGCCTCCATAATTGCAACAATTATCTCTGCAGATGTATTATTGACATTTTGTTTGTCTTTGTTTTATAAATCAATAGATAGAATTTGCTGTATAGGTCCAATAAGTCCTTTTCCCCCCAAAAAACTGTCCCTGAGGACAAGCTGTCACATGATAGCCCTTGAGAGAGACTGAGACAAAAACACACTCAGTAGTATAATAAGGGCAGCAGATTCAGAGGCTGCTAGCGGCTCCAAACTAGAAAGGATCTTGTGGACTTTGTGACAGATTTAGCTTTTGCTTTTTTTTTATGTGTGCAAAACAGTGTTATAGTTAGTGATGTTCAGGCCAGCCCAATACCCGCGGGTCGGGCGGGTTCGGGCCGACCTCACACCCCATTTGCACTGCCGGCTTCCGATTTATGGCTTCTTTTTTTTAGAGATGCACGCCTGCTCGCCCAGCCCCTTTTGTGACGTCACAGGCGGAGCAGGTCTATAAATGGAAGTCAGGCTCGGGAAGGGGGGGGGGCACGTGTTAGGTGCAGGTCGGGTTTTACCTTACCTGAACATCACTAGTTGCAGTGGTAATGGTCAAAGTTTAATTTTGTTCTTAGGCCATGTTATATGTAAAGTCTATACCACTGACCACTTCTTAGGAAAAGAATGTGCCTGTCCCACCCCACTACTGAAAACCGACACAGGAGATCTACGCACTCAGGTGCCTTAGCCTCTCCACATGTTGCGCCAACAAGCATTGTAAAATAGTGTGCAAATTACGTGTGTGCTTAATTGGAGGGGGGGAGGCACTGTATTGAAGGTACAAAATGGTTATTTCTGTGTGTGTTTGGGGACAGTGTCGGACTGGGACACCAGGGGCCCACACAAAAACCTTTGACCAGTTGCCCACCAATTAATCTTAGACCAGGGGCTTACTCTTAGTACTATTTTTCTTCCTTTCCTCACTCAACCTCTATTCTCCTAGTCTTTTTTCTTTACATACTATAATCCATTATTCCATCTATTTAGCCTCTTTTTCTCATAGAAATAGGGAATGGCCATGAAATAGGCCAAATGTTTAGCAGCATCAGGGCCCACTGACACCTGGGCCCACTGGGAGTTTTCCTGGTATCCCGGTGGGCCAGTCCGACACTGGGGGACTGTTATTTATACAGGTATGGCACCTGTTATCCAGAATGCTCAGGACCTGGGGTTTACCAAATCTTTTCACAATTTGGATCTCCAAAACTACCAAATAAAATCTAAACATGAAATAACCCCAAAAGGATTGTTTCCCCTCAATAAGCATTAATTATAACTTATTTAGGCTCAAGTAAAAGATACTGTTTTTAAAAAAAAACGATACCCCCCAAACAATGTAGGTCTCTATAAAAATATATTGCATAAAACAGCTAATATATAAAACCCTGCTTTGTTTAAATAAACCATTTTCATGATAAATACTTTTTAGAAGTATGTGCCAATGGGTAATCATAAATAGAAAATTGCCATTTTAAAAAATAAGGGCTGCCCCCTGGGATCGTAGGATTCACGGTGCACACAAACAAACCATGCATGTTAGGTCACATGAGCCAATTAACAGTCAGAGTTCTGTCTTTTGCTTCCACACGTCTTCCTGTTACAGTTAGAATTGCAGCATTTCTGGTCAGGTGATCTCTGAGGCAGCACACAGACCATCACGAAATGGTGGCTCAGGACAAGAGATGTAAAAGGGAAATATTTGCTTAAATATATATACCAGTTTGGTAAGATTCTTTAATATGCCACTTAATATGATATAATATAAACTATCTGTTGCTTAAATATTCATTTTGGGGGTAACGTTTTCCTTTAATATTACAGAGAAAAAGAAAATCATTTAAAAATGTTAAATTACTGTATATGATTACAATTGAGCCTATGGGAAATGACTTTCCTGTCATTCGGAGCCTTCTGGATAAAGGGTTTTCTGATAACAGATCCCATACCTGTACATACTTTTGTAAATTATCCCTATGTATGGATACCCTACTGGAGTGCAGCTGCCACCATATCTCCAAACAGTTTGCTAAGCTGTTATATTTTTACCCCAAAAATGTTCATAACATTTTCTAGATTGCTTTTAAAGTTGCCTAAATAACCATTTTAAAGGGTGAACTATTTCAAAAATTTAAATGAATAATAAACGTTATCGTATGTAAATAAGAAACGTTCTAAATACAATCAATTACATATTCTGCATCATTTCTGAAATAATCAAGTTTATCTTCACTATCCTTCTCTCAGCATCTGTTTATCTTCAGTCTGTCTTCTTGCAGCAGTTGGGTGTCCGATATTCATTGACAGTTAGATCCAATATATCTTATGGGGAGGGGGGCTTCCTTTCCTAGCAGATAAATTAGAGCTCATTCAAAAACTGATTACAAACAAAATTTAACAAAATAAATGCCTTTTGCACAAATTTTGCATGAAGAGAGACATGATGTCTGGTGATTTTAATAGATTGAGCTCTAATACATCTAGGCAAAAGGAGCCCCTCCTATAAAATATATTGGATCCAACTGTCAATGATTATCTGACACCCAACTGCTGCATGAAGACAGAATGAAGAGAAACAGATGCTGAGAAAGGGATAGTGAAGATAAACTTGATTGTTCTATAAACAGTACAGAATCTTTAATTGATTGTATTTAGAAAGTTTCTTATTTCACTATGCTCAAGCTTATATTAAAATTTCATTTTCACGATAGTTCCCCTTTAAAGGAAAACTATACCCCTCAAACAATGTAGGTCTCTATAAAAATATATTGCATAAAACAGCTCATATGTAAAATCCTGCTTCATGTAAATAAACCATTTTCATAATAATATACTTTTTTAGTAGTATGTGCCATTGGGTAATCATAAATATAAAATTGCCATGTTATGAAATAAGGACAGCCCCCTGGGATCGTATGATTCACAGTGCACACAAACATACCAAACAAAGTATACATGTTAGGTCACATGAGCCAATTAACAGACAGAGTTCTGTCTTTTGCTTCCACACTTCTTCCAGTTACAGTTAGAGTTGTAGTATTTCTGGTCAGGTGATCTCTGAGGCAGCACACAGACCATCACAAAGTGGTTGTTCAAGGCAAGAGATGTAAAAGGTCAATATTTACTTGAATATATATATCGGTATGACACGATTCTTTAATATACTATTAAATTTGATATAAACTATCTGTTGCTCAAGTATTCATTTTGGGGGTATAGTTTTCCTTTAACTTCTATGTGCACCAAGATCTGTAGTGTACTAGTTATGATGCTGGGTATACCCACAGGAACTCGTTGTGTATGACATTGCTGCTTCTGTATTTCTTGGCTTTCACGCACATCTAAAAAAAACCATAGTAATATGTTCTACAAAGATGTAATAAAATGTTTGCTCAGGTCTAGAAACCCATAGCAACGGTATCAGCCAATCAGTAAATGCTAACTGCCAATTGGTTGCTACGGGTAGCTGAAACACAAGCAACAGGCTTTATATACCAGTATGTTAGGTCTGTTATTCAGAATGCTTTGGACCTGGGATTCTCTGTATAATGGATCAGAATGACCTATTGGTAACTTTTAATGTACATTCATATTTTAAAAAGTAGTTTTTTAGAGTCAGTATCACTTAAGAGTTTACTAGAATATCATATACACATTAAATAAAGCTAATAGTCTGGTTCTGCTTCCAATAAGTATTAATTATATCTTAGTTGGGATCAGTACAAAGTATTGTTTTATTATTACAGAGAAAAAGGAAATATTTTTTTAAAAATTTGGATTATTTGTATAGCATTAAGTCTATGTGAGACAGCCTTATGTAATTTGGAGCTCTCCGGATAACAGGTTTCCGGATAATGGATCCCATAACTGTACTACAACGCAGGGTCACTAAGTCCAAATCACGTGAAGCCTATTGAAATATAATGATTTACAGTAGCGGAGCAAAAACAATGACAATGTAGCCTGGAAGAGGCAGCACCCATCAGGGTTAGCCTTGAATTTACACTGGTTTCACAATCGATAGGTGTGTACGAATAAAAGAAGCACTTGCGTAAAGGAAAACAAATTTAGAAACCACCCAAGTCTGACTGCAATTGGAATGCAGACTAACACCCAGACTTTGGAGGCACAGGATATATTGGTGTACACTATATTTTGAAAATATCTGTCAGAGAAACAAAACGTTAGGCGCCTTTGAGCTCATATAATGCATGCGTTATGGAATGACATTTTGCCTTGTCAAGTCGCAGATCTAAACTACTGTAATAAATGGAATGACATTGAACCCCTGCTGTTTGTATGTTATTTGTTATTGTGTTTCTGCTTACTGCAAAAAATAGAACTAGTCAAACGACCAGGCTGTCCCTTATTAAAAAATTTATTTCTACTAAAAGGAAACATATTCCACAAACAGAAAGTGAGAAGAAAAACAACCAATATTGGGACTGGTTCTTCATTTCTTTAGCTGTAATAAATATAAAGTGGGCAAACAGTTCCTTGTGCTGAGAACTTGCTCAGCCTAGGAACAAGCTACTCCTGGTCCATGTTAAGGGGTCTACTGTTGCTCATTTGCTCAAAGTCTTGAAAAATGTTAAAATGTTTTTGCATAAATACTTTACAATTTGTTTCTAATGCTTATGCCACACAAGGGGTTTTGGCCGCTACTGGAAAACAATGGTGGTCACAATGCCGCTGTCAGATTTAGTTAAAGTCACATGTGGCAGTTTCACTACTGGCGAATAATCTGCACAAAACTAGACACTGTGATCTTAAAACCTAGAGTTAATTTAGTATATGTATATACTGTATGTAGGATATATATGCGAGTGTAAAGATAGGTCTCTATAGGTATCTATCTATTATGTGTATATATGTGTACTGGGGTTCATAGGGGGAGTTGAACTTGATAGACTGACTTTTAACTTTTTAACCCAAATCAACTATGTTAAAATGTTTAAAATGTATGGGTTGCAGGGCTGAGCTTGGATTAGTTAGACGTCCAAAAGGGGGAGCATCACATTCCTCTCACACACTCACCTCCGTGCTGCACGTAATTTCTGCCCCCCAAGCGGACCAATTCCATGGAAAAAAGAAACAACTTACGGAGCACCAGGAGTATTTAAAAATATATCCTTTAATAAACCATGTTAAAAAATAGACGTTTCAATGTATCTGCATTTGGACAGATCGTGCGCTTTACGCGCTTCGTGGCGTGAGCTTGGAGTGTTTTGCTTTTTTTCTACCAGCAGAGAATGCTGTATGTAGGATATATATCAGCCTGTTGGGAAGATGTTCTCTTCCCAACAGGCTGATTGGGCCAGTAAAATGCAGTTTTGTTTACTAATCAGTGCCAAGACTGGATGGTAAGATTTGGCTTTTCAGGTTAAGCAGTTAAATGCTCCAAATGCCAATCTGTGCTTTAACCCACAGCAATTCACTAGCTGTTACCTCTTTTCTTATCTTTTAGAAAGTAATGGATGGCTTCATTGCTTATTCTGTATTTTGGGAGGCTTGGTGTGGCTTGCATGCATGAATATGAATTTGCTGTATCATTGAATCATTTGCACTCATTTGCATCAGTACTTAATAACTGGCTATAAACAATATGCTAGCAACCATCCCCATATGAACCTTTTCATGCCCGTGTAATGAGAGATTCTTAGCTATTTATTGGTAAACTTGTTAACAGAAGGTTAGAACATTAATTAAGCATGTTAGAGTTAGTATACCTTGGCAAAGCAAAATAGCTCCACAGGTCGGCAGATCTGACCTTACCAAGCTCAGCAGTCAGTACTGTACTTCAGAATGAACTTTGGAACTTTAACGGCTGAACAGAGTACAAAGCAAATGACTTTATTTTTTTCCTTAATGACATTTTAGGCGATTCTACAGGGAATAATATTTATCCTAATTGCCATAAACATAATCCATAGAGCAGGTCTGGACTGGGAGTCAAAATAGGCCCTGGCATTCCAAGTGCAGAGAGGCCCAATCAGCTCCCCACCAGCCCACTAAATAGTGACTTTCTATGGCATCTTATGGCAGCCCCTCTGGCATTTGCCAGGACCCACAAATTGCCAGTTTGGGCCTGCCATAGAGTAACAATGGCCTGTGAGCAGTATACTGTATTTTCTTCAAACACAGTCTGTAAAGGGTTCCAGATGTTCACTTTGCAGCCTCATTACCATCCAAAACTCCTTTGTGGGCAGTAAAACTTGCTGAGAATGTCATTTAAATATATTTAAATACTGTACATGGCATTGTCAGCCCCTTTTTAGGAAGCTATAGTATTAGCACAGCATAATTTATGAAGATAAACCATTCAAAAGTTCTTATTCAGCTGGTTGGATCAGTAAATTATCTATTTTAGTTTCCCAATATATTTTTTTTTACTATGAATGTCATGAATAACCTGTGAATTATATCCTTAGAAATGGTGCTACGTCATCAATTATAATCATTGCTCCAGCTGAGTGGAAGAGAGCAACCTAATGTTCTGGTGCCAGACCACAGTAGAGAATAGTGAAAAAAGCTGTCCTGGGTGCTCAGTACAAATTTTTGTTTGCACAGTGTTATACGGCTCTGATGAAGCTCCCATAGTCAAGCTGCTGGGTAGCAACACACAGGTTCCCCTTAATTGGATTTCAAATTGTTGGGGGCTTGATCAGTGGTGGGGGTCTCAGCCTGAAGTCCAGTTAGGGTGAAAACTGAGGAGAACTAAAGCACAGTTTGAAGGTCAGTTAAGGTGAGATTTGGGCAATAAGTATTTGTTGTCCAGAATATTGTTGCTACTGTCGCTTAATGACTAATACACCTATATGGCCTCACCTGAGTTCCTAAAAAGTGTTTTAAAGGGTCTCATTTTCCTGCTTCAACACAAAACCATGGGAGAAGAGAGTAAGGTGGCATGTAAATTCTAATTAAGCACTTCCTTTTTTAAGAGAAGAAACTACATACTAATCTCTCATGTACGTGTGTGTAAGTATGTATTGTGTGCATATGAAACATCCTGAATAAACCAAACAGATTGACTGTTCAGGATCCACCAACAAGTATTAATATACCCAATGATCTTGCTCAATATAAGCTTAGTGGGGCAGTCATGAGGGGCTTATTGCATGTCACTCTTATATAAGCCAAACAGACTGATTGCTCAAGATTCAACATCAAATACTGTGTTACTATACCCAATGATCTTGCCCAAGCTCAAAACAAGCTTAGCGGGGTCGTTATGAAGGGCTTATCACATGTCACTCTATTATGTTTTTTGTTCTCCCAAACAACGATTGTTGGTATACGCAAAAACGTAAGAGGATTAAACTTTCAAGCTTAGTGGACACTCTTTAAGCCAAAAAGCACATATAAAATAAGAAGGTCGAAAACTTTAAGTCTGTACTTTCATTGCAAGTATAATTTATTGAAAGATATTATAAAGTAGCTCAAAGACAATACACAAGGATTTAGAAAGGTTTTAGGAGAAACAGTCCGTGTGTAGCCAAAGATTCTAGCACTAGACTAGGCAATGTACTAGCAGATATTCACACTGATGTAAGAAAGCAAGTTCTTATATAGCTGCTGTGGTTCTTACTGAGCTTTTAATGTTTAACATTCTATGGAAACCTATAGAAACAACATAGAATTCTTGTCATTTCTAAAAATATTGTATTATTTCTAATTCAGGCATATAAAATACAAGTAGTCTATATTGGTCTATATTCACGGGCACAATGAAGCTGTGAAAAGTGAATTAAATTAGGCAATTGAGACATGCAAAAGATTTTAAGAATACTACAGATAACCTTAGTAGAAGCCCTCAATGCCAGGCAGCTGCCTGATAAGCCTTGTCAAAAGGCATGTTCTTCACAAGTGCAAATTAATTTAACACAACAGTTTATATTTTTATGATCGATAATATGGCAAGTCTCCAGCCACTTAATTTTGGCTGGGCAATTTTTATTTGCTTGGTCACAAAAATTACATTCAATAATTTACTTGATGAGTTGCTATTAAAGTAATCATTGGTTCTGCTGCTAGAGTCTTTGATGTACAAACTGAACTATATACACACTAAGTCTAAGTTTATCTTTAAGATAATACAAAGGATATACAAATATTCCTCTCCTTTAAAGGCCATAAAGTAATTTAGTTGGGAATAAAGTACTTCAGACATATGAGTTATAGATGGCAGTAAATTTCACAACTGCAGGCTGAGATTGTTGTGAAATGAAAACAAACTAAGCAATAGGGTTGCCACCTTTTGGGGATGTGAAGTCCGGGTGGGGGAAGTGATGTCACAGGGTGGATGAATGACATCGTAGGTGTACCGAATGATGTCAAGGGGTGGGGCTATGACGTGATATCAGCGATATGAAAATCGTGTCAATCTAGGCCACTATTTCCCAGTTTATAAAACTGGGCAGGTAGTTTTGACCCGGGCAGCCCTTCCGAAAACTGGCCTGTTTGGGTCAAAACTAGACAGATTGCAACCCTAACTAAAATCTGAAATGACGTACAATCTCTGTAAAGCAGTACACCATTTAAATAAAAAGGATAATAATAGAACAGAGCTGGCTAATAGAGTCTACAGTTTTAATATGAAGAGCAATATGTGAGGGACTGATAAATCTTATTCATTTACATGTATTATTTACATTAAAGTAGATGAGGGTATAAAGTAAGTGTCCTTGTGAGTAGCCAGTGTTACACAGTGTATGATAAGGTTTGAGCATTTGCATTGTCTGTCTCTGTGGCAGGGTAGGGGTTACTCTATGAACAATAAATATGAAAAAAAAAATCCATTGACATTTGTTATTCAAACCTTCTATTCTTTGGTGATTCTAGACAGGAGGGCAAGCTGTTCCAATGCTACGTGTCCCTACTGTATGTGAAACGGACATTGTGCAATACATAATACACTCTGTAAATATATAAGCATCCACTGGCAGACTGAAAAACCTGTTTCTTTTGTAAGCCTGTATTCATTTCTATCCAAATACAATACACACCCACCCTACCTCCCTCCAATCCACCCCCCTTCCCTTGTGCCACCACGTCAGCTTTGCACTGGTTCACACTATCTTCCTACATTATCCTCGCTGCAGCCTGTAATAAAGCACCCTGTGATGCAAACATTAGCATTTCAGTTAATCTTTCCATCGGACGTGCGTTCGTTACCATTTACATAAATAAGAACTAAGTAATAGCAGATCCATCATCACGTCTTGTCTTAAATATCGAGGAATACGACTCACCCAATCCTAGTTAGCTAATAGATTATTAAAGGGATACTGTCATGGGAAAAAATTTTTTTTCCAAAATGAATCAGTTAAAAGTGTTGCTCCAGCAGAATTCTTCACTGAAATCCATTTCTCAAAAGAGCAAACAGATTTTTTGATATTCAATTTTGAAATCTGACATGGGGCTAGACATATTGTCAATTTCCCAGCTGCCCCAAGTCATGTGACTTGTGCTCTGATAAACTTAAATCACTCTTTACTGCAAGTTGGAGTGATATCACCCCTCCCTTTCCACCCCCAGCAGCCAAACAAAAGAACAATGGGAAGGTAACCAGATAGCAGCTCCCTAACACAAGATAACAACTGCCTGGTAGATCTAAGAACAACACTCAAGAGTAAAAACCCATGTCCCACCGAGACTCCTTTAGTTACATTGAGAAGGAAAAACAGCAGCATGCCAGAAAGCATTTCTCTCCTAAAGTGCAGGCACAAGTCACATGACCAGGGGCAACTGGGAAATTGACAAAATGTCTAGCCCCATGTCAGATTTCAAAATTGAATATAAATAAATCTGTTTGCTCTTTTGATAAATGGATTTCAGTGCAGAATTCTGCTGGAGTAGCACTATTAACTGATGCGTTTTAAAAAAAACATTTTTTCTGATGACAGGATCCCTTTAATGTGAATGTAAACAACCTCTTTAAGATCCGATCTACTATTGAGTGCTGTTCTTAGATCTACCAGGCAGCTGTTATCTTGTGTTAGGGAGCTGCTATCTGGTTACCTTCCCATTGTTCTTTTGTTTGGCTGCTGGGGCGGGGGGGAAAGGGAGGGGGTGATATCACTCCAACTTGCAGTACAGCAGTAAAGAGTGATTGAAGTTTATCAGAGCACAAGTGACATGACTTGGGGCAGCTGGGAAACTGACAATACGTCCAGCCCCATGTCAGATTTCAAAATTGAATATATATTTTCCCATGAAAGTATCCCTTTAATCTAAGATGTGGCGAGTAATATTCTGGGACAATTTGCAATTGGTTTTCATTTAGTTATTTAGCACTTTCTTTAGCAGCTCTGCAGTTTGCGGTTTCAGCAATCTGGTTGCTAGGGCCTAAATTACCCTAGCAACTATGTGTTGATTTGAATGAGATACTGGGATATGAACAGCAGAGGGCCTAAATAGAAAGATGGGTAATAAAAAGTAGCAGTAACAATACATTTGTAGTATTACAGAGCATGTTTTTTTTTTTTAATGGGGTCAGTGTCTCCCATTTGAAAACTGGAGAGTCAGAAGTAGGCAAATCATTTAAAAACTATAAAAAAAGAAGAAATGAAGACCAGTTGAAAAATTTCTTAGAGGTAGCCATTATAAAACATACTAAACACCCCTATAATTGCCACTATGTAGGCTGTCAGATTGAAGTCCAAATAAACACGCAGATGTGGTCCTCGTTCCAATAAGAAAATCAAACCTCTCAATTGAGATCTGCCTCATTTTCAACAGACATTTGCTATTCAGGCCTGTTGGTTGGCACCATAAACGGCCAAAGGGCTGCCAACACAGGGTTTTGTTGGCCCGATCTGGTCACCTTAAAGGGGTGGTTCACCTTTTAGGTAACTTTTAGTATGTTATACAATGGCCAATTCTAAACAACTTTTCAGTTGGTTTTCATTATTTATATATATTTATATCATATATTTTTTTTTATAGTTTTATAGTTATTTGACTTTTTCTTCTGACTCTTTCCAGCTTTCAAATGGGTGTCGCTGACCCCTTCTAAAAAGTAAATGCTCTGTAAGGCTACACATGTATTGTTATTGTTACTTTTTATTACTCATCTTTCTGTTTAGACCTCTCCTTTTCATATTCCAGTCTCTTATTCAAATAAATGCATGGCTGCTATTATTAAATAATAAAAAATTCAAACCAATGGCAAATGGTCTCAGAATATCCCTCTCTACATCATACTAAAAGTTAAAGCGATTCTGACACCTTTTTTTTTTTTTTTTTTTTTTTTTTAACACTGCCTGTGGATTTCTGATGGTGTATTGATCTTAGCTGTGTTTTTTTTTTTTTAAAAACGAAGTTTCCCTTACTTTTGCCAAGCGATCTTCAGTGCAGCCTTTGGGGCATCCATTTTGGAAAGTCCATTCAGAGCTTCCACTTCTCAACGCGTCCTGTTTGAAGTAAATCCGCCGACAGCCAATCGGATGCGTCTTAGTTATGCTACAGATTCTGCCCTTACTGCTTCAGCGTCGCGCGTGACGTCATCACGCATTGCGCCGCACCATGTGACTTTGGCGGCCAATAGGAAACTACTATACCGGCTTTCAGTGTTATAGGCACAAAATTCGAACTTTTGAAAGCAGTTGAAACTTTGTTGCCTATTGTAAGTATGTATGGCAATTCACTGCACTCACTGACACATATTTAATACACTTTTAATACATATTATACCTTTTCTGGACACGAATCTTTTAGGAGATATTTTATTGGAATAAATGACAGCCAGGCAGCATTTCAAGAGATAACATTATTATTTTATATGGCTGTCTCCTTATTCACATACTTCTATGGAAATTTCATGACACAATTAATTCAGCAGAATAACTTTTATTACAAGCTTACAGCTTTCCATATATAAGTTTATATACAGTATATACTGTATGTATGTTGCTTTTTTTCGTTAAATTCTCTCTTTATAGATCATTTATTATTTTCTATATTTAAATTAAACTTTTCAATTGGTCTTTTTTTTTTTTTTAATTTGATAGTTTTGCATTTATTTGTCATCAGTCTTTTTTTTCCAAATCGGGGTTATAGACCCATGTAAATACAAAATATCTGTAAGATGAGACATGTCATTGCTAATTATTCTTTTCAGGCCCATTACTATTTTTTTTAACTGCCTCTTTATCAAATTAATGTCTGGTTGCTATGTATATTTGGATCCTAACAACCAGATTTTTAAATTTGTAAACTGGAGAGCTGACCAATAAAATAATTTAACATGTAAAGCCATCTCTTTTTTAAAACAAATTTCAAATTGTTCCCAAATATCACTCGATGTTCAGCACACAAATTTAAAGGAACAGTATCACCCAAAATTTTTTAATGTTTGTTTTTATTTTTTGTACTGTGTTTGATTCAGAATCACTATTGTAGTTCATAGATCGCTATTTAAAGGTGAACAACTGCTTTAAAATAGGCTGTACTTATTCTTCAATAATAGCTGCCTAACAAAGTATGTCCACAATATTGAAAGTTCTAACTCAATTAGAAGTCCAGCTGTTAAACTACAACTCTCACATCAGCATCCATGGGTCACATACTGAAAACTTTGACAGACACTGTGAATAAGCCCCATGAATCGCATTATTGAGCTAATTGAGCAGAAATGCCTTCTTAAAAGGCACCTGTTGAGTAAAAGTGTTATCCCCAACCAAAGGTGCCGGCTAATAGAACCCGCATTCCGGTTGGGGATAACAGTAGTAGGGATGCTCCAGGATTCGGTTCGGGATTCGGCCTGGATTCGTCCTTTCTCAGCAGGATTCGGCCGAATCCTTCTGCCTGGCTAAACCGATTCTGAATCCTAATTTGCATATGTAAATTAGGGGTGGTTAGGGAAATCACATGACTTTTCGTCACAAAAGAAGAATTTTTCCCTTCCTGCCCCTAATTAGCATATTAGGATTCGGTATTCGGCCAAATCTTTCACCAAGGATTCGGGTATTCGGACAAATCTCAAATAGTGGATTCGGTGCATCCCTAAACAGTAGTTTTTTTAAAAAAAATGCCCCCCCCCCCGATAGCACTAGGCTACCCGCACCGGGAGGGAGCTCTCGGGGCGAGCAGCCATTTCCTGTCACTCGCAGTCGCATAATGCCCGATTAGCTCACAACATGGCTCCTGCCCGGTGAGAGTAGCCTACCGCTGGTGAGGGGCCTTTTTTTTTTTTTTTCAAACCACTGTTATCCCCAACCAGAATGCAGCCTCTATTAGCCCGCACCTTTTGTTGATAACATTTTTACCCAGCAGGTTGCCCTTTAAGCAATAACTTGATTCATATTTTTTACCCACTTCTACAATTCATTTGAAAGAAAAGCTATAGTTATCTCCAGTGATGTAAGTTAGCGCCTATATTCGTTACACAGAATTGTTTTTTTTTTAAACGCTGTTCAGTGTGCGAAGCACAATTTTCAGCCATAATGCAGCAATATTCCTAGAACTCCAGCCTAATTGTGAACCGCTACTGTTACAACTGTACCCAGTACTTCAAAAACAAACACAAGAGTGGGCCTGTTCAGAACCTGTTGGAGGGGAAAAAGCTTTGCGTTTTTATCTTTAGTGTTCTTAACAACTATTGTTAATATGAATCCACAACATTATTCAGCAGTATGTGCGCTGCTGCCAACTAACTGCTTCCAAGGGCACAACTGACTCCATTAGAAGATATGTTCAGAGTTAGACATCAATTATTGCCCACCCAGGCAGGGATAAGGTTAAGTCCCCAAATTCTGGGTTCTAAAAATTCCTCAGTGTATTACTGCATAGCACCACAGTGGTGTAACAAGGATAAAGAGATTAGTATTTACATTTTTTTTTTAACCTGGGGCCTGGAACAAAATTGAAATTACTTTAGCTGCCCACGTCTGTATCTTACTGCATTGGAAACAGGGAATCACGTACTCTATTGTAAAATATAAGGGCATGGACATACAGTATTTTAATGAAGGTTTGGGCAGCAAAACCTCCCCAAACCAACATTAGGGCGTTTCCCTACAGGTTTGGGATCCCTTTTCAAGGAACATGTAATTCAGAAGGCTCTGAATTAAGGGAAGGGTCATCTCCAATAGTCATTTTAAGCAAATAATTCTGATTTTTAAAATTTTCTTTTTCTCTGTCATAAAAAAATGACCTTGGCCTTGATGGTAACTAAGTTGCATGAATCCATAATGGAGACAAACCAAACCAAATTTATTTGGCTTTTGGCAGAGAGCTCAGAATATGTGGCAGGTGCGCTTTGATACTATTGTAAAAATTGTGACAATTTAAGACTGTGACTTGCAGGGCAATTTGCCTTCATTGGCAAAACTGTAATAACACATGTATTTTGTTATGTGTGCCATCCTGTTGACACTGCACAGATCTTTAAAGTCAAACCAAGAAAATATTCCAAGCCTGATACACTAACCAAATTCCCACATTGGTTAGCATTGGTTCTGAATGCTCAGTGTTTTCAAGGCTGCAACTTTTAGAGATCTGTTCAGAAGACTGAGACACTAAACCAAGAAAGGAAGCCAAAAACACATAACATGTTATACTGGTATGGGACCTGTATCCACAATGTCCAGGACCTGGGGTGGATCTTTCTGTAATTTGGATCTTCATACCTTAATAAGTCTACTAGGGAATCCTTAAAACACTAAATAAACCCAATCGGCTGGTTTTGCTTTATTTCACTAAGGATTAATGATATCTTAGTTTGGATCAAGAACAAGGTACTTTTATTTTAAAGAGAGAAAAAAGAAATATTTTTTAAAAATATAGATTATTTGGATAAAATGGAGTCTATGGGAGATGGCCTTTCCATAATTTGGAGCTTTCTGCGTAATGGGTTTCCGGATATCGGATCCCATACCTATATAAAGAAATGTGGGAAATGAGTAACTCCAAAAAAAAGATTACCCTCTGAAATGCAGATACCACATATTTGTATTAATATTAGTTATTTTGGTGCTGTCAGAATGTTGGGAGTGTCTGTAAATTGATAGACAAGAAAGTCTAGTCTAAACCAGAAATTCTCTCTTTTTTTGCAATTTTTTCTCTCTCACTGGGCATTAAAATATACATTTCAGGTTCACAAAGAAGAAAATAATAGGAGAACCACCTATGTTTTCCTAATACTGCAAAGTAGAATATGAATGCTTTTAAAGAGGAACTAGAGAAATGTATTTCTAATCAGGGTGGGCACAAGTGTCTCAGATATGTCTATGGCCTTATTTTCTTTCTAGAGCAAAATCCCCTGGAACTTACCCTTTCTTTTGCCTCTTCTAGCATTCGTGGCGCGGGCCCGCCCCTGGCCCCACCCCTTTTGATGTCACAGCCCACCCCTTTTGATGTCACGGCCCGCCCCTTTCTGTCCCCGCCCCCACCATCCGGTAAAGCAGTTTAAAAGGTGGCAACCCTAGTTGCCACCTGTTCGGTTTTGACCCAACAGTTCAGTTTTTCAAAGGCCTGTTCGGATCAGTTAATTTCTTATTATTTCAGAAACAAAAAAAGCTAATCAGTCAAATATAAAAAATTGTTTCCCTACATTGATCTATTTCATAAAACAGATGCCGTACCTTGTAATTAAAGGAATGGGCTTACTGATCTGGCAGAATATACAGTAGATAGAAATAGGGTTGCTTTCCATGTGATTTTCAATTAGACATCTCAGTTTTTCAAAGGGCTGTCCATTTAAAACATTCTGTACGGTTCAAAACTTTGAGAAAACGACATAACTCCACTGACATCATTGTACCAGCCTCTTATGCCATCATACCCACCCCAACATCACTGTCCTACCCCCAGTTATCTGCTCCGCCCCCTTTGTTCGGTTTTTAGCCGATGGCAAAGATGGCAACTCTACCACAGCAGGGGTCACCAACCTTTTTTTTCACACAGATTAACATTTGTTCAGCTATGAGAATATTTTGTAATATAAATATATTACAGTTATGATTTAAGAGGCACTATGTCTAACAAACATCTTGTGAGAGTGTGTTATACCAATATCATAATTAATGTAGGGTCTTGTAAGGTTTACATTTCAGAGCGACCGCTCACAAGACCCTGCTAAAGAAACTGGCTCATCTGGATAATTAATGTATAAATCCAGCACTGTGCTTTAGTGTGCGCATATGAAACTCACCTTGAATCTCTAGAGTGCTATCAATTTTCCCCAAAATAGCAGGGAGCACAAACAGAAGTACAGTAATTAGTGCACACCCTTATTACTACCCTTGGAATCATGACAGAGCAGCATTATTGTAGAGCTTGAAAGACATGTCCATCAAGTTCAAACCTTCGCTGAAAGAATTCCTATTAAGTTTTTAATTGATCAAGAAGAAAGCAAGAAAACCTAATTGCCTAACAACGTCAGCAGGACTAATCAAAATTGCTAAAAAAATAAAAAAAATCCTGATCTGTCAGCAGATGACTTCTGGTAGTCAATGTGCAACTCTATTGCTTGTGCTGGAAAGAAAAACAATCGAAGCCAAGATGAAACCTTCTCACGACTAACCTCAATGGCTGCCCTTCTGTCATGCAAGAGGACTAGCTACTAGATTTGCAAATGCTTCAACTCCAAATCCAAAAACTTGCATCCATCTACACTGAGAGGACCATTTATCAAAGGTTGAATTTTGAAATTCCTCTGAATTTTTTTTAATTCGAATACACACAATCCGACTGGGAAGTTATTTAAGAAAAAAAATTCTAATGTCTAATATTCGATCAAATGGTTTCGATCCGAAAAATTCGAATCGTATTCAATTTGAATGAAACAAGTTTTTCTCCCGAAAAAAATCTAGAATGTCAGGAAGGCTATTCCAAATGGCTCAATGGACTTCTGTCATTGAATTGTAAAAGAACTCTTCAGGTTTTCGTTGGCAAACATTCAATTTAGGACTGTTTCCATGGTTGAGGTGTTATAAATCTTACATTCGAATTTACATTCAATTAAGGGGATTAAAATTTGAATGTGTGCATTTTGACACTCAAAAATTCAAATTTACTATTCGATCCTTGATAAATCTGCCCCTGAGACATTCATATTTGTAATTTATCAAATTTATCTATAGCTCTATACCATCTGATTTAAAAGATTGATGTCCCATGAAACAACAACAGACAACTAGACTGGTTTTAGATTGACACCAAGGGATGATTTACCATAGGATGGTAATTTTTACTAAGTAATCACTATAAAATATGATATTTCTGAGTTAACAATGTGGTTTTTGGCTGGGATTAATGATTTGGATGATTACTAGTGCTCTGCTGCTGAGCTGGATTGACTAGTACCCCATAGAAAAAGAATATGTGACATTTGGTGAGTGGCAGTGACAAACATAGACATTGGGGATGTTAAAAAGGGCCCTATATTTTTTTTGCGTATCTTGCAAAAGGCTATCTTTTTGCAGCGTGGACTCATTCAGTGTGTAGCAGCTCCATCATATCCAACCACATGGCATTGTATGCTTCTTAAAAAAACGGGCCAAGATGAAACCTTCTCACGACTAACCTCAATGGCTGCCCTTCTGTCATGCAAGAGGACTAGCTACTAGATTTGCAAATGCTTCAACTCCAAATCCAAAAACTTGCAATCCGACTGGGAAGTTATTTAAGAAAACCTCTAACCTACTTTATTTAAAGGGCAAGTCTTGAGCCAAGTAGGCTACAGGGAGCAAAATCAGCTCATGCAAGCTTGCAGACCCAGCATAATTCCCTAGGACACACTGCACTGTCAGTCTGAAACAGCTGGAATGCCAAGCATTTCTATTCCTGCCTTAAACAGTATTTACTTTGTACTGCCTAGAGCTTTCCAAATCTGTCCTTAGACTCCCCCAGAGCAGTACCTATATTCAGGATATCCTCCAGAAGCACATGCACATCAGCAAGTGCATGAGTCACTCAAACAGAGCCACCTGTGCTAGTAACTAACACACCTGTGCTCCTATAAGGATATCCTGAAAACATGCACCGACTGGGTGAGAAAGGTCAGAGAGAAACTGGATTTGCAAGCAACACGGTGTGCTGGAAGTAAAATATAAACATGTGAGGAAAAAAGCACATCTTTGATTATTGGAAGATTTTTGCACGGGTTAGTGCTGAGTAGTTTGAGATTAATTATTGTGCTTACACAGTCATTCAATGTGAGTTTTAGGGTTGGGGCAGACGGGCAGATTCAAGGAGATGTAGTCACCTGCCGACTAATCTCCTCTTCTGCAGGGCGACAAGCTCCCCGAACTGCCTTCCGCCTACTTGAAGGCGTCGCTTCAATTTCCGAAGTCGCCCGAAGTTTCCTCTTGCATTAGCGCAGGCGATTCTTAATTCAAGCAGGCGGAAGGCACACGGAAGGCAGTTCCGGGAGATTGTCGCCCCACAGAAGAGGCGATTAGTCGCCAGGCAACTAAATCTCCCCGATTCGGCCCGTCTGCCCCAACCCTTAGAGTACTTATCTGAGCTAAATACCATTCACTGAAATACTGCATCACCAGTACAGCAGACACCTAACTAATACATCTTTGTTCTAGTTCAAACAACACAGTGTGAAACTGCATGGCCAATACACAATTGCCTGCACTGATGTGTAAACTACATAGAAAATGTTCTATCCAACATGACACAACTGTTGCATGCTGAGACTTCATCCCACAAGTTAAAATCTGATAGTGTGTGATCAGATAAATTCTGACTGACAAAACCTGATCAAAATCTCCTGTGGAGTTTAGCACTAAAGTAAAAACCACCAAGGTCACATAGGAAAGGAGAACATCATAATAACCTGCACTTTACAAGGATGCCTACTGTAGTTTCAGCAAGCAGGAAAGGATTTATTCCAATTCCCAACACTTTGCAGAGATGTCTACTATAGTCTCGGCAAGTAGGAAAGGAGAGCTTCACAATTACCTACACTTCACAAGGATGACCACTAAGCTCTGAGGGCATGATCTGAGCAGATTTGCTGAAAAACTGTAAGAATATGTGTACAAACAAGATTATTATATGACAGGGGCCCCAACTCTTTTTACCCATGAGCCATATTCAAATGTAAAAAGAGATAGAGAGCAACACAAGCATGAAAAATGTCCCTGGGCAGTACAAAATAAGGGCTGTGTTTGGCTATTTGGTATGTGAACTGGCAGCTTACAGGAGGCTTTGTTTGGCAGTACACCTGTTTTTTATGCAACCAAAACAAACGTCCAAGTTAGGAATTGAAAAATAAACCCTGGTTTTGAAACCACTGCTAGGAGCAAGATCCTAGGAGTTGGTGAGCAACATGTTGCTCATGAGCCACTGTTGGGCACCACTGTTTAATGGTAACAATTGTCATGGCTCCTAAATATCTCTTACTGGCACCAAACATTCATTGCTGTTTTTATATTTATAATAATAGGGGGGGAAGTAACATAATCAACTTAAAGGGCATTTGCAACATGTGAGCTTGTTGGACAAGGAGAGCTAAGTAAAGTCACTCAGGAACATCTCACAAACCACCACCACCACCACCATTCATACTGTACCTGGCCTAGACTATCTCAATACAGAGAGGAATTGCCTGTCTCTTGGATGAACTATGTGTTTTAGAGCTGTTTTGTGTTGGTTCTTGGTATAGTAGTCTTAAGCTGTGTTGTTTTAGCCTGAATCAATGCAGCTGTCTTATGGTTAATTAGTAAAAGATCTGGTTTGGCTACTGCTGGTTCCGGTTTGCACTGCATGATTGCTGATTTTGTGGCTCTCGTAAAACAGCTCTGTTAGTTATGGATCCTGACTGTATATTACATTAAATGCCAGGGTCAGTTGATAATGTGATCAGCACATTACACAGACTCTTCAGCATCTTGTTCTTCAAAGGCTGAAGCACCAAATGCTGCCTTTTTGGCTCTGGAGTTGCAGTTCACAACTGTTCAGTTGCTTTCATGGTGTGTGTCTGGGTAGAGGAAGGAATTCTAGGAGTTGACAAAGGTTAAAGGTTACCATTACTAGTAATATCTTAGGGTAAGGTCACACGGAGAGATATGGGGAGATTTAGTGGCCCCTCGCTTCGTTTTCCGAAGTCGCCCGAAGTTGCCTCACGTGGATATGATAAACAGACAAAGGGAATTTGCTGTACACTTGGTTATATTTGGCAAAACCTGTTGCCAAACAGGCCAGATATATATCCGATGAGGATACAGAATGACAAAGCACTATGGTAAATCTGCTTGCCTGGCAGTTGGGAAACAATGTGGCCACTGATTGAATAGGCTTCATATGTTGCATCCTAATAGTTGGTCTGGTCATACAAGAAAAGATAAAATAAAAAGGGTTGTGGGAAATATTGATGGTGATGCAGGCAAGGTGCAGATAAAAATGTAGCAGATATGAGGGTAGAACCACAAAGACTTCATGGTTGTTCTGGGCAGATTTAAAATATACCTACGGATATGAAACTGTCCGACCTAAATTTTTAAACACTCCGAAGGACAGTGTTCCTGGTACAAAGATATTGCCTGGGATTGTTTGCTCAACATACACCAAAAATGATTTTACTATGATTTTTATCGGGACCCGTATGAGTAGCTAAGGTTGTACATCGTACCACTGCTACCATGCTATGCCAATGATGACACCATCAATAACTGATGCGATTACACTAGTATTAGAGGTATTGGACCTGTTATCCAGAATGCTTTGGACCTTGGATCTTTCTGTAATTTGGATATTCATACCTAAAGTCTACTATAAAATCCAGTAAACATTTAAAAAAAAAAACAAAAGGCTGGTTTGGCTTCCAATAGAAATTAATTATATCTAAATTTGGATCAAGTACAATGTATTGTTTTATTATGGAAATAAAATAGGAAATCAATTTTTAAAAATTTGTATTGTTTGGATCAACAATCCACCCCAAAAAAATCACTCCCCCAAAATATCTGAAGCATTTACTGTTCTGTACATCAAGCAATGAGCTGCAATTCATTGTGGAACGTATAGATAGTGCAGGAACTTCTCTTTTGCTAGCAGAAATTCCATTCTAGACTTTAACCTTGATCAGCATTATGTACACACCACAACATTCCTGCGCACCAAACAAAAAAGGAATACAAAGAATCACGAGTTATGAGCTTAACTTTGACAAGTCCCTTGCCTATAGAACACATGTTTGATTCTTGTTTGTTTCCACCCGATTCATTCTCACATTGTTGATATTTTGATATTTCTTAGGGCTGATGTTTTTCCCCCCCTTTAAGCGAGCCCCAAATTCCAAATAATTTTGAGCTGCACATTCCTCCTCGCAGTAATATTTGGGGCTGTGGAAAATAAAGGCTCCTGTGCCAGAGACTTAAACAGAATGAAAGCAGCAGCATGCTTTTCAGGGTTAGAAGAATGCGGCAGGTTTCAGGTAGTCAGGTTAAGCATTAAAAAGGTTTCAGTGCTCCATTGACTTTGCTGTGTCACTGAACCCTCCAGTCTTAAATGTACAAAGCATGCATTGTTTTCAATAGGATACTGAGAAAATGCCCCTGATCTTGGCAAGGCCTAGGTGTACCCAAAACCTAGCTATTAAAGAAAAACCAAAACAAAAAAGATATTCATGTTCTTCTGTAACTTCACTGGATACTATTTTAACTCTATTCTTCTGTAACAGTCAAGTGGGCTTTTCCCACAGGCAGTATATATTCAGGAGGCAGGGAGAGACAATCCTGGCAGACTATAATAAATTGCTTGAAAACGAGACCGCTTAATAATTACAGATATACATGTACCAAAAACATGTGTCTAAAGTTTAAATTACTTTCTTCTCATGCCCTGTCTCCAGAGCTGTATCTGTGTAGGGCCCATAGCACAATAGCTGCAGTGGAAAAGTACCAAAAATTAATCTCAACTGAATAAGCAGCATCATAGCACCAGTTTGCAGGCAGGAGAACTAAACCTGGGCCCATTAGAAGACCTGAAGGGCTACAGCCCAGAGCAATCCAACCTCCTACTGTAAACCACACTGTACCATACCACCAGCTGAATGGAGTGAGGACCACCAGTTTTTCTACCAATATGACGATGGGCCAGTCCCCATCCATTCCAGTCCAACCCCATGCACCAGTGTTATTATGGGAAATGATTAAAATCTCTTACTGGATACCCTGAGTTAGTGCTTCTGTTAGCAGAAAACTGCACCAGTCCAGGGTTCTTCTGAGAGAGCACCATAGAGCAGTTGTCTTCTGATTCTTCAATGGCCCCAGACTGGTGCATGCCCAGGAGAGTGAAGACAACTGATTTTTATTTTGATGGCTTTTCACTATACTGCACATAACAGACTCTAAGTAGGAAAAAACATCCCGGTGCAATTTTCTGCTAACAGAAGCACCAACCTTGGGTATCAAGTAAGTGATTAAATTTAGCACCCCATAGTGATTTCACCTTTTCTTCTCCTTTAAATGTGGATTAATTTGAACCAAGTACCATGGCAGTCATGTGAATAGATTTCTTGAAAAAAAAAAAAAAAAATACAGCAGCAATTCAGCTGTGCTTTGTGACTGAGATTCCGGACAGATTTGTGTCAAAGCACGGGTCATGAAGAGTAATGGCAAGAACAATGATTCTCTATTTAAAAATCACAGGGATTATATTGTTTATAGCACTGTGTCACACTGAGGATGCTGGTCACCTGACATAAACAGCTAATACCTGGTCCTGAGAACAGTAAGCTATAGTTAATAATTCAGTTATGTTAAAGGGATTCGGCCATGATTTTTATGATATCTTTTTTAACTCTAAATCACACTGTTAACACTGCAAATAATTCACGCTACAATATAAAATTAATTCCTGAACTAGCAAGTGTATTTTTTAGTTGTAATATTGGTGGGTGGGTGCCATCTCTGGTCATTTTGCCTGGTCATGTGCTTTCAGAAAGAGCCAGCACATTAGGATGCAAATGCTTTCTGGCAGGCTGTTTTCTTCTACTCAATGTAACTGAATTTGTCTCAGTGGGACCTGGATTTTTACTATTGAGTGCTTTTCTTATGTCTACCAGGCCGCTGTTATCTTGTGCTAGGGAGCTGTTATCTGGTTACCTTCCCATTGTTCTGTTGTTAGGCTGCCGGGGGGAAGGGAGGGGGTGATATCACTCCAACTTGCAGTACAGCAGTAAAGAGTGACTGAAGTTTTTTAGAGCACAAGTCACATGACTGGGGGCAGTTGGAAAACAAACAATATGTCTAGCCCCATGTCAGATTTCAAAATTAAATATTAAAAATGTGGGTTGGATTTCAGATTCCCCCCATATATTTTTATTTCATAAATAATCAATATATATAATATTTCTAAATTACACCAAAAGCAAATATTTATGTGAAGCCCCCAGTACATACAAGGGCAAGGCTTAAACTGCTCTCTGTGCTTTACTGTTAATCACAGAAAAGATTCACCTTTCACCCTAAAGCGAGTTCTGCTTTTTCCTCATTTTTTTCTTGGTGAAATCTGGAACTGATGACAATGGTTGCAAAACAAAATATGATAAACATTGCAGAAAACATGGTTCCTGCCAAGGTTATTTTACATACACAATTTATCTCCGTATGCCTCAGAGGAATATGAATTGCACAAGCTGCCACACTGCAGTGTATCTTCTCAACACAAAGAGTCACACCAAAAATGAAAGTCTTTTAAAGTAATGACAAATAATGTACTGTTGTGTAGCACTGGGAGAACTGGTGTGTTTGCTTCAGAAACTCTACAATAGTTTATATAAACAAGTAGCTGTGTAGCTGTGACGGGGGGGCAGTCATTCAAAGCTGAAAAGGAGAAAGGGCACAGGATACACAGCAGATAACAGATAAGCTCTGTAGTAAAAATGGGATTCTTCAGAACTTTTCTTTTATCTATTGTGTATCCTGTTCTTGAGTGGCTGCCCCCATAGATACACATAAGATTGTTTTTGGAAACTATAATTGTGTTTCTGAAGAAAACAATACCATTTTAGCAGTGCAGGGCAACAGTACATTCTATTGTTATTCCTTTACAACAATTCATTTTTTGGTGTTACTGTTCCTTAAAGGGATACTGTCATGGGAAAAAACATTTTTTTCAAAATGAATCAGTTAATAGTGCTGCTCCAGCAGAATTCTGCACTGAAATCCATTTCGTCAAAAGTGCAAACAGATTTTTTTATATTCAATTTTGAAATTTGACATGGGGCTAGACATATTGTCAATTTCCCAGCTGCCGCGATGACAGGATCCCTTTAAAGTCTGTGGCTACTCTTCCCAGTGGGGCAAATTGAATGCTGCTGGGCAGATTTGCAGCATTTTGATTTCCAAAAAAGTCGTTTATTGTAGGGTAGCAATACATTACCTAAACATTACACTTTAGATAAGCATCACAAAAGCTTTTAATTCTTTCTTAGTCATTGTTAGTAGGGTTGCCACCACACCCATCCGACAGTCGGATCAATGTAGTTGTAACATGCGATTTCTCCTTCACTTCCGTTTGCATGCGTTTAGTCAGAAGCGTAACTAGAGGGGGGCGGGCCCTGGCGCAGGACGTGCAGCCGGGCCCCCGCCCCCCTCCGTACACCCAGAAACTGCCTGGTAATGTGCGCCGCGCATCGGCGCACGGACTGCCGGGGGGCCCTGAGGGGGTGCAGGCCCTGGCCCGCTCGCACCCAATGCTCCCCCGGTAGTTCCGCCTCTGCGTTTAGTCGCATTGCGACGTGTCGGGTCAAAACGCATCATCGAGTCCTGCCCTAAAAATGAACACATATGGAATACACAGCCTGCATGGCTAATTAGCAATTCCTTTCGATGCATGATTCATGGCTGCACATGAGGGTAGAACTACATGGGTGACTGCGATGCGTTTCTGGTGCATCCACTCGCTGCGCCAAAACGCAGGCATCAAATCAGATGAGACGGAAATGAGGTAAGCGATAGCAATGTCGGATGCTGTCGCAGCGTTCATTCGACACGACACGCAACGTCTGCACCTGACAGTCATGTCGGATGAACGCTACGACAAAATCCGACATTTGCATTTACCTTATTTTTCAACGCATCCGATTTGACACCTGCTTTTGGCGCATCACGTTGGATCCACCGGAAACGCGCCAAAGTCGCCCATGTAGTACTACCCTAAATCAGTTCAGTCTGCAGCATGCATCTAAATAAATTGCTAATCAGCCATGCAGGCTGTGGATTCCATATGTGTTCAGTTTTAAAGGGGTGAGGTGGCAACCCTAGTTGTTAGTCAGGAGTTAATTTCCATTCATTGCCGTGTTTGTAACACAGGTAGCAATTGCCTCACATCAAACAGACAGCCTGTGGAAAAGAATCCAGCGCACTGCTCCTCAATGAAAGCTTGCATTGTGAGCTAAAACAAGTGGATGGAAGAACATGTGCATTAGGACTGATTGAGATATGGGGTATTTGCAGTAATGAGGAACAAACACAAGAGGACACAGTGTTAGATTGTGCTAGTTTTCTAGAACAGTTTTATATACAGTACAAACATATTACCAAACCAAGGTGGTATAAGCTCAGGAGACTTAGGGTAAGGCCACACGAGGAGATTCGGGGAGATTTTGTCGCCCGGCAACTAATCGCCTTGACTATCTCCCCGAACTGCCTCTGCGTTTTTCCCCATAGGCTAGAATGAAAAGTCGCCTGCGCTAATGCACACGCGGCGATGCACTTTTAATAGTCGCCCAAAGTGAGGCAACTTTGGGCGACTATTGAAAACGCATCGCCGGTTTCCCGATTTTTTCATATTCTTTTTTCCTGAAATCTCTTTAAATGTCGAGGTATTGCACGAAGCCCAGCGCACATCAAAAAATCATTGGGACTTCTCCCACTGACTTATATGCAACCTCAACAGGTCCGAGGTGCCAGATTTTCTGATTTGGACTTTTCCATCCTCGGGGTTTAATGAATTCTGAAAAATTCGTGATTGTTTAAAAGTTCGATTTTATTTAAAAAAAAACAAAAAAAAAAAAAAACACAAATTTTCCGGAATTTTTGCATTCGGAGTTTAGTTAATAACCCCCTATATCTATTATTTCAATTTTGTTTTGTTCGGTCTTGGAATTACAGTACAGAGTCACAGAAAGCAGGCATGAGTCATTTTGTGGACACTGTTATTAAGACTGTATCACCCCGAAATCTCGTGTATGCACCAGAAAGGGGGACCTAATGCCCATGCGCAGTCCTAAACAATTATAGAGCCTGAGGAAGGAAGGGAAAATATGAGGAATGCAGTGATATTTTGGAATTGCTGAATGGAAAGTGAAAGTAATTGACTGGCCCACCTATATGCCTCAGGCAGAAAATATTAGTTTGACAGCTCGGATATTTAAACAGGCATGGAATTTTTAATGAAAAAAAGAATTTGGATTCCATTTTTAATTTGCAAAACATTTTCATTATGCAGCTTATTATGTGTAGATGACAGGTCAGCTTTATATGGCTAAGGAAAAGTAAGGAATCTAGATGGCATGTATGTAGTTATAGACAGACATATCCACACTAGTTACAATTTTCCTGAAGTATTCAGAAAGCAGAGGGGCGTTGTTGGATTAAATCCCTAGCAAGACCTTATCTTTTTCGCTTTTACTCTGTGTATTCTTTCATTCTCTCTCTCTTACACCAGGCTCTGCTTGACACCAACACGACCTTTGAGAAGGTTTTTCTGAGCTTGAAGGATTTAAGCAAATCTGCTTTAGCTAAACAAAAAAACACCATTTGCTAAAATCACTATCGCTGTGCGAAAGCATCTGTATTTTTTTTATGTGTAAATATTATTTACCACATCAAAATTTATATTTAATTTAAAGAATTAAATTGAACTAAATTTTTTTTATCACGTGTTATTTATTTGTTTCGTGTAAAAGAAAATTATAAGTCAACAAGGCAATCCATGACTACGCACAGTATTGTCATCCTCACAATGAAGGTGGCAAGGTGGTTTTAAAAGCGTTTTTTTCTCAGCAAATGTGACAGAATGCCTTTGATGCAGGTAATGAAAGTAGAGCAATGCTAGGGGCAATATTTACAACAGACACAATTTACATATAACTGGAAATCCCAAGACAAGTTGCCAGTTACTCTCCAAACAAATAAAAATAAAAGCCTAAAGTCAAGTAATGATAGTCATAAAGATATTTTTATGTGGGGTTGTTTGACGATTTTGTTTAGAGGAATCAGATACACTTATGGGATCCATTATCCGAAAACCGGTTATCCAGAAAGCTCAGAATTACGGAAAGGCTGTCTCCCATAAACTCCATTTTATCCAAATAATGACATTTTTAAAATTAAACATTTTAAATAAATAATTAAAATTGTTAAAATGCCCTTTTTCTCTGTAATAATAAAACAGTAAGGGCTTTAGCAGACAGGCAGATTCGGGGAGATTTAGTCACCTGGCGACTAATCGCGGGGTGACAATCTCCCGAACTGCCTTCTACCTGCTATAATGAGAAAACGCCAGCGACAATCCACTTGCTGTGCTTCAATTTCTGAAGTCGCCCGAAGTTTCCTCGTGAGGCTTCTTCGTGTTAACACACGAAACGCGTTAGGAGAAGAAATGTTGGGGAAATAAAGTTGCTTTTTAATTCACCGCTGGTCTCTGGTTTGTGAAAGTGCACGCAACATTTTGAAGTGATTGCCATACCAGTATTTATCTAAGAATAGTCCCCTATTGTCCTTCTGCCCCCTGCACGCTGGTGTGCATAAAAAGTGAGTGCCTCAGGTTGCTCATTATGCAAATGTGTATGAAATAGAATCAGGGGATGCGCTGATCGCTCTATATCATTTTCATGCACATAATACACAAGCTGCGGGGCACTCAATATGGGCTTTTCTTAGGGAAAAAATGTTTCATCAATCCCAAATCACACTTCCAGTAAGAGAAACAATTATTAGGTGATATGCACCCTTTTAGAGGCACAATCAATCATAGATAGTCACTAGAAAGCACTACATAACAGTCAACAAATCAACCCTACAACTGAAAGACTGTTTGGAATAACCAGCTGTAACTGCACCAGAAACTTTCAGCTATAGGACTACATGGTACAACCACCTGTAACTGCACCGGGAACACTTAGCTGTAGAACTGTGTGTCAAACCAACTGTACCTGCACCGTGGACACTCAGCTGTAGAACTGTGTGTCACAACCACCTGTAACTGCACCGGGAAAACTCAGCTGTAGAACTGTGTGTCACAACCAACTGTAACTGCACCAGGAACACTCAGCTGTAGAACTGTGTGTCACAACCACCTGTAACTGCACCGGGAAAACTCAGCTGTAGAACGGTGAGTCACAACCAACTGTAACTGCACCGGGGACACTCAGCTGTAGAACTGTGTGTCACAACCACCTGTAACTGCACCAGGAACACTCAGCTGTAGAACTGTGTGTCACAACCAACTGTAACTGCACCAGGAACACTCAGCTGTAGAACTGTGTGTCACAACCACCTGTAACTGCACCGGGAAAACTCAGCTGTAGAACTGTGTGTCACAACCAACTGTAACTGCACCAGGAACACTCAGCTGTAGAACTGTGTGTCACAACCACCTGTAACTGCACCAGGAAAACTCAGCTGTAGAACTGTGTGTCACAACCAACAGTAACTGCACCGGGGACACTCAGCTGTAGAACTGTGTGTCACAACCACCTGTAACTGCACCAGGAACACTCAGCTGTAGAACTGTGTGTCACAACCAACTGTAACTGCACCAGGAACACTCAGCTGTAGAACTGTGTGTCACAACCACCTGTAACTGCACCGGGAAAACTCAGCTGTAGAACTGTGTGTCACAACCAACTGTAACTGCACCGGGAACACTCAGCTGTAGAACTGTGTGTTACAACCACCTGTAACTGCACTGGGAACACTCAGCTGTAGAACTGTGTGTCACAACCAACTGTAACTGCACCGGGAACACTCAGCTGTAGAACTGTGTGTCACAACCAACTGTAACTGCACTCGGAACACTCAGCTGTAGAACTGTGTCACAACCACCTGTAACTGCACCCGAAACACTCAGCTGTAGAACTGTGTCACAACCACCTGTAACTGCACCGGAAACACTCAGCTGTAGAACTGTGTCTCACAACCAACTGTAACTGCACCAGGAACACTCAGCTCTAGGACTGTGTATCCAAGGGTGCTTCGCCAATTAGGCAAGTTGAGGCTGTCGCCTCAGGCGGCAGCGCCCCACTAGGTACCAGGGGCAGCAAAAATGCTGCTCCTGGTACTTTAAGAGCGAATTTCTGGGGAGGGGGGGCAGCAGCAACTGCTGCTGCCTCAGGCGGCGGAGGGGCCCGGATCGCCCCTGTGTGTATCACAACCAACTGTAACTGCACCAGGAACACTCAGCTGAAGGACTGTGTATCACAACCAACTGTAACTGCACTGGGAACACTCAACTGTAGAACTGTGGCACAATCATAGATAGTCACCAGAAAGCACTACATAACAGTCAACAAATCCGTCCTGCAACTGAAAGACTGTTTGGAATAACCAGCTGTAACTGCACCAGAAACTTTCAGCTATAGGACTACATGGCACAACCGCATGTAACTGCATGGGAATACTCAGCTGTAGAACTGTGTTTCACAACTACCTGTAATTGCAACCGGAACACTCAGCTGTAGAACTGTGTCTCACAACCAACTGTAACTACACCAGGCACACTCAGCTATAGGTTTTGTGTGTCACAGGAACACTCATCTGTAGGGGTGTGTGTCACAACCAGTGGTAACTGCACAGAAACACTCAGCTGTAGGGAGGGGTGTGTGGCACAGCCAGTGGTAACTTTACTAAGAATAATGCTCTAGGATTATGTGACAAAGGCAACTGTCATTCCTTTAAGAAACACATAACTGTAGGACCATGCTGCACAAGCCACTGAAACACTTGTTTGTAGCACCATGTGACACAACCTAATGGAATGTATTTACAGTACATTTTAATTGAAGACTGGATGGCACAACCCACAGTAACCTTACCAGAAAGCATTCAGCTGGAGGGCTATTGGCACACATTTCTGAAATTCCATTAAGTGAAACACACATCTGGCCTGGTAAAATAACCAGTTCAAATTCTGTTTATTTGTTATTTGATAAGCAGGTAATAAAAAATCTACATTATTACTTATACTATACTATATTATACTATGTTTTATCTCTTCATTTTGGATGTCAAGAGAGAGAGGTTTTCATGCAAACTATTTATATACAAAATCACAGCCACAAAAGGAATTAGTATACCTGTGGTGTTCAACTGACTCAGACCAAGGAGTGAAGTGACTGTCTTTTTATATATATTTTTTTTTATTCAGTCAAATAACATTTTTAAAGGTGTATTTATCAAAGGGTGAACTTTCACTCATTTATTATTACACTTTTAAAAATCCCATGGAAATAAACGGAGAGAGGAGGTATTTTTACTTTACTCTTTGATAAATATATCTCGAAGAATTAAACCTGGTTTTTAAATAAAAAATATCATACAAAAATATGATTGTATTGAATTGTTAATATTAACTATATTCATGGGCCAGGCCAGACCCCCTATCCCGAAATTCAGGTTGAAAAAAAATATACATTTTCTCCGCCGGGCAGCTGCGCAGCCTCTGGAGGTCTGTCATTACTCAAAGGACACCATTGCAGTTTATTCTGCTTCTGCACTCCGTTATCCATAATGAAATGGAAGGGGTAGTTTAATAAGGCAATGGCACAACAGGAGACTAATCACCACCAATAAATATCTGCTTCTGCGGGCAACTAATCTCCTGTAAACTTTGCCACCGGTAATAATGTGAATCACTGGTGGTAAAACCCATATATTGCTTCAGTCTCCCAAAATTGCTTGAAGTTGCCTCAAGATGAAACTTTATCACTGGTGATTAATCTCCTAGTGTGCCATTGCACTAATGCTGGATGTGCTACTGGGTACAAACCAGTTCCCATAGTGTGACATTGACACAGTGCTTGCAGCTGGCCCCTTTACATAGCAGCCATACTCTACACCCTTATGAGTACTTTTGATAGGTTGACCCTGGGTACTGAGTGCAGAACTCGCTGTGCAAATAAGCCCAATACTGGTATGTAAAAGGCTGTCAATGTGCCTTCTAGTGCCAAATAAATAATGCGGAGATAAGGGATATGCATGTGGATGCTCATGGGCCATACTTCCATCTGATTCAAGAGAGTGGACAGTGTCTGGTGAGAGCAAGGAACATTCGAGAGAAAAAAAACATGGAACAAACTCTGCACCCTCCACTTTTACATTTTTCATACTGCCTCTTTAGTAAATGAGGTCCGATCTCCTTATCTAAACAATTCTCAGTGTCATGGAAGAAAATATACCTTTCATAAAGGTGTTCCTTTTTGAAGGATAAAATCTGAACTTTGCTAAACAAAAATCTAATCTCGTTAATCAGAAATTGTTGCATTGCATGATTCAATTAAAGGACATCTCTCACCAAAAAGTTAACACAAATCATTTGCATTGGTGCTTAGCCTTCAACGTACAGTACATATATTCACGTACGGATATATATCATCTTGGAAAATACAATCCAGCAGGGTCAGTGATTTTAAGACAGCCATGTTCTTCTAGAATTTATGTCCCAGGGACAGGCTGCCTTTGGAATTAGTTCACCATTTCTTATCATTTCAAATGGTTACATGAAAACAAGGGCCAAGTGCATGCAAGATGTACACACGTAACAACATGTAATAAGGGATGGCAACTTGTGTGTTTGCCAGAACAAGTAGTAAATACACAATGTTCTTCATACAATACTCCTCAAAACAGATAGATATAAAATTAACCACAAAAATCCACCTAAAATGTTTAGTCTTTTGTAGTTGTATTTGAGCAATGTTGCAGTTGGTCATTGTTGAGTTATTTGCCTTTCCATTTGGCCTCTCCCCAACATGAACTTTAAAATGCTACTGAATGTTAATCTCAGTTTTTTTTACAATAGGACATCTATAGTTCACCTTGCTGCTTGATATTCAAACCACTGTTAGGTTTGTACGGGTCAATGACCAACGCTAAAATCCGACATTTAGGGGGTTATTTATCAAAGTCTGAATTTATCTCATTATTTTCTGATACAAACTCTGATCAAATCTGCTTGTGATTTTTTACGCTTATTCATTATTACATTTTTTCATCCCATTTTCAGAGATCTTTTTCTGAATTTTCACCAAAAGCCAGTGCTCATTAAAAAATCATTGGGACTTCTCCCATTGACTTATATGCAACCTCGACAGGACTGATATGCCGGATTTTCAGATTCTGACTTTTCCAAAATTCCAAAAAAAATTGTGATTTTTTTTTTTAAAAGTCAGATTTTATAATAAAAAAAAAATCACAAATTTTTCGTATTTTTTGCATTCAGAGTTTAGTAAATAACCCCCTTACACAGCAATACTGTATCTCTGGTGACTGATTGAAGAACTAACTAATGCCAATATGAAGAACAAAATATAAAATTAAAACCAACTGTTAAATATTTTGAAACAATCAGTGTCATAGGCATCAGAGTGGAACAGTCATTTACCAGAGCATGATATTAAGAGAGAGAGAGAGAAAGAGAGAGAGAATCCTAAAAATGAGCCTACCATGAAACAAATGTAGCATGAGCTTCAAATGGTTTAAAAAAAAAAAAGTGTAAATAACATATATTTAACAGTTACAACTTTTAAACATAATCCCACATTAAATCACCTTTTTTATGACTTGTTTTGAATACAGGATATGATGTTATCGACATAGTAATGTTGAGGCTGTAGCTTCATCTTAACAATTCGCCAGGTAGAACCAGACGAAGTACTCTTTGGTGAAAATGATAACGTATTACAAAGTTTACACGTTGATAAATTTGCGGATTAACGATCATTCGTCTGAGTGAAAATACGCCTGGCGAAACGGCACAACAGTTCTCGAGCCCTGAGGTTTTTCTCTAACGAATTGTCTTCTTTGCCTTTTAGTAAATAAGCAATGTCGTTGCGAATTGTCATTTTGCCGAATTTTTGCCAAAAACCCCCAATTTGCCCTTTAGTAAATGTGCCCCTTTGTCTATTGCCTTGGCTGCAGCCCTCCTTCTGTTACTCAGCTACAATTGATAGTATACTATAGCTGAGAAACACCTGATAGGCTAAGCATCTATCATGATAGAGTCTTATAAATATTATATTACATATTACAACATATTACATCAAAACATAACAGTGTCACTTTCCCAATGCATTTGTTACTATTTCTATATGTCTTTTTGATATTTAGAATCCAATGTTTAATTCCTACAGCAGCAATCTTTATAGCATTATAAAAACACTGGGAGGCCCATTTATCAAAGGTCGAATTTCAAATTCATGTGAATTTCTTTTTTTTACTCTAATATACTCACAATTCGAGTGGGATGTTATTTAATAAAAAATTAGAATGTGGAAAATTAGAATTAGAATATTACCAACCTGAAAACTCGAATCGAATTAGACAAATGTCAGGAAAGCTATTAACATCTTCAAATGGGTCACTGGACCTCTGCCATCGACTTCTACATGAACTCAGTGGGTTTTAGGTGGTGAATAGTCTAATTCAAATTGTTCCCAGGGTCCCGGTATGATAAATCTCGAATCTGAATTTAAATTCGAGTTTGGATTATTCCCAACTCGAATTTGAGAGTTTTGACCAATAATCCAACTCGAAAACTTGAATCTGAATCTCCAATTCGAACTTTAATAAATCTGCCCCTGAGTGTACATTTTTAGGATTTCCAGAACTTTATGAAAATGATGCATAATTATACATAATTATACATATATAAACACCATATTAAAAAATGATGGAAGGATTAGGTATTTATAGATTCAACAGTGCAAACGTCTTAATAATTCCAGCAAGTTCTATTTACACATGGCTGCGCCTGTTCAAATAAACAATATTGTTATAAAAATGCCTGCTGACTAACGCAATCACTAGGTAGGTTACAGTGTCTTACCTGATGTTACTTTGGATTTCAGGTCCAAACTGTCCCCTTTTTTGATACTGGAAACCCAGGAAACTTCTCTTGCGAGTCTGCAATTACTTATTCACCTTCTTTTGCTTCTACTTTCAAGAAGCAGCCGAAACACCGTCCTGTTGTTTATAGCAACTGAGTCCTTCCGTCTTAACCCTCCCTTTAGATTTCACTCTCTCTTTTTCTGATGCGGAGAACTGAAAAAATGCACAGCATACAAACTTGCAATTAGCAGGTCCAAAAAGGCTTAAATCCTGACTCACCAAAAGCTGAACATTCCAACAAATTTACTAAGCAGGGGCTGAGAGGAGTCTGACAAGACAAAAAAAAAAAGGCATGAGGACCCTTAAAACACGCCTGCACTAATTTAGCTGTATCTTGTAAGGACTGAAGTAGTCTAATTACATATGCTGTAAAGCAAAGTGCTCTTTTTATGCTAATAGAACTGGTTTCATTCTCTTTTTCTCTCTCTTTTTTTTTTTCCTTTTACTCTCAGCAGAAAGGCTGTCTCTGCCTGGTATACTCCCTGCCCTCAAACTCACCAAACCAGAATCTTACTCCCAACAAACACAAGCAACTTCCCGCACATCCAAACTGAAATTTTATCCTGTTCAGTGAGCCTTTACTGGCCAAGGGCCAGTACCACATTCCTGTTCAGATACCTTCGCTACAAAAGGAGAAACAGGTCTCCCCATGGTCTGTTAATTTGGGGTTGTCTCAACTGATAAACAGACACGAGAATACAAATAGGAGTTTGACAATTACATGTTTGCCAGAAAGCTGCTTTTTCCTCTTTCCTTGTAATGTGCAGTTTTTTTTCCCCTAAGACACCTGCTTCTTGTCTCCCATTTGCTTAGATGTTATCAGCCTTCCCCAACCTGCCGGCTCAGTATGCCTGACAGAATAACGACATGAGTGCACAGCAAATGCTGGACATGCTTACTTAGGAGCTAGGCAGCCTTTGGAACACCGACTCAACGAAAAAAGAGATAAAATACCTTAAAAATCCAACAGACTGGTTTATCACCCATTCAAAGGCACTTCCTCACCGGTTTCCTAGTAGATGAAGACATATCTTACTTTTTTTTTTACTAAACTGACTTTTTTGTTAATTAGAAAAAAAGAGGGGGAACAGGAGACAAACCAGTTTTTCAGCTTGAGTCCAGCCTACTTTTAACCTTGTCCTGATCTGGCACATTGCTGCTCAGCACAGACACAATGATAACTTTCCCACCCTCTCTAAATCACAAAGGCTAAATAAATTACAAGTGGTGAGGCTTAAACTCTGCACGTGTTTATAGTAAACAAAGATCGGTGACAAACATGAACACATACACAAATAAATAATAGAGCTGCATGTAATTCCACGTATTTTATTTGCTAGTTACAAGGAACACATTTTAAAAAAATAAAAAATGCACATATATCTAAAAAAAGTCACAGTAGCGTTCATCGCAATGTCACAGGAAAACATTTGCAGGGAGGGCAGATTTGAAGGTTAAGGTTCGTAGAAATCGATGGTAGAAACTGCAATTGGGTTTTGAACTCTGGCTTGCTGCCAAATGGGTTTTAAAAAAACAAAAAAAAAGCATGCATGTTTGTTTTGTGTGTAAAAAAAATTGCAGCATCCCGACAGGTTTTAGGTGTCATATTTTACCATTCCCACCTCAAAACCAATTAAAAAAAACATGAATTGCGATTTACCACAAAATCCTGATTTTTGATATATAGCCCCTAAATTTTCTATTAGCTCACATAATTCTATTTTCAGAAGAAATTAAAATTTAGCTTAGTTTTTCTGGAGATACCGTATAATACATATATATAAGAGCACAACACAAACAAAAAGGAGACATTTGAGTGGCCACAACAGGTACCACAAGTTTTCTCCCACAAAGGAAAGCAAAATCTTGATGCATAGAATCTACAGTGGCGACACAATGGTACTACTATGACAAAACAGCAGATTCAAGATCTACACCACTTTAAGGGGTTGTTCAGCTTTGAGTTAAGTTTTAGTATGATGTAGAGAGTGATATTCTGAGGCAATTTGCAATTGTTTTTTTTTATTTGTGGTTTTTGAGTTACAGCAGAACCCCCATTTGAAATTTTCAGGGGACCAGAAAAAATTGTGTAAAATCAGGAAAATGTAAAATCAGGAAAATGTTATTATGCATAATATATAGATGGGACCACAAAACAAAAATGTAAAATGAGAGAAATCTTAAAATCAGGGAATGTAAAATGGGGGGTCTACTTGCAATTTCACCTTCAGGATCCAAATTATCCTAGCATCCATGCATTGATTTGAATAAGAAACTGGAATATGAATAGGGCCTGAATAGAAAGATGAGTAATACAAAGAAGTACTAAAAATAAATGTGTAGCCTTACAGAGCATTTGTTTTTAGATGGGGTCAGTGACCCCCATTTGAAAGCTGGAAAGAGTAAGAAGAAAAATAATTAAAAAAATATAAATAATGAAGACCAATTAAAAAGTTGCTTATAACTGGCCATTCTATAACACACTAAAAGTTAACTTAAAGGTAAACCACCCCTTTAAGGACATAAAGAAATAAAAAGGAATTAAATCATATGTTAGTTGGCAAGTTATGCGAGAGCTTTTTTACAGGAAACAAATCAGAGCACATTCCTAAATACAACCTTTAGGGTGATGGCAGACCAGATTTGTCGCCTGTGGAGTCCAGTCTAAGGCACTGGCCTAAGTCTAATGGCACAGAGAGTATTTTCTCCAGCGGATAAAACGTTGATGTAGGCAGACCAGCCTTGTGCGCCAGAGGCGGGCCACGCTGGCCAGGCGCCCTAGGCAAGCCGGCCAGTAGCGGCGCCTGCGCGAATCTGCGAATGCGCAAATCTGCGCTCGCGTGTGCGAATTTGCGCTCGCGTGCGCATGCGCGAAATGGCGTTTTCGCGCATGCGCAGAAGCGAAAGAGACGCGATAACAACCAGACAGTCGGGAACCGGACTTGGGGTAGGCGACAGAGGAGGTACGTGTCTGGCGCCCCCCCCAGCTTTGCGCCCTAGGCATGTGCCTACTCTGCCTACCCCTAGTTCCGGCCCTGTTGTGCGCATACACAGTCATAGGAATGGCATCCACCTGTCACCAGTGCATTTTTTGCAGGAATCCACGTGTATGCCGTCAAAGGTGGAATGGATTAATACAACAGCATCCACTCACTTTGCAGTTTCTGGACGTATCAGCATTTTCACCTCCATTGTTTCTTCTGATGCCAGAGAAAATGCATTGCATACAAGTAGACTAAAGCTGGCCATACACGCATCAATATTATCGTGCAAAGCAAACTTTCATACGATATTTGGTGCGTGTAGGACAGGAGATGAGCCGACTGATATCGGCAGAAGGCATTGTCAGATACAGGTAGAATTCTATTGTTTCTACCTGTTTACTTGACAGTTCAGCTCTACACGTGTGTATTTAAATGAACGAAGATCGTAATTGTTACGTCTATGGCCACCTTTATTCTGCTTGCTCACTGGATCTCCTGTTGTGAGTTTTCAGGTCTATCGTTTTCTAACCCTTCCTGTTGGCATTGATACATATCCATTTGACTTTTGCTTGGCCATCTGGTACCTCGCTCTTGATTGACGTACATGCTATTCCACTCTCCACTGTTTTTGTCTCTCTGTCTCATCCTCAGTGTGTGTAAAGATAGTTAGCTATGCTTGATCCCGGATCCTGTGCCATTACTCGATCTGTTAATTGATGAAGTATTGGAAGCGGTATGGATGCCTTATAACAAAGCAATATATTGTTTTTATAAAATTATAAAACACAAGTTTCAATGAATTGTGTGGCACAAATTCAAACTCCTGACCTCACTGAACACCATTTATAGAACTATATTTTCTATATTTCTTAGGTATTATAATACTACTCCTGGATTTATGCATTGTTTTCATGAAACAAAATTCTTGTTTATATAGTGATTTACTGGACACCAGTTCTAAAGGCTGAACTGCAAACGTAGGTGCTAAACTGCACCAGCTAAATTACTGAGAGCAACCAATTAGGTTTTAGTTTAATTTTCTAACTTGTAGCAGACAGCTGAAAGCTAGTTACTGATTGCATGTTATTGGCAACACCTGGAGGCAGATTTACATAGGGTCGAATATCGAGGGTTAATTAACCCTCGATATTCGACTGCCGAATGTAAATCCTTCGACTTTGAATATTGAAGTAGAAGGATTTACCACAAATAGTTTGATTCGAAGGATTTTAATCCATCAATCAAACGATTTTTCTTCAACCAAAAAATTGATAGAAAGCCTATGGGGACCTTCCCCATAGGCTAACATGGCACCTTGGTAGGTTTTAGGTGGCGAAGTAGGGGGTCGAAGACTATCGAATGGTCGAATGTAACGAAGTCTCACCCTGGTGGTCTAGTGGGGGGACGGCAGGGATGCCTGCCGCCCCCTCAGCGGGGACACCTGCCGCGCCACTCCTCTTCTTGCGCCGGCTCTTTCTTAGTGCACGCGCATGCGCACTTCTGGGTTTAAAGGTGCATACATGCTGGCGTAATGACGTCAGCGCGCAATGGCGCCAAATTTAAAAGTATTAAAGGGGCATTCCCACTGTTTGTCATTGCCTGTGATAGGATTAAATTTCTTGGTGCTCCTGAGCCTTGTGCTAATCTGTGTGTTATATTCTGAACCTGTTTTGACCCCTGCCTGGCTATTTTGACTATTCTTCCTTCTGGATCCTGACCTTTGCCTGCTTTCGACAACACTTCTGTTTTACCCCTTGTTTGATCACCCGGTTTTGACCCTTTGCCTGTCTGACGATCCTTGCTATCCGTCTGCCTCGACCCAGCCTGCCTGACTACGATTCTGCCTAATCCTTTGTACCGTGACCTTCGACCCAAAAAGACTCTGCTAACAGCCGTGCCCCCTTTGCTAGCCAGAACATCTCGCCTTGTACCCCTCGTTAAGTCCAGGTGGCACCCAAGTAAGCTGAGGGCTCCTCCCGAAGCCCAACGGTGGTCACACTACTGGTGAAGCCGAGCCGAGACCAGGGTACTTGGCACTTGTTCTGGTATTGGGTGCCGGCCGTGACATCGAATAGTCGAACGATTTTTAGTTTGAATCGTTCCATTCGAAGTCGAAGGTTGAAGTAGCCAAAAAAAACATCTAAATTTTTTTCTTCTTATCCTTCACACAAGTAAATGTGCCCCCTGGTCATTTTTTTGTACAGTAGAGAGCTTAAGCCCTAGTCATTCACATAATTATGCCTTGTGTCAAAAAGCCCTACAAACTGAGAGTAAAGCTATCTGTAACTAAGTAAATACATCATACTTTTAAGAATCACAGTAAATGTTATTAACATTATGTACTGTATGTAGCAAAAGGCAGTATAGAATTGTTTTCTATGTCTGAATACTTCTTTGGGATCTAGTGAATGTAAAAGCATCTCTTTTATGCATTAAAAAATTGGCTGGACATATGGAAAACATTTTCCAATGTATGGCTGATGCATTTTTTCTTCCCTGGATACTTCATTCTTTTGGGTTAGGGGGACTCCCTTGTTCCCAAATTTTGGCTTCAGATAAGAGTTCATCAAAATTATTAATTTCCTTTTAATTCATCCTCTGTTTTATAGTATTTATGTGGATTTCAACACCAGTTGAATAAGAGAATTGATTGGAAACAATCTGTATTCATTTCCTGTCATTCATAGATGGACATATTGATATAAAAACGTGGATGGTATGTTTTTTTTTTTGTTTTTTTAAAGTTTTTATTTATGCATTTTAACATTACAACAGAGAATAAAGACAGTAGAAAAGAACCATCATATATTGCATTGACCAACTATACATGAGTGCATATGCTCGGTATTTTGTGCTGACACTTGATAGGAATAGCTCAGTGGGTGGGTTATCATAGCTGTAGGGGCTGAGGGCCCAGTGGGATCACAGTAAAGAGGGGAAAGCTCATGCTCCTAATCAATCAGGACATACATCGGGGTTCACATCCAGCCAGGGTGTCCAAATCTGTACGAACTTCTCTGGGCAGCCTTGGCCTTCATAGGTCAATTCAATCAAGGGGAGCGTTTTGTTAATCAGTTGGATCCATACCTGCTTCTTGGGTGATTGAGGGGCCATCCATTTAGTCATCAGCAGTTTTTTAGCATAGAATAATAGGGAATGGAATAGCAGCCTGGACTTATTGAGAGGTATTATTTCGTCTACCAGCCCCAGTAGTCAGATTTCTGGCATGCATGGGCCCAGGAAGGCCAGTTCCTCAGTCATATATTTCACAATGAAGGCCTGGACCTGAGGACACGACCAGGTCATATGGAGGAAGCCCGCTTCACCCTCCCCACATTTAGAGCAGATGGCCCCTGGATTTCTGCCCATTTTCTCCAATTTGCTAGGTGTGATAGAAATTTGATGCAGAAATTTAAGTTGAATAAGTTTGTCTTTCAAGGCAATCAGGCCAGAGTAAACCGATTCCTTAGCCTTCTCCCATGTCTCATGTGTTAGTGACGGAAGAATAGATTGCCACTTGGGCAAGGCCTTGTCAAAGGGAGTAGTGCTTTATATATCCTTAGAAGTCAGTTTTGTGCACTGTGGATTTCTAAGGACTAGTTTGAAAGGGGGGGTGACATATTGCAGCGTTAGATCAGTGGATGGTATGTTTGGTAGTTGTACTTTAATATCCCAAAAAGTCAGAAAACCTGAAAGCTTTTCACATCTTCAGCAAATGGAGGATGGCCCTGGAAAAGCTTTAGATCTTTTGACATGCCTATACCAATCTATCACCAATTTGTAATTTAGTTGTTGGAATTAACAATGTGAAGATGATTTTTGGGAAAGAATTAGGATATTGTTCCACATCGTCTCTAAGATTTTATCTCTCTTATTTGTTGAGGAAAAAGACTACTATAACTTGCTGAAACACAAAAAAATGCAATACTTCACTGGATGGGGCAACCGAATAGATGGGGTAACGCCTAGTGCTCTCTCCTTTGCCTTCATTGTAAGGAAGATAAATACTACCACACATGCATTAGCTCAAGGTTTATTGATCTTTTACTTAGCAGATCCTGATTATTTGGAATTCTGAATTAGTTCTGTAACTCATTTTAATTGATATGGTCTTTTGTAGGAATAAAAAAATAGTATAACTGATCTGTATCTGAGCAACTAAAACTACTCTTACAGTCTCACCCTTTTATTTTTGTTTTATTTTACAAGTGCTCTTTTCAGGTTTAGCATAATATAACAATATCTTATTAACAATATTAATATTAACTATTATACTGCAGTGAAAGGGCCATTCCAAACTGTGCTCAATAAAGTCCTTCATCAGGTCAGGCAAGAGTCAGTGCTCATTCCGATAGTACAGGTGCAGGTCCAGGTTTGAAAAACTGCATAAGATTCTAGTCATTAACATTTGTCTGATCCATTAAGTCATGCATGTGATTTGCATTGAATATAACCCATTCTAATGGTTAATAATAATCAGTGCTGCTAAGATGAATTCCATAGAAGATGAATCTGTTTGACTGCTCAAAACAGTCACACCTGTTCTGATGACTTGACCCCATACAGCTTTCATAAATGTGTTGAACATTATCGGACAGTCATAAAGTTTTAAAAAATTGGAAATAGACTTGGAACGGGGAATCGCTCTTGATTATATGCTATATTATTTCTACCTTGCATATAAAGGGAAGAAAATATCATCTTCAAAAGCCTGGGCAACACTGGCAGTTGGAATTTTTTTTTTTTTTTGCAAAACGAAATTACTATTATTAAATATCAGGCTCTGTCTTTTTAATGGAAACCTAATGTTGGTTATTTCTGTTTCTTTAAATTCAGTAGGAATGTTAAAACATCTAATTATAAGCACATGTCAAACACAAGGTTCTTTCTATGCAGCATTATTACAAAAATGCTTTAATTCAGAATGATAGCAACAGTCTTGGTCTCACCAGCAGCTCAACTCTTGGAAAATAGAATTGGTAGGGGTATTTCTATTTATGTTGCATTATTGTCCTATAAATGTTTTTGTCCATGCACCTTTCAGTGTTATCACCACTTATTACTTTTTCTGCACTCAGATAGCCCAAAACAATTCCACTTATAAATATATAAAAATACTAGCAAATAAAACATGGTTACCGCCCACCGTGACATAATAATTAATGGATTTCAAATATCGAATTGTTAAATGTGACCCGCCTTTGTTTACCTGCCATTTTCTCTCTCATGTACATGTACAAATTATGTTTTAAGTAGTACACTAAATAAGACTGAGCCATTTTAGCTGAAAGCGGGAGGTACCTGTGATTCAGGTAAATGAACACCAGAAAATGAAAATATCCTGGAACCTTTAACACATACAAGATCTGTTACAAACAAATTGTGAAAGGTGCAAAAAAAAAAAAACCTACTGCAGCATGTTTTGTAGGGCTCAAATTTTCTATTGAACTGCTGCATACAAGAGGGGGCAGCACAGAGACATGTTTCATAACATGCAAACTACAGAAAGTAATGGAATATGCAAGGTGCTAAACAGTCCTGATCGTAACGCCTGCTTATGGCAAGTTTGAAGAACAGGGATTCCTTTATTCTGAAATAGCTGCACTCTTCACCTTGGACCAAATTTTTATCTAACACATGGGGACAATTTTACTTATGGTCGAATATCGAGGGTTAATTAACCCTCGATATTCGACTGCCGAATTGAAATCCTTCGACTTCGAATATCGAAGTCGAAGGATTTACCGCAAATAGTTTGATTGAACGAAAAATCATTAAATCGAACGATTAAATCCTTCAAATCGTTCGATTGTAGGATTTTAATCCATCGATCGAACGATTTTTCTTCAAACTAAAAATTGTTTCAAAGCCTATGGGGACCTTCCCCATAGGTGGCGAACTAGGGGGTCGAAGTTTTTTTTAAAGAGACAGTACTTCGACTATCGAATGGTCGAACGATTTTTAGTTCGAATTGTTCAATTCGAAGTCGAAGGTCGAAGTAGCCAATTCAATGGTCGAAGTAGCCAAAAAAAACATTCGAAATTCGACGTTTTTTTATTTTATTCCTTCACTCGAACTAAGTAAATGGGCCCCATGGTGTAGATAACCTCATTTACCTGCTACTGGTACAGGTGTAAGTCCACTATGTATAGGCCCTATCCCAATAGCGTTCCACCACTTGCACCTTTATGAGCAGTTAATATTCACTTCGACTCATAGTTCAAAATTCATATAAACCACATCCCATTTACTTCCTCACTTTCCAACAGGATGAACGTTAATGTATTGTCCACTCCATCCAATATTAAGTATATTTTTGAGACAGCACTTTTTTAATCAAAACCCTTATTATTTTAATTCAGCACAACAGCTATGGTTTAAGTGGGCATATTTATATATAGGCACCCAAGGGTCTGTGCCTAGGGCAGCAGCTTTAGGGGGGAAGCCCTTGGGTGGCAATATGATAATTATTTTTTTCTTTAAAAAAAGCATCACCAGAGACTTTCTGTGTAAATCCAGTGGCAGACCTGGGGAGGGATGGGCCTTTTTCGGTAAAAGCAATGTCACTTTTGCAAGCTGGGGGTGCACTTGGTGTCCAGTGGCACTGGCTGGCCCTCTACATGTAAACAATTGAATCAAATTAAATCAATACATTTCATTATTGGTATTAATGGGCCTTTAATAATATACAAAGCATCTTACCTGACCACAACTCTTTGCTGAATGTGATTAATAATATATAAATGATCAAAAAGGTTCATATTGTCGACAGCATCATTTTATTCATTTACCTTCATTCTACTTGGCTTTCTGATCTAAGTCATAAATACACATTATCTTACTTTATACTGAACACACTATACTAGGTGAGGAATTGTTTAGGCAACATATAAAACACATTGCAGACACCAGACCTATCAACAAGCAAAGCATGCGTCAAGCAAAGGCTTTTTAAGCATGCAGGCCAGAAATAACTGATATTTGAATTTACTTGAATAATTTTCACGGGGTGGGTGCGCGTGTTCCTTTTCCTTTAAAGAAATAGGATTGATCATCCATGTATTTTCCCTTAAACAGATGATGAATATTTATGCATATCCTATTATGTTCATATATAGAGCTCTGTGTGAACCCAGTAAATTATATTTGCAACTAAAGAGATATGCATTAAAATTCTCTAAAGCAAGTACAGCAACAGCACTCCTAGTGGCAGCAAAAATAATGGATTTCTGCTGGACACTCTTGACGACTGTTGTCAGAATGCTTTGTTATAATTTTAGCCAAAATCTCAGCCATAAACATGAAAAAACTGCCAGAAATTTGATGAGCCATTGAATTCAATATTAAAGTAACTGTAAAAATTGTTTCCCAGCAAAATAGCTGTACTAATTTACTACATAGTGCACAATATTTTTAGACAGAAGACCACTGTGTTATAAAAGCTTTTGTCACCGAGATGAAAGCTTTTGTGTTAACAGTTAGTCAGTGTATTTTATGGTATGTTTTAGGGAAAATATATGGTTAAGATAAAAACCTACTTAAAATGACGAGGTTTAAATATAAATAACAGGGGTGAGTGTGTAGTAGACACAAGAGAGAGAGAGATAACAAAGATGCATCTAGATGTTTATATATAAGCACATAGGCTTGGGTGCAAGTTAGGGTTGCCGCCTTTGTGCATCTCATGATCCGTGCAGGGGGCGGGCCATGGTGTCACAGGAGAGGGTCAGTGATGTTGTGGGCGAGGAGTACTACGTCACGTCAATCACTGATCACCACGTCAATCAGAGGAGACCATGCCCAGTTTTCCTTATTTAGAAAACTGGGCAGACTGTCTTGACCCGGCAGGTGGCAACCCTAGTGCAAGTACTAGAGCACTAAGGCCCACAGGACATGGGGGTATTTGCCACCAGTATTTTTCAGTCTAACATAGCACTACTACTTGTATAAATGCAGCGCTACCCATTCCAGAAGTGCAAAACGTTTTGCCTTATCTCACATCCTGCAGGTCAAGGCAGAGAGTTGAAAAAACGGGGTGCTTTGTGGACCTTGCCCAGGCTTCATATCTCACTGTTTAGCTCATGGATGAAGCTTTAACAACCACTAATAAATCAACAAATAAATATTTAATGCACTTAAAAAAGCTCCTTATTGGCTAATTTTACATACTTCCCTATTATATATTTACTGTTCTTTAGACTAGCATTGTTTTATTGCTTACACTTATCTATTCATAGTCGCTTAACCAACCTCTCTAATACTTACATGTCACTGGAAACTGTCATATCATAATGTCACACCAAATACAGGTATGGGATCCCGTTATCCAGAAAACGGAAAGGCCGTCTCCCATAGACTCCATTTTATCCAATAAGCCAAATTTTTCAAAATATGACTTCCTTTTTATCTGTAATAATAAAACAGTACCTTGTACTTGATCCCAACTAAACTATAATTCATCCTTATTGGAAGCAAAACCAGCCTATCGGGTTTATTTAAAGGTTAAAGGGATCCTGTCATCGGAAAACATGTTTTTTTCAAAACGCATCAGTTAATAGTGCTGCTCCAACAGAATTCTGCACTGAAATCCATTTCTCAAAAGAGCAGATTTTTTAATATTCAATTTTGAAATCTGACATGGGGCTAGACATTTTGTCAATTCCCCAGCTGCCCCAAGTCATGTGACTTGTTCCTGCACTTTAGAAGAGAAATGTTTTCTGGCAGGCTGCTGTTTTTCCTTCTCAATGTAACTGAATGTGTCTCAGTGGGACATGGGTTTTTACTATTGAGTGCTGTTCTTAGATCTACCAGGCAGCTGTTATCTTGTGTTAGGGAGCTGTTATCTGGTTACCTTCCCATTGTTCTTTTGTTTGGCTGCTGGGGGGAAAAAGGGAGGGGATGATATCACTCTAACTTGCAGTACAGCAGTAAAGAGTGATTGACGTTTATCAGAGCACAAGTCACATGACTTGGGGCAGCTGGGAAATTGACAATATGTCTAGCCCCATGTCAGATTTCAAAATTGAATATAAAAAAATCTGTTTGCTCTTTTGAGAAATGGATTTCAGTGCAGAATTCTACTGGAGCAGCACTATTAACTGATTCATTTTGAAAAAAATGTTTTCCCATGACAGTATCCCTTTAAATGATGTTCTAGTAGACTTAAGGTATGAAGATCCAAATTACGGAAAGATCGGTTATCTGGAAAACCCCATGTCCCGAGTATTCTGGATAACAGGTCCCATACTGGTATATTTCAAAAGAAAGTTGACCAAGTCTAATTTAAACGCTTGCTGATTCCAACAGTTTTGCTGTATTTGAACATTTTTTGACTACAGTATTACTCACAAAAGCCAAAGGAAAATTTTATTTGTAAACGCCCATAAGCAGAGGTTAACCTTGACATATACAGTGTTATCTGTAATTACTTCTGCCACCATGATGTACAAAAATTGTGTTAGACAAACCAAAATAATTGCATATATTTTTCTGTAAACTGGTTTTAGGAACAACCATTGGACTGTTTAGCACCAATTTCTATTGCAGATAAAGGGTTCAGCAAAATAAAGTCCAATGGCATGATAACCCAAGCAAAATTTCCACATTATACTGCCAGTTTCTATGGAGCTATATATTCCCATGCTGTAGGGGTATTATAAGTGTTAACAACAAAAAATATGAGTGTGGTAAGGCTATATGCAAACCATGAATTATCCCTACTTCTCATGTTAAACAATATATCTATACATTCGCTACAGGGTAAAATAGGCATTTTTCAGTTAATTTCATCACTAGGAACCTATTACTGATCTAAATGTGGTTAGAACCAGAACTATTTTGGGTGATATTGTGAAAGGATTGCACCAGATATTGTATGATTAAGTCACACATGCAGATGACACTAATCACGAGGGAAGTGGGAGGAAGGTGCGGCCCATATCCCTTTCAGGCTGGCTAATGCCTGAACTCATGAACTGATTGGAGGCTATAGCTGACTGAATTATGTGGTTGCTCTGTCGCAACTGCCTGCTGAGGGGTCTTGCATGAATCAATGGTAAGACTATCCAGCTCAAAGAAGAAAAACTGGCCTACTATGGACTGTATCTCCAGTTAACTATATCTGCTCAGGCTTCTTATCTGACTTGTCTAGATTTTGTTATAATTTTTGAATAATGACTAGAACATACCCCTCTTTCGAGGCTTCTACTTTGCCTTTTCTTTTAGCAACTCTTCCATGGAAAAAGCACAATAAGAAGGCGAGTCTCATAAACGATTCACAGAGACAATTCATGATGTTTCCTTCCTGTGGTTTTTTTTTTCCCCATGGAAAGTCGATGAGACAAAACACCAGAGGATGCTCATGTGACAGAAGCTGGAACCTTTTACAGAGGTCCTTCTTTTTTTTTTATAAACATACGTAAAGACATGTCCGTATTTTCCTTCTTTAAAACCCTCTTCATTACCCCTAAGACAAGCGATAAAATAGCTGATGTCACACCTGTTTCTCATGCATTCATATCCTTCATTTAGGAACTCTGTACACCGCTCCTACTCATTCATCAAAATTTACAATGTAAAATTTGCAGACAAAATAAGCTATTTGGTCAGTTGGGCAAATTTACGACAACAATGAAGCAAAAAGAAAAGTCCCTAATGTATGCCTCCATTACAGAGCACTCGTTTATGCCTCATAGACACTTTACATGTACAAGCAGTCCCAAGCACATATGTAAATACAATCGCAAGACCCAGTTATGATAGGTGGGATGTAAAGCAGGTCACAGGTGGTACTGCTGCTCAGGAGAGACCAGTTACTTGAGCCCACTTAAACGTTATTCACCTTCAAGTTAACTTTTAGTATGTTGCCAATACTGAACACCGTTTCAATTGGCCTTCAGTATTTATTTGTTATGGGGTTTTTTTTCCTTCTTCTTCTGAATCTTTCCAGCTTTCAAATGAGGGTCACTGACCCCATCTAGAAACAAATACACTGTAAGGCTACACATTTATTGTTATAGCTACTTTTATTACTCACCTTTCTACCGAGGGCCTCTTCTATTAATATCACAGGTTGCATTGTGCCCTTGCAACTAGATTGCAGGGGTGGTTTACCTTTAAGTCAACTTTCAGTTTGTTATAGAATGGCCAATTCTAAACAACTTGTCAATTGTCCTTCATTATTTATTTTCTATAGTTTTATAATTATTTGCTTTTTACTTCTTTCCAGCTTTCAAATGTGCGTTGCTGTCCCCATTTAAAAAGCAAATGCTCTATAAGGCTACAAATGTATTGTTATTGCTACTTTTTATTTCTCATCTTTCTAGTAAGGTCCTCTCCTATTCATATTCCAGTCTCCTATTCAAATCAATGCATGGTTGCTAGGGTAATTTGGAGCCTAGTTACCAGATTGCTTAAAATGCAAATTGAAGAGCTGCTGAATAAAAAGAGAAATAACGCAAAAATCTTAAATAATAAAAAATGACAATCAATTGCAAACTGTCTCAGGATATCGCCCTCTATATCATGCTAAAAGTTAGCTCAAAGGTGAACAACCCCTTTAAAGGGGAATTCAACTCCTTATTAAAAAAAAACCCTACATAGACACCCCCCTCCTCCCCCAGCCTAGCTGCTACCCCGGGGAAATGCCCCTAGGTCTTCAATAATCTGAGAATGAGACGAGCATATCGGCTGTGAACTGTGATCCCTGAATATGCACCGAGGGGTAACTAAAAAGTTAGGGGCATTTCCCCGGGGTGGCAGCTAGGCTGGGGGGTCTATGTAGGGTAAGGGGGTAGGGTTTTTTTAATAAGGGGTTGAATTTGCCTTTAAATTGCAAACTAGATGCTAGATAAAAAGTTAAATAACTCAAAAACCACAAATAATAAAACAATGAAAGCCAATTGCAAATTGTCTCAGAATATCACTCTCTACATCAGTGATCCCCAACCAGTAGCTTGTGAGCAACATGTTGCTCTCCAACCCCTTGGATGTTGCTCCCAGTGTCCTCAAAGCAGGGGCTTATTTTTGAATTTCGGGCTTGGAAGCGAGTTTTAATTGCATAAAAACTAAGTATAGTGCCAAGTAGAGCATCCTGTAGGCTGCCAGTCCTCATAGGGACTACCAAATAGCCAATCACAGCCCTTATTTGGCATCCCAATTGACTTTTTCATGCTCGTGTTGCTCCCCAACCCCTTTAACTTTTTAACTAACTAATTTCTTGCCACAAATTTTAGATTTTTAGGGGAGCTGGAAAAAATGGTGTAAAATCCAGGAAGATGTAAAATCAGGGAAATGTAACACGTGTTATATATTGGAGGGAACCCCTAAAAATGGTGTAAAATGAGGCAATACTAAAAATCAGGGCATGCAACACTGAAATGTTACTATATTTACAAAATGAGTGTGAAAACACTAAATAAACAACAACCTGTAGGCTTCTACTTTCCTCGGTCCACCACCAAGGGCCTCATGTCTAGAGGAACAAGACCCTACTCGGGGCCTGGAGGTTTAGAGAACACAGTGGATCACTAGCAGCTTAAACAGGTTCAATCCACTCAGTAGCGATTACAAACTAAATACATATCTAAATACATAACCCAGCAGCTCCGCTTACCATTTGCGCTCCTCGGAGCGAATCACATTCAACGATAACTCCACCCCCTTCAGCTTCCAAACGTTCCACCAATCCGGCGCTTCCAATATTGGGCGGGGGCGGGCAAGTGAACGCGCTGGAGTTATAGGCCAGCCTCTATACAACAGGAAGTAGATACCAGCGAGTTCTTTCCGCAAAGGTATTTCCTGTCAGAGGGACCAGAGGCGCGCTGTAATACCAGTGAAAGAAAACTTTTTATATTTAGAGAATAGACGGTGGAAATAATAGTGCAACTGAAACATGGTTTTGTGTCAATGGTTTGTTGTGAGATAAGAAGGTCTGAGTCAGTGCGCGCATTAGCTGTAATGGCACAGGGGGTTATTGGCAGTTGTATTTCCACGTGACTTTCCAGCTCCCCGCTGCTCAGCTCGTAAAAACCCATCATAAAAATGCAGCTAGCCCCACCCCCTTAACAGGCATTTGATTGGTCCAATGGGTAGGTTACAAATTTGTGTTAGCCTATAACTCCCTCCCTTTAAAGGAACAGTTCAGTGTAAAAATAAAAAATAGGTAAATAGACTGTGTAAAAAAATGTTTCCAATATAGTAATTATATTAGCCTTCAGTTTAAACCTCCTTGCCCCGGGGGTGAGCATGCTCAGTTTGCTCCTCTCCCCCCCCACCTCCCTTCTCTGCTGTAATGTGAGCCCAGAGCTAGAAGTGAGCAGGGAGAGACTTAGGCAGGAAGTGATGTCACACCAAGCTAATACTGCAGCAGCTATCCAAAACAAACAGAGAGATTCTAGAGCGTTTTACTCAGTAAATATAGCATTCTAGCTTGCACTATTGCAACTAATCTATTGGCAATAAAATGCCTTAGTAACGTTAATTCTCCTTTAACACTACACCTTATATTTACATTCTTACAATTCATTGTTTCCTGCTTTTTCACAAATATTTGGAGATGGAGCTTTCCTGTTTCAGAACAATAATTCCCATACACAATGCAAGCTCTGTACTTTTGTGGCTGGCAGGTACAAATAGTGGGGCAAAATTGCAGCCATAATAATAATAATACACAACGCACATGCATATCTGCAGACCTGTTAGGCACAGCATGCGATGGTGCAACAGATCCCTGTATCTAGGTTCCCTTTGCAGGTTGCACTATAGGCATTTGCTGTTGCTTTGAGTCTCTCATAGCAAGCACAACTACATTGGAATTCTGAGAAGGCCTCTTACATTGTAGCTAAAAAAAACATGGAGACCCGCTCCTTGCTTTTGACTTTTTTGGTAAATGAGCCTTTTAACTGCTAGCTTGTTTGGAAATATGCATGAATATATGGTCTAGTAATGCATACCGTTTTGAGCGGGACAGTCCCTCTTTTGACAGCTCAACTCGCAGTCCCGCATTTGTACTGAAATGTCCCGACTTTCTATTTGATCTCCTGCACTGAACAGCCAGAAAAAGATACAATGTTTCTAACTTAATTAATGTGTTCAAACTTTCTTAACCTGGCAAATATTGCAAAGTAGACATGGTAATTAGGGATTGTGGTCACAATAGGGCTTGGTCAAAACAATTTCACTGCGCTGCACGTGGCAAATGTTTTTGTCCCTCTTTCTGTTGGGAGGTATGGTAATATTGAGAACCGTAAATTGTCTTAACAGTTTGGAAATGCTGTGGGTTTACAGTCAGGAAAAATTGGGAGGCTGTGATTTTATCGTCTGAGAATACTGTAAAGCATGTTGTAATGTCACAGATTGGGAATATTGGGATCTGTACTTTTGCTTTATTGCCTGTGGACATTTGGAAGCATACAGTGATGGGAAACAAAATGTGACTTCATGGTTTAGGAATATTGGGAAGCTTGCTGTGGTTTCATGATTTTGAACTGGCACTGTGACTTTGTGGTCTCGGAATGTTGGGAAGCATGATATGACTTCATGATTTGGAAGTATGATGAGACTACATGGATTAATCTTAAAATAACCCTATGCTCACTCATACATTTGTTTCATGTTTAAAATCCACCATTTTCAGTTATCTTCTTTTCATAACTAAACTGTGTTGGATATTGGTCATTGCCACAGCACAATAAAAAAGAAGGTACTTTATCACCTGTTTACACTCCTTCATCTCTGCCAGCGGATGTTTCCTATTGTGTTCTGTCTTTGAACGATCGTCATTCAAATAGTTGTGTTGTGCAACGTTTTCTTGCTTCATGTCCTTTTTCTCCATCTAATACCGTGTAATTTACTAGAGCAATTACTTTTAAAATTTACATATTAGTTGCTGACGTGTGACATATGCCCATCCGTTCACAATAATTACAGTGGTCTAATACATTTTTTTATATTTTATCCTATCACAAAACATAAATAGGCTTTCATCTGTCATTAACTAATATGTTATGCGTAATACAGGAATGGTAGGGGTTCCCAAAACTAGTATGCATATCTGCTAGTGGTGTTTTTCTCTAAAGGTAATCATGGTACTTCTGGTTTCATTTCCTGTGATAATTATTTACAGCACAATTAGTCAGTGGTGCTTGAGATGTGTTGGTGTCTTTTTCTGTTATCATTGTGGAAATTCGAATTCCAGTGCTTGGAAGCTTTGTTAGCAGTCCTGTGTGTGACATACTCAGCCTGCCCTATACTCCCTGTATGTGTCATACTCGGTGTGCCCTATGCTTCGTGTGTGTGCCATACTCTGCCTTTCCTATGCTCCGTGTGTGTCATACTCTGCCTGCCTTATGCTCACTATATGTGCCATACTCTGCCTGCCCTATGCTCCCTGTTTATGCCATACTCTGCCTGCCCTATGCTTCCTGTGTATGTCATACTCAGCCTGCCCTATGCTCCCTGTGTGTACCATACTCTGCCTGCCCTATGATCATATTGAGGGCCCGGAGACCTGTTGAGTGAGGATCACATTACAGAGATGCCAATATGTATCAGATTGAGATCCTGGTGCATCTTGGCTCTGCCAGCACCATACCCAAATGTCATACTGCTTTGCCCCCAATCATGCTCCAATGCATGTGACAATTTCAGGTGATAATTCTATGTATTTCAGTAGAGCAGGTAAGTTTGGAGTTGGGTGGAAATTACTGACAGGCCTGGAACTGCAGTTGCCGTGTGAGGAGAGGTTAATTCAGCGTGGCTCCTGAAAAATATGCGTATGTTGACATGTCTGCCAATAAAATGAGACGTGGTTTGGAGGGGCTGGAGTCCACAGCTTTTATTGGTCCATATGAGAATTAGTTGTATTTGTTATTGTATATCAGATAAGGTAGATAGATATAAAGGAATAGAGGTACGGTTGGTATTTGTTTAGTCGTGTTAGATTTTAATGGAAAAAAGCATGTTTTTGTTTGACAGGGGATCTGAAAGGAGAAGGAAAGGCTAAATTAAGTAAGCTTTATCAGAAAGGTCTATATGAATACACCAGTAAACCCTCAAAGTAATTCTGCTCTGAGTCCTCTGTCAAAACAAACACTGCATTTCTCTCCTTCTATTGTGTACACATGGACTTCTATATCAGACTTGAGCATGCTCAGTTTGCTCCTCTATCTCCCTCCCCTTTCCCCCTTTCCTCCTCTTCCTCTCCCTGCTGTAATCTGAGTCCAGACATATGAGCGAGCAGGGAGAGACTCAGGCAGGAAGTGATGTCACACCAAGATAATATGGCAGCTGCTATCCTAAACAAACAGAGAGAGAGTTTCTAGAGCTGTTTACTCAGGTGTGGTAAAGCATTCTGCAGAATAAATATAGTGTCATAGCTTGCACTATTGTGGCTAATCTATTGGCATTAAACTGCTTCAGTAGCTTTCCTTCTCCTTTAAGCGGAAGGAAGGGACATAGTCAAGATATGGGAGAAATGTCTCCTTAACAGAGGAAGTTAGAATGATTAATGCTGTGTCATGTCTCTGTGATGTTGTGCCTTTGTATTTCAAATTATTTTCATATGAAAATGTAGCATTCAGATTACTTGGTTTATATCAGTATATTGGCGTCTGCACAGAATCATTACTACGGATTTCAATTTTTATACAAATGATTCCAAAGTTCTTATGTGACAGATTTTAGGAATAAAATAGTAGACATTTCTTAAAGTATATTATGTTTATAGCATTCGGCTTATTATTGGCATATACTCTAAATGAAGTGTTAAGTTAATTTCACCTTTATATGTATAAAGAAGGGGAGTTACATTTATAAGAAAGTGTACGTATGACTTAATATAACATGGGTAAATTTAAATATTTAGCAGTAGCATACAGATTAAATTTACATTTGTAAGCCTGATTCCTAGGGCTTCATTATATATTAAACTGTTTTTTTTTTTTAATTTCTCTTTATTTCTATATTTTCAGATACAACTTTCTTAAAGTATATTAAACAGTTTTAGGCCATTTAACCCATAGTAAACCCAATAAATAAAGCTTAGAAAATCTAGCTATTATATCCTGTGAAATAACTCGGTATAGCAATTTCTTTCTATATCTAAGTCTTTAACATACTAAAAATATTATTTCTATTCGTAAGGCATCAGAATATGTGTGTGTGACACAATAGAAACTCTCTGCCAAGAAAGTCAAATGTCTTGCTTTATCATGATGCCTAAACATTTCATAAGACAAACAGAACTAAAACTGGTGTTTCTCCAATGCAGAACTTTAAAGGAGAAGTAAAGGTTAAAAGTAAGTAAGCTTTATCAGAATGGTCTATATAAATACACCAGTAAACCCTCAAAGTAAAGCTGCTCTGAGTCCTCTGTCAAAAGAAACACAGCATTTCTTTCCTTTTATTGTGTACACACGGGCTTCTGTATCAGACTTCCTGTTTTCATCATAAACCTCTAGGGCAGGGCTTGAGCATGCTCAGTTTGTTCCTCTCCCCCTCCCTCCTCCCATCCCTGCTGTAATCTGAGCTCAGAGCTGCATGTCAGCAGGGAGAAACTCAGGCAGGAAGTGATGTCACATCAAGCTTAAATGGCAGCTTCTATCCTAAACAAACAGAGACAGTGTCTAGAGCTGTTTACTCAGGTATGGTAAAGCATTCTGCAGAATAAAAATAGTGTTCTAACTATTGTGGCTAATCTGTTGGCAATAAACTGGCTTGGACCTTTCCTTCTCCTTTAAAGTGTGATTTAAATATATTGCATAATAGCGGAGATGTAACTGTGAGAAATTAACACTATTATTCAGCAGTTTTGCACACGATTATTGCTTAATGCAAGGAGTCTCTCTAATGGTATGTGGTCTCTTCATTGCTGACAAGGGAAACTAGATCAGGCCACAGAAGCAATGTGTAAAATCATATGAACAAGGTAAAGTCTTATGGTTTTGGTGGTTCTTCCACATGATCTTGTTTACATGACATGCATCACGAACACCATTTATAATTGCAAAGCAAACCTTTATAGGATTTACTTTCTTTACATACTAAAGGGGACCTGCCACCCTAAAGGTGGCCATAGATGCAAAGATCCGCTCGTTTGGCAACATCGCCAAACGAGCGGATCTTTCCCCGATATGCCATTAACAAACATGGCTATATCGGGTGTAATCTGATTGTTTGGCCGTATGGCCAAACGATCCGATTACGATGTGCCCTGGCAGTGTCGGACTGGCCCACCGGGACACCGGGAAAAATCCCGGTGGGCCCCAGTCCTTGTAGGCCCCCACGAGTCCGACCACACTCTAATATCTATTTTTTGCCAGCGCTCCGGTTTGTTCTCTAGTTTTGCATTTACTATTTCTACATCAATGGGCCCCTCAGCGTCAGCGGTGCCGGTACTCCACCTGGGCTGGCTACTCCCGAAGCAGCAAAGCTGCTCCCTGAGACCCTTACTCTGCTGTGCCGTTGTGTCGTGTGCTGCGCCTGCGACAGTGCGCAGTGCAGCGTGCCGTCTGTGCCTGATGACTGGCTGGCGTCCTTCACGTGGGGGAAGAGAGAGGTGCGTGACGCATCAGAGAGGGAGATTAAGCGGTACTGCTGGTGTGGTGGGGGTGGATCCTGGCTGGCTGCAATCGTTTTGGCTGCCTGGGCAAGTAACTTGTGCTGATAACGAGTGTTAAGTGATTATTGCAGTCTTCTCTTCTGCCAGCCTAGCTACAGACAGTGCTTGTGAGCAAAAGATTTAAGGGGGGGTTGGAGGGACACACATGGACTATGTCGGCCTTAATCACCCTGGGGGGGAGCATGGGCTATGAATTGTGTTGGCCTTAATTACACCCATAACCCACATGGACTTTTTTTTAAGCTGACCATCTCCAATCTTTTCCAGTTGTTGCTTTATCTGTCTGTATCTGGTTGAAGCTGTGATATGAATTATATTACTGGGACTTGGGTGGGATTGCTTAAAATAAAAATGATACAATAAATGAAATTCTCAATGATTTTTTTACTTGATTAATGCAGTATAACATGAATTTTCAATCAATTAATTACCATTTAATTAAATTGAATGCAATTCATAAAGCTTACGGAGTACTGGTGTTTATAAAATGTGTGTATAATGTAATTTTCCTACTTTATTTGCACATGGGCTGCTTTTCAAGCTTCAGTTGTGTGGATTTTGCATACCAGGTGTTATCACATTTTCATCAGTCCCTGCCCATTGAGCTTACAATCTAAAGTCCCTATCTTATTCACAACCGTTCCTGCCTCAGTGAGCTTACAATCTAAGGTCCCTATCACATTCCTACTAGTCCCTTCCCCAGTGGAGCTTACTATCAGAAGGCCCCATCACTCCTTGCCCCATTGGAGCTTACAATCTAAGGTCCCTATCACATTCCCACAAGTCTCTACCCCAATGGAACTTACTATCTAAGGTCCTTATCACATTCAAACAAGTCCCTGCCCCAGTGAGCTTACAATCTAAGGTCCCTATCACATTCCCACAAGTCCCTGTCCTATTGGAGCTTACAATCTAAGGTCCCTATCACATTTCCACAAGTCCCTGCCCCATTGGAGCTTACTATCAGAAGGCCCTATCACATTCCCATCAGTCAAGCAAGTTAGTATTTTCATTACTAAATACTAAACCGACCATCAGAATTTTAACCTGCAGCAGTGCATATGGTTCTTTACAGTCAGGACAGTGAAGTTGTGGAATGCACTGCCGGGTGATGTTGTGATGCTGATTCAGTTAATGACTATAAGAGGGACTTGGATGATTTCTTGGACAGACATAATATCAAAGGCTATTGTGATCTATAGTTAGTTGTATGTTTATTTATTAATGCAATCTGTTTATCCCGAAACTTGTATATATTAAATTTACATTCATTTTTGCAATTGCATGCTTGCTACTGATTTTTTGCATCATGATCAAATTACAGTTCTGTGTTTTTAAATATAACATATTCTTTTTGCACAATTGTGAAATCATTCAGTTGCTTGGTGTAAGTAAGACTGTTTGGTGTGAAAAAAAAGTTATTCAATGACAGGCAGGCAGATTGGACCCTGACGTTATCGGGGAAACTTTGGTATGCGTTTCCTTTTTTCCCTTGTGTGCTCTCGTGAGTATCGAGGGGCCCTTCAGATCAGGTTCTCTGCTGGGCCCCAGGTGCCCCAGTCCGACACTGTGTCTTGGGTTCACGCGGGGTCGGTCGGGTCAAAATCAAACCTGACCGATCGACCAAACGACCGATCTCCGCCGGACGAAAGATGTCGGCACATGCCACACACGATCCGAAAATCGGACGAATCCTCGATTCGTACGATAGGATCTGTGTGTCTATGGCCACCTTAAGAAGTAATTTCAAATCCTATTTTATCATGTTAGTCAAGCAAAATAAACTGAGATCCCCAACTGGAGAGCTACTAAATAAAACACTAAAAAACTCAAAAACCGAATAGAAATAATAATAATAATAGAAATAAAAAATTAAAGGCAGTTGCAAATTGTTTCAGAACATCTCTCTAAATCATACTAAAAGTGGCAGAAGGAAAAATGAGGACGCAGATGAAAAGACCTCAAGATGTGAAGTTCTTTTGGCTGAGAAAGTATAATACACATAAGTAATTAAGCACAACCCTATATGTGTGCTTGGTATCCCTAAAATGTAAGGGAAGGCTACCTTTCATAAACTTTATTGTAGGAGAGGCAACACATATTTATAGTTCGTTTACAGTATATGTCTGTAGTTACATATTTTCAGATAATCTTATTTTACCCTGTTTTTGTTGGAATACGTGAGTAATGGTTGAAACCTGTCATTATAAAAGACTGTTATTCCTTTTCTTAGGGGGCAGATTTACTACGGTTCGAGTGAATTTTCAAAGTCCAAAAAGTTCTTATTGTATACTTCGACCATCGAATAGGATACTACGACTTCGAATTTACTTTGATTCAAAGTAAAAATCGTTCAAATATTCGACAATTCGATACTGTCTCTTTAAAAAAAACTTCAACTTCAATACTTCGCCAAATTAAACCTGCCGAAGTGCTATGTTAGCCTATGGGGAGCTTCTACAACCATTTTCTAAGTCTTTAGAGGTTGAAGGAAAATCCTTTGATTGATCACTAAAAATCGTTTGAACGCAGGATTGCCAAATTTGTTGAAAAAACTTCGAATTCGATATTCGAATGGAAGTTTTTTAATTCGATGGTCGAATGTCGAAGTTTTTTTGTACTTCGAAATTCTACCCTTGATAAATCTGCCCCTTAATGTTGAGAAAAAAAGGACAAAAGACAAAAAGTAAATATTCTAAGTTCTGCCTTACTTGAATTAAAGGAGAATAAGCATTATGTGAAGGCAGTTCGGGGAGATTGCCCCCCCCCCCCCCCCGAAGAAGAGGCGATTTGTTGCTGGGGCAGCCTACAATATGTTCTGAGCATGCCTTGAACATTTTTAATGATTCCTTAATAAATTTGTTAACGGACGAATAATCGTTTCCTTTGGTACTCCATTTTTTATTGTCCCCTCATAGAGAAACACAGGGGTAAAAAGGGTAATGTAAAAGCATCAGGCAAATACTTTTATGGCAAAATTATAAGTAGCATTCAAAGATAATATTATAATAGAGATTAAAAAAAGGTTATTTTCGGGTGTCAGTATCTCTTTAAGTGAAATAAATAGACCAACAATAGTTTTTTGCTTTCTTTCCAGCTTTCAAATGGTGGTTACTGACTCCATCTAAAAACAAATGCTCTGTAAAGCTACACATTTATTGATATTGCTACTTTTTCTTACTGCTCTTTTTATTTATGATCTCCCCAGTTCATACGTCAGTCTCGTATTCAAACCAAGCATGGTTGCTAGGATAATTTGGACCTTGTCAACCAGATTGCTGAAATTACAAACCAGAGCTGCCGAATAAAAACCAAGATAACTCCATAACCACAAATAATAAAATATGAAAACCAATTGCGAATTGTCTTAGAATATAATTCTGTACATGATACTAAAAGTTTGCTTAAAGGTGAACAACCCCCTTTAAAATTCAAAGCCAGTTCTTTTTTACATGTTCCAGAAATACCCATGATTTTGATTGATCATTTTTTTAATTCAATTTTCAAGTTTTATCAATTCTTATGAATTTCTCAATATTCAAGCTATTTTCATTTTGCGCTTTTGTCTCTTAAACATGAATCGAACAATGCAATTTCCATTGCGATTGATATTTTTATATATATATAGATATATATATATATAAAAACAGGGGGGTTGTGGGAGCACTCTAAAGGCTTTAAAGTATATATATATATATATATATATATATATATAAGTATAATAAATGCTATTGCATATGTACCCAAATAGGGGTTATTTTGTTACAAAGTTATGATCATAAAATTGATAAGCCACCATGGTGGCTTATCAATTTTATGATCATAACTTTGTAACAAAATAACCCCTGTTTTGGGTACATATGCAATAGCATTTATTATACTTATATATATATATACTTTAAAGCCTTTAGAGTGCTCCCACAACCCCCCTGTTTAGATATATATATATATATATATATTTGACTGTATGGTCAGGTGGAACAATTAGAAATGTGAAAATGTGCTGGAGTTTTTCTAAATGCTAAGTACTAAAGTATTATAACCTGTAGAGGTAAATGTAGTCCAAGCAGATTACACTGTTTTGACTCTCTTGGTCACAGCCATAACTATTGTTTGCCAACACTGAACTTTACAACAGTATCACTACAACACAACCTTCTGAAATCTGGTGTTTTATCAAAATCCTTTGTACAAATGACAAAACAATTTCTATTTGCCTTCTCGAAGCTTGAAAGAAAAAAAATCTCTATGCAAGGTAAATGTATTAAACTGGAAAAAAAAACTTCCAAACAAACATAAATGTAACCGAGCATGTTAAAGCACAGATTATCCATAGTTTCATGGTGCAGTGCCTGAAATGACACGTCACCTGACTATAGTTCCTGGTACACAGCAAACATCCTCTGTTTGCATCCTGAAAGGTACAAGTACAATCCCTAAGAAAAGTAATAAATCAATCCTATCCCAAATATTACTCTGCTAAAGAGAAGTCCCCATAAAAACTGTTTCTTTAATGCTAAATCTACTTTTAAATCTCGTATATTTTAATATAAAAATGTATTATAGTTGAGCAAGTTAATGCAGTCTTATTGCTTACTCCCCCCTGGCTACCTCCCCCTGGCTACCTCTGGGTTTTGATGCCCAATAGTTTCAAGATGGCCACCAACCATCTTGCCCGGCGGCGCTTGGACATGAGCCAATAGTAAAGTTATAGCTGTGTTAGTCGGTCAATAGTGATGGATGAATTTGTCCCATTGCGAAATTCACGAAACGGCAAAAAATTTGCAAAAGGCATTGAAGTCGATGAGCGTCAAAATTATTTTGATGCGTGCCGATTTCAACTACCACAACAATTGGTATGTCTATTTTGGCCAAATGCGTTTAAATCAATGGACGTCCGAATAACTTTGATGCGCGTCAATATTTTTTTCGCTGGCACATTTTCGCTGCAGTTTCAAGAATTTATTCACCGACGGTGAAACGCAGCAAATTCACGCCTGCTGAATTTATTCGCCCATCACTATTGATCAGTACATTTGTTTTCTATCTTCCCTCTGCTGTCCTCTCTATCTGTGGTCTTCAACTCTTTAACTCTCTGTTATACTGCCACTCATCTCCTGATGATCATTGCTTATTTATATCATTCAGTGTAGGATGAGTATCATGAAGTAAATAAATATTTTATCTCTCTCCAAGGTGCAAACCTGTGTTGAGTAGGTGATCATTTTAGCTTTTCCTCTGCATGACGCAACTCTAGGCACCAACTGAATCATGAAACAACAATGTTATTGACACCACACTCTCAGGAATGTCCAAATTAATGACCACAGAACTTGCGCCTGATTTATCAGATGCCCACAAGGTTTTGACAAATCAAGAAAAGTAACATAGTAAATTAAGCTGATAAAAGACACACGTCCATTTTCTAACCTGCCTAACTGCTAGTTGATCCAGAGGAAGGCAAAAAAAAACATTTGAAGCCTCTCAAATTTGTCTCGGGGGGGGGGGAATCCTTCCTGACTCCAAGATGGCAATCGGACTAGTCCCTGGATCAACTTGTACTATGAGCTATCCTTCATAACCATCTATTCCCTCACTTGCTAAACACTATCCAATCCCTTCTTAAAACTATCTAATGTATCAGCCTGTACAACTGATTCAGGGAGACAATTCCACATCTTCACAGCTCTTACTGTAAAAAAAAAACCCTTCCGAATATTTAGGCGGAACCTCTATTCTTCTAATCGGAATGGGTGACCTTTTGTCAGCTGGAAAGACCTACTGGTAAATAAAGCATTAGAGAGATTATGATATAATCCCTTTATAGATTCATACATAGTTATCATGTCACCCCTTAAGCGCCTCTTCTCCAGCGTGAACAACCCCAATTGGGCCAGTCTTTCCTCATAGCTAAGATTGTGGGGGGAAAAAACATGGTTTTTTTTTTCATTTTCACAAATTTTTAGATTAGTTAATGAGCTCTTTCGATTGATCTCATTTCTGGGAAGTAAGCACAGCTCAGAGAGCAATGGCACGTGCAGGCCTGGATTTGTGGAAAGGCCACCAAGGCCCGGGCCTAGGGCAGCAGGATTTTAGGGGGGCGGCATGCTGCCCAACCACACCCACATTGGTTCATTGGGATGCCCTGGAGATACAATAATTTTTTTAAATTTCCTGTGCGCCAATCCCCATTGCTCCTGTCCCCCCTGGAGGGGACATGGGCCACGAACGGTAGTGAGCTTAGGGGCGCCCACTATGTAAAGCCGGCCCTGCGGACGTGATGCAACTTGTTGCCAACATTTTGTTGCAGCTAGAAAACGCCAGAAAACACGCTGCTGTACAGTGCTGAGAATTGTCTAATACGCTCAAATGGTGTAATCGCTCACAAATGCATACAGATATGCATATTGTTTTAATTTAGGGTATGTGTGTTTTATTTCTTGCACTATACTGAGCAAAAACTGAAGCTGAAAATTGACAGTCACATTCTGCTGTAATAATCCATTTTTATTTATTTAAAAAGCTAAAATTAAGAATAACCCCATTTGTGAAAAGGGTTTATTAAACATCCATGCTATACAATAGATGCTTGGTTTTAGTTTAGGCCTAAGGCACCCTCTGTTTGCTCATTATTACCTTCTCTGTGCACTTTTCATGACCCTCCGTGTGTTGTCACTCCATGTGCGGATGTGATGTCTTTATAAGACATAAGTTGTTAGTGAAATATCATTTGCACACAGCATTCACCGTTTGGCAGAGTTGGTGTCTGTAAGCAAACAGGAAGCATAGAGCTGACAAAGGAATTGGTGACAGACTGCATAGAGCAAGGGCTGGGAATGAGGCAGTGAACATGCAAACAGTAGAGCGCAGTAAAGTGGGAAGGTAGGTGGGAAGTAGAAACTCTACATATCTCCAGAGTAAATAAGAATCACTCTGCTAATGTATTTGGGAAGGCTCGACACGACTAGTTCTGTTTTATCATTTACACTAACAGAATTCGTTTGTGCACGGTTATTAGACATTCGGCATGAGTGATTGTATGATGAACAGATTCTAGGCCAGTCTGATACATAATTGGCAACCAAGTGTGACCATATTGTGTTTACATCCTAGGAACCTATTTACATCAAGTACATCGTTTATCATAAGGCTTTACTCTACACTAGTGGTTTTTCAGGCATTGGATGGGTTAAAGGCTATTTCACACATTGAGATTAGTTACCTGCAATAAATCTGCTCTGCTGCAGGTGACTAATCTCCTGAAAATGCTTTCCTACCGGCAAAAATGTAAATCTCCAGTGGAAAAACATATGTGTTGCTTAATTTTTCTCAAGCCCCCTGATTTGTGATGCAGCTTCAGATTACTATAGGAAAACAAAGTGTTATCCCACTAGAGATTTACATTATTGCCCATGGGCAAGGAGATTAGTAAAGCAGATATATCGCGAGGCCATTAATCTGAACGTGTGCCATAGACCTTAGCCTCCTCGCCCCTCTTGGTCCAATGGTTTATTATTGCAGCCAGGACCTCATATATTGTTGAGGTTAAAGTTGATTGAAAAAAAATGCTGTGTCAGTCACTCTTTTATAGTTCCAAAATAACTAGGATAGTAAAGGGAAGATTTAGAACACCTTCTCTTTCTCACCCTTCATTGTAGTTACTATTCATAAAAAAAAAAAAATTCACATTACAACCAGTTCATAGAAGGACAGAAAATTATTTTTACAGATTAGAAAAATTGCCCTTTGCTTTGGGGGACTTTCTGAATTGGTAAGAAGCAGCAAGCTTACTTTCTTTAATATGCTGCCTTGATAGGATGTTGTGATCAGATAAGTTTTTCAAAAATCTACTGAAATTCTAGCTCCAGTTTTCATAGATCTGCCTTTAGTGCTCAAGCTTGAAAAAAGTTAATAACCTGAAACTTGCTGCATTATTAAACTAATTTGGCAACAACATTGTGCCTCAGTGTGAGCTCCTTTCTACTTTTCACATGGATTTGCCCCCCCCAATATCACCCTAATTAAACCTCAACTTGATTAGTGGTCCCCCAGGAGGCTCAGTTCCACAGTTTAGGATCCTTTGATCTAGTTCTGCAACTATTAAAACAAATGATGTTTATAGTTTTTCTATATTGAGTCAGATTGAACTTTTCTTGGCCTGTTTGCTGTACTTAGTGTGAACACTGTTAAACTGGGTTGAGAAAAGACCAAAGTCCATCAAGTTCTACCCCTCTCATGAACCACAGTGTTAGACTAGATTTTAGTACCACAATAGCCTATGATACTATCGTAAAAAAATAGGAAATGCTGTCATATACCAGTCGCTTTATCTACAAGCTGCTGTCCCCAATACAAGGGAAACCATGTAATCCAGAAAATTCATGCTGCGGCACTTCGGTTAGTGTTAAAAGGTTTTTGTGCCAAAAACCAGTCAACATTTTGGGCTTGAAAAAGGGCAGGAGCACAAATGTTGCTTGTTCTTTGACACAAATAAACACCTTTTCTCACCAATCTGAGTGCTGTGGCGTGAATTTTCACTTGCTGTTTGTCTGTTAATATAGAGGTAAATTGTCAGCCAAGAATGTTTACAACACAGCTTTCTAATTCTCAAATGGTTGTTTTGGTGAAAAAAAATGGAATAAGCAATACAATAAAAGAAACCGACTTAAATTCTAGTTTCCCTTTAGTAAGAAATTTACTCAATTTTGACATGAACAAATCTAAAAAGAATTCACATGCAGGCACCTGCTTTACTGCATTATACATACATAGACTTTGTAATAGCATTAAGCATAAGCAGGCTTGCTCAGCATTTTCCTACAAATAATAGAACATTATTACACACATTCCACATCAGCTTATAGCTTTGGGCAAGTCATTGACAGCTATCATTAACAAAAAACCATTACCACTCCACCGTTCCTTTATAATAACTTGAGGCCTATGGGCAAATCCCATGGAGTGTGACGGTGCATGGCCTGTTTTACGGACTAGTTAGAAACTGAACTTTGCCAGATACCTCCTCCCTATGGAACTCTTGTAGATAATAAGCTGCAATAGAAATCCAATGAAGTGCAATAGAAATCCTTTACTCATTACTAACATATAATACCAGTTACTGTCTTATTTATGTGAGGTGCTATTAAAGCAGAAAGCCTAGATAGGGCACTAAGGAGATGGCGGGGACAGAGAGCAGAACAAGGGAATCATATCAATGGGCTTTGAAGTATTTTCTAATTAGTCTGTATTGTTATCCACAGAAATTTTGCTAGATATTGCTAGATATATCAAGAGATATTTAGCTATAGTATGTCAATGGTGCCCGGGGCCAAGGTGAAACCTTTGCCTCAGGCGGCAGCGAGCGGCCAGTTACAAGGGGAGGCAAAAAGCCGCCTCTTGTAACTTTAAAGGAACAGTAACGTCAAAAAAGAAAAGTGTTTTAAAGTAATGAAAATATAATGCAGTGTTGCGCTGCACTGGTAAAACTGCTGTGTTTGCTTAAGAAACACTACTATTGTTTATATAAATAAGCTACTGTGTAGCAATGGGGGCAGACATTCAATGGAGAAAAGGCTCAGGTTACACAGCAGATAGCAAATAAGCTCTGTCTGTCTAATGATGTTATCGGTTATCCATTAGTTAACCTGTGCCATATAGCCGTTTTTCAATTTCCGCTATTGCTCCACAGCAGCTTGTTTATATGAACTATAGTAGTGTTTCTGAAGCAAACACATCAGTTTTACTAGTGCAGGGCAACACTACATGATATTTTCATTACTTTAAAACACTTTCATTTTTTGACGTTACTGTTCCTTTAAGAGCCGAACTTTCCGGTTTTAACCTGGAAATTCTGGAAATGATGGCTAACAATGTTTCCCATATGATGCAATACAGAGATATATGGTACCGTATATACTCGAGTATAAGCCGAGGTACCTAATTTTACCTAGGAAAACGGTGAAACTGTATTGACTCGAGTATAAGCCTATACTATATACTTGCTATATAAGTGAAACAGAAAGTTATCAAAGATCGGTGCACTCACGTTTTAAAAAGTTAATTTAAAAAGTTAAAAGTTAATCATATACAGCTTTATGCCACAGATTCTGCACAGACACACACACACAGCAAAAAACACAAGGTACAAGGACAGAAGCAAATGTGTATCAGCTCAAGTGCAACAACACAGAAGACACAATCCAGAAATCACATTATCTATATCTGCTGTCTTTAACCTGATCTATAGCATTTCAAAAAGCCTACCTGGATGTTGCTGAACTACATCTCCCTGCAACACCCAAATAACTTAAAGGAGAAGGAAAGCCCCAGGGCGCAAAACCCCTCCCCCCTCCCGTGTATTGCCCCCCCTCCCTCCTCCCCCCTGGCCTACCCCTCCCGCTGGGCAAATGCCCCTAACTTGTTACTCACCCCTCTGCGCAGGTCCTGTCCACGGAGTTCACAGTCGCCATCTTCTCCCACGCGCGTCTTCTTCCTGCTCTGACCGGCGTCTTCTGGCGCATGCGCAGTAGGAACAGGTACCGGTACAGCTCTATTGCGCATGCGCCGAATGTCACAAAGTTTTCCGATTTCACTTCGTGACATTCGGCGCATGCGCAATAGAGCTGTACCGGTACCTGTTCCTACTGCGCATGCGCCAGAAGACGCCGGTCAGAGCAGGAAGAAGACGTGAGTGGGAGAAGATGGCGACTGTGAACTCCGTGGACAGGACCTGCGCAGAGGGGTGAGTAACAAGTTAGGGGCATTTGCCCAGCGGGAGGGGTAGGCCAGGGGGGAGGAGGGAGGGGGGGCAATACACGGGAGGGGGGGAGGGGTTTTGCGCCCTGGGGCTTTCCTTCTCCTTTAAAGGTGCAGATTAGCATGTGTGGAAAGCATGACAGGAATAGTGAAAATCAGCGCCAGTCCGCCCTCTCCATGAGGCATGTAACTCCATTGGGAGCCGGTCTATACCGTCTATTCATACAAAGGCAGACTCTGTCGGCACTAAACAGCGCACATAAGGACATCGCCAAATCGCGTTATCAACCCCCCCTTCTTTGGGTCCTTGCTGACCTTCTCCAGCCTCCTCTTTGTCCTCTTAGCCCTACCATCATGGCACTGCTATCCTGCTTATACCTGGATCCTATATTGGGCGCAGGTAAAGATACCTATTTCACTGCTCTCTGTATGAACACCGGCACTGCCCCCATTCTGCAATGCACCCTCTGATAGTTGCCTGAGCCTCAGGCTGTACTTACAGGAAGACGTGAAGAAGCTTATGTTCCTGGGTGAGGCCCCAGTCCGACTGCATCTATTTTCCGGAAAGCACATTCTTCGCCATTCTGAACCTAACAACTGCAGTTGGCAGAAAGCGCTCGCACTCAGGCCGCAAGCGTGGGTGGCGCCTCCGTTTTTCCCCCCAGTTTCCGGTACCTCGAGTACCAGAGCAGTGTCAGTAGTTTCTGTGGGCATTAGGCATGGGAACCGGAGGCAGCAGCAGTGGCGAGTCTGCTACTGCCTGGCCTGAAGTTAACAACGGAAGAAGGAAAATCCTTGGGGGGGGGGGCGATCCATTGGACTGGGACTCTAAAACCAGGCGGGCCATAGCCTAGGGCGCCTTGTGGGAACGATCCTTCTCGAGTCTGCTGTTCCGGTGGATCCTGTTTGTTGGTGCACAAGGTCTGTTGCGGCCAAGAAGAGAGCGCACCGATCTTTGACTCGAGTATAAGCCGAGGTAGATTTTTTCACCACATTTTGGATGCTGAAAAACTCGGCTTATACTTGACTATATACGGTAATTACTATTTGTGGAACACTTTGGTCTCTTACTAATATAACACCATTTGACACTCTCTTCCACTTCCATACTCTGCCTGCCCTATGCTCCCTGCGTGTGGCATACTCTGCCTTCCCTATGCTCTGTTTGTGTGCCATACTCTGCCTTCCCTATGCTCCCTGTGTGTGCCATACTCTAACTGCCCTATGCTCCCTGTGTGTGTGCCATACTCTACCTGCCCTATGCTCCCTGTGTGTGTCATACTCTGCCTGCCCTATGTTCCCTGTGTGTGCCATATGCTGCCTGCCCTACTCTATACCCTGTGGAAGATGAGCCAGGTAGGGGTTTGTTCTGGAGGTTTGTTAGCATTTGGAAATTGTTGTTAATGGCCCCAAATTGTTGTTTTTTTGTTTGTTACCACCATTAATGTGGACATGCTCTTAAAAGTTCTTTTGATAACATGGATGCGAGTGGTCAACACTGGCTTCCACGTAAGCCAGAAAAAATCATGCTCTTGGTACCACAAAAGTTAGACAGCACTGCTTTACATAATATATACACCTTATTGGTCTATGAGTTCCATGGACCATAATCTGGCAACTGCAGCTCCAATACCAGAAGAAGCAAAATCCAAAGACCGGTGACAAATGATCTTGTCTTTGCTTTACTGAGGAAAGTACTGGCTAAGTTTACATAATCTGCACAGGAATAGCTATTTCCTCATACCTGGTGCCACACCTGTGAGCTGCTGAAAAACATATATTTTCTGAAAAATGACTCAAGAACCATTCTGTGCTGCTGCAACCCGGCAACAAAGGAACACAAGAGCATGGATGTCCATTCTCTTCCAACAACAAGCAGCACCTGCCCAGACACAATGAACAGAATTCAATGTTTATATGTTTAGGCCAGTTTTTGATAGGAACTTGCACACTGTTAATATCAGGTTTGCTTGGCTGTTACCAGTATATAAGGGAAGGGGTACACTGATTATTAGCCTCCCCTTGGACATCAAAGCATCCAAAGAAACTGAAAAATGAATCTCGTAATTGTGCAAACATGCCTATTGTATTTAAATGCCTTATGCAACTAATTTGTATTCTGGATACTAGCTGCCAACTTGCTGCCAAAATCTGTCAGGTGAGCGCTGCATCAGCAGGCACATATTTGATTGTAGGCTTGTGGGCCAAGTGATGAGTGATCAGATCAGGCCCTTTCGTATGACTGTGTTTCTTCCTATGGTGGAACACATGAAAGACCCACGGCAGAGAACGCAGCTGAAACACCCATGTGTAAGAGCCCTAGCTCTTGCTACACTCATTTTCGTTTCTGCTGTTTTGCTAAATGACCAGCTATGGCCACATACCTGTTTTTCTATTTACACGCCCATGTGACTTATATACACACATATTACACGTGCCTAACCTCTTAACCTCAGTTTTCTATATGTCTCTGCTTAATTGTGCAAGGAAATGCAGGTACCAGACATTATATATATATTCCCACTTTTCTACTTATGAACAAAAAATACAGCCTTATTATTATTATTATCCTCATTTATTTATATATGGTTTTATTCCCAGTACCATCAGAACATGCCTCTCTTTGTAAAGTTGACATTCTTCTCCAAGCCATTATATTACATTGAGTTTTTATCCAAGGTTTAGGGCAAAGCATAAAGAATGTGTTGGCAATGATCCTCCCTTTGTTTTTTTTTTTATCTGTTCACGGGGATGAACTAAATCCAGGATTGATTTTGGGATTCTGATTTTTCAGCAGGATTTACTTGGCCATGAAATTGAATCTAAATCCATAATTTTTTTCCCCCTTTAACCATTTTTCTTGCTTTGGATTTGATTCGCGATTCACCTGAATCCTTCATGAAAGATTTGGGATTTGACAAAATTACAAATTAGTGATTCTGGGGTATCCCTTGTTACTTATATAGCACTGACACAGTTACGTGGCTCAGCAATTGTAAAGCATTCACATTGCAATCTAACACTCCTATCCCTTTCATACACACTAGAGCCTGTATCATTTGTAGTGTAGGAGGAAATCAGTGTAACCAGAGGAAACCTTTCAAACACCATACAAACTCCTTGCAACTACTGCCCATCCCAGAATCACTGAGTGGTGCTACTCACAGAGCCACAGTGATTCTCAAGTATATCATAGCAAGTCCAATGCACGAAAAATGGAGAGCTCAACCCAAGCCCAAATAAAGCACTTTTTGTAGGTGCAGGGTGCTTGTCCGGAAGACCCTTGCATAGGGGTCAATGGGATAAAAAAGAATTTGGCCGCACACCTATCAGTTGCAACTGTGTCCAAACGGTGATTTATTAAAGCCCAAATATACATCACAGAAGGGCAACGTTTCGGACCCCTCCGGGCCCTTTATCAAGGCTTGATAAAGGGCATTTTTAGGCAGCGCTGCAGCCGGTGAGTGAGGAGAGGTTGAATCCCATTCGTCAGCAGGAGTCTCAAGTGCAGCAGGCGCGTGTGACGTGCTGCTGTGACGTTCGGCTCCTCTTCCATCTCCCTCTCTGGCTCTGCAGCAGACTTCCTTTTCACCGCTGGCCACTTCCACTGCACCGGCTGGGGAGGGGGGTGGTGCGAAATTGAAATAGATCAGATGGGAGAGGGAGCCAGCCCAAATACACAGCAGCAAAAAAAACAAAGGCAAAAAAATAAATTGTAAAAAAATAAAAACGTACAAACCGGAGGAGGAAAATTCTGGGGGGGGGGGCTACAGATCCTGTAGCCCCCCGGTTCTGACACCTATTTCCTAAGTGTCATGGTCGGCACTCTAAATCCAGAACCAATGCTAAGCACCCTGTTCTCGGCTCTTGATTCTGCCTTTAACAGCCGCCTTTCACCTCAGGAGGAGCCCTCTGCTAATTGGATGCCGTCAGGTCTTATTAAGAGAGGTGCCAAGCGAAGGGTTCTGGACGAGCAAAGGGGCAAGCCGGTAAGGCAAAGTCTTTCGGGCAGAAGGTCACAGTACAAGGCATAGACAGAAAGCGTAGTCAAATCAGGCCAGGTCAGGTCAGAGCGAGTGCAAGCGGAGTCAGACAGGCAGGGGTCAAACCAGGAGATCAATCAGAAGAACTACGGATACAGAAGAGTTGATTACCAGGCAGGGTCAGGATTACAGAAGTCAGAATCGTCAAATCAGGCAGGGGTCACAACAGGAATCAAATATCAGAAGCTTAAACCGCACAAAGGCACCAGGAACTCACAAACAATGATCCTATCACGGGCAAAGATCCACAAACTGAATAGCTCTTTTAAACTACTGAATTTTGCTCCATTGCATGCTGGTGTCATAACGCCAGAGCATGTGTGCTTATAAAAGGAGGAGACTGCGGCGTGTGCGCCCTAAGGCCCCAGTACTACAGAGGAGCGGCAGCTTTTGCAGTGTCCCCACCGAGGAGGCAGTCGGTGTCCAGGCCGAGCCCCTTGCACCGCTGACCACCAGGGTGAGTGGACACTATTACACTAAGTAGAAGAAAATCAGAGCAGCCTCTTTCTTTCTCCTGACAACTTCCTTGGCTACTTGGTGATCAGAATGGTCAGGAACTGGCCAGCAGGTGGTGCTATTGGTATTAACAGTACATATATCCTTTAATGACTCAGAGACATGAGTTCATATCGCGCATGTTGGTGGAATCACACTGTGCAGCATGAGGGAGTGCACTAACGAATTGCTAATAGGTCATATACTAATAGCATTCAATATGGAACAGCACTACTCAATATATTAGAAATAAAGCTTGAGAAAGGACCAAGGAAGCGCTACCTCTCCTGCACTAGTGTACCATAAGCATGTGCCTCTGCTGCCTAATCCTACTTCCAACTCTGATTCTACTAATAGGATCTTAACATAATGCTAACAATTTATAAATCTTTGTAGTTTAAGGTTAGAGTGCAGTTCTGAGCTAGGCAAAAATTAAAACACACTGCCATCTTGTGGATGAGAAAGGCAATTAATACATCTCTCAGTATGTAGCTTCTTTATATTGTTAGGATTACTGAAACAATCCATTTTGGATTCTGAATACTGAACCAAATCCCACCCAAAATTTGGACATTAATATTTGAGGAAAAACAAAAAATTGTGTCATCTATGGACAAGAAATGTTCAGTTATCCTAAGCTGCAAAACCACGTTATGCTAAGGCAGGAGTGCCCATACTTTAGTGTCCCATTATGATCTACATCCATCAAAGCATTGTTAGTATTCTGTTCCATGGAACATATTGTTTAAATATTGATTTATGAGAAAATGTATATTGCTATATTTAACAAACAACTATTTCTTATGTAACAAAATAAATATCGGAATGAAATGCATGTCACAGGAGGATGATTTAGACAAACTGTTTGTTGACAGTATCTTGAGAGCTACTGATCACCAACTAAAGGTCTACTGGTAGATCCCATCTACCTTTTGGGCACTCCTGTCCTAAGGGTTTGGATTCAGTTGAGATTTAAGGGGCTCAATCCAAATCCAAATGCTTCTTGTTTTAGTATCAGGGGTTCCAAGAGGAAGCTGAAATTCCAGTTAGTACAACAATGTCAGGTATACCGTACAAGCAGAACCCTTGCTGCTCACTACACTCTCTTGTCTACTTATTCTGATCTTCTGGCCATACAGGTCATTTATTTTGGATCTGTAATGGAAAAGCAGTCTATAATGGCAGTGGCTAATACCTTCTGGTTTCATTCTTTACTTTGCTTAGGAAACTGTATAAAAGCAGAAACTAAGAGCTGAAACTTCTAAAAAGATTGTTATGGAACTAGTGCATGTTCTGTTGAATTTGGCATAACAGGGCTAACAGGAGAATTAGAAGGTTGTGGATTATGTCTGTGACAGTGAAAATAAAGGTTTTCTATTAAAATACTTTCACATTACTATAAAAATTCCTTATGAATCTCTCCTTACACACATTTGTTCTAATCTTTACTTTAAAATTAATTTGCTTCACTTTCCATGTGCTTTCCAGTAGCAGCTCAGTAAGTCACTGACTTTTTATATTTATATTAGTTCATACATTTCTTACCAACAGCTTTATAAACCTACTAAGCATATTGCCCACTAGTGATGTGCGGGTTAGGGCTTCCCTGACCCGCACCCTACCCTAACCCACCCTGCTATGACCCGCGCCCGCAGCACCCGCTTCCGGGGGGCCTTTTATAGACCCGCCCTGCCGATGACGTCACAATGGCATCACAGAAGGGGCGGGACGAGCAGATGCGAGACTATAAAACCGGAAGTAGGATGCAGGCATTTGAAGGTGGCGAGGAACACTGCGAGGTCGACCTGAACTGGCTGACCTCTGAAAATCGAGATCAGGGCAGAGGACACACTGCCAGTGAATAGCCAGGAGGAGAAATCTAGCGCCTTTTCTTTAGAGGAGGGGAAGTGGAGTTTCTGTAAGTTATTTCTTAATAAAGGCTTTGCTATTTTAAATTTTAATTAGTCTTGGTGTTTTTTTTGATGTTACTGGTCCTTTAAATATATATATACCAGTTTGGTAAGATTCTTTAATATGCCACTTAATTTGATATAAACTGTTTGTTGCTTAAGTATTCATTTTGGGGGTATAGTTTTCCTTTAAATAGTGACTGTCTATGGCAGGCCATGACTGGCACTCTGTCGATTCTGACAAATGCCAGAGGAGCTGCTGTGAGATGCCATAGAAAGTCATTATTTAGTGGGCTGGTGGGGGATTGTTTGGACCTCTTTGTACGTGTAATGTTAGGGCCTATTTGGACTCCCAGTCCAGACCTGGTCTATGGCATCTTACAGGAGTCCCTCTAACATTTGCTGCAAGTTGCAACCCTCAGGCCTGCACTAATTGTAATAGGTTAGAAATTGTTGACCTGGCTTACTGAGCTGCTAGTGGGAAACATTGGATGGGGAAAACCTTGCAATTTTAAAGAGTTTACAAAATGGAAAGCATTAGAAATATGAAATGATTTACTAAAAAAAATGATTTTGTGCTATACAAAATGTTGGCGCTATATAAATACATGTTTATAATAATAATAATATTTAAAGCCGATGTGTTTTTGTGCAGACAACTGAATGTGTTGTGTATCTATGTGGAGTGCTGCCCCTCCAGGTACTGTATGATCAGGCCTGGATTTGTGGAGAGGCCACCAAGGCCCAGGCCTAGGGCGGCAGGATTTTAGGGGGCGGCATGCTGCCCAACCACACCCACATTGGTTCAGAAACACTGGGGATGTGCAGGTGATACAATAGCTTTTTAAATTTCCCTCAAATAAAAAGAAGGGAGCTGGGGTGATGAACAGCAGTGGGCCTAGGGGTGCCTCTGTGTATGATGCCACCACACCAGGCACACAAGAAGTGATGCCCCCCAGCCATGCTGCTGCCAGATCAATCCTGGACCTCTATAAGACAGTTGGGTGGTTGATGAGATGAATGTAAAAATAAACTTTATATAGGGACCTGTGTGCTGCCCTCCCTAAAGATGGCAACCTAAGCACCAGCACAGAGTTGCCCACTCCTTCCCACGCTGCTGCTTTCTTATGATCTTCATCAGATGTCAGAACCCTAACTGTCTATCAACCTTCTGGATTTTAGAATCATGCAATTACCTCTGAAACTACTAAATAGAAAAGGTGAATGTTCATTGTAAAAGTGCACAGAGCAGCGCCCTGTGTAAGTTTGATTAAATCATTTTTTAAAATTTCGATACCCTTTTAATATTTTTATTTTTTCTTGAGCTAAACAGGACAAACAGGGACATTGAAGAGACTCATGTGTGAGGTCAATATCCCCAGTGCACAGATAAGCCCCCTGCATAATGGACTGTTTACAAAACACAAAGACCAAATATGGAGTAGTTTGGATTTCCCAAAAAGCATGCTCAGCACAAGCCTAAGTATAACAAGGGGGTATATTGTGCCTTTAAAATATAAGAGTAGAGTTCCATTTAAGTAATGTTAGGATTCTGCTTCCCAAATAAATCATCCCAAGCCTGAACGTGAGTGCAAATGTTTTGGTTCCACTGAGTTGTGCAGAACAAGATGGGGGGGAAGTGAGTAAAACTGTCACTGGAAGCAGAGAATAATGATGTAACACAACCTCCCCAGCGTCTATATATTGTCATATTATAAATATAAGTTATCCAGCAGGAAGACTGCTATTGCTATTAGTAGCCTCCCCTAACAAATATGCCACCCTCCTCCCCTGGCTGTCAGTACAAACCATATCTGGCACTTGCCCACATTCCTGCCCGATGACTGCCATTCTCTGTATCTCACTCCCCCACTGTTAAACATCTCTTATTACCTGTTAGCTTAGTTATTTATCTGTCAGATGTTTTTTTCTGTACCACAAGTGCCAATTATAAAGTGAATGTGCTCACAGAGGAATACAATGGGAAATTGTCATAATTGCCCTTGTGTGTGGCTTTTGTTGCTCAGGTAACCTGCCAACACAGACCTGTGATTAAACAGCGGCACAGGATTTACACCCTCACATAGGGAATAAAGCAAACGTAATTCACTGAAAGACAAGCAGGTGCCAATCAGAAAGAACAGGAGTAACTGAAGGAAAGCAAACCACACAAACTTAACCCCCCCACTAATAAAAATTCCTACCTAGTACCCTACATAGTCCTCCCTCCCTAACTGATGTGTCCCGCGATCCAACCACACGTATGCCATACATTATGATCCAATCACAGGGGACTCCGGGGAAGGCTGGAGCAGCGTGAGGGGAGCAGTTATTACACAATGTGTATGTAATACGGACTGTTGTGATCAGGGCTGCCATCAGGGGGGCACAGGGGTACTGCTTTACCGGGACCTGGCTTTAAGGGGGGCATGGAAGTGCTGCACTATTCGAAAGAGCCGGGCCCCCCTTCCAAAGTCCCGAAATGCGGAAGTGACAAAAAGCCGAACAGCCAAAGTCCCGAAGCAGTGAAAAGACCCGAAGTCACGAAAACAGCCAAAATTGAAGTCCTAAAGCCAGGGCCGGAACTAGGGGCAGGCAGAAGAGGCACTTGCCTAAGGTGCAAAGTTAAGTGGGTGCCAGGCACGAACCTCTTCTGCCTGGCTGTCCCTAGTCTCTAGCCTGCCAGGTAGGGTTGCCACCTTTTTAAAAAAAATGTTACCGGCTGATGGGGGGGCGGGGACACAAAGGGGCGGGCCATTACATCAAAAGGGGTGGGGCCACGCCACGGACACCACGGACGCTAGAAGAGGCAAAATAAAAGGTAAGTTGCAGGGGATTGGGGGCAGGCCGAGGGCTCCTTTTAATTGTATTACAAATTTACCGGCAGCTACATTGCCGGTAAATTTGTAATACCGGCCTTGGCAGGTATTTTACCGGCCTAGCCGGTGGCAATCCTACTGCCAGGAGAGGATTTTCTCACCCACACCAACGTTTCGCATCCATACCGGCACAAGATCACCCCTCGCACACCTCAGGCATGTCACTACCACTCCTCCCGCCGCGACACTACCCCTCCCACTCCTCCCAGAGCGTTACTACCCCTCCCACTCCTCCCAGAGCGTTACTACCCCTCCCACTCCTCCCAGAGCGACACTAACCCTCTCATGCCTCCTGGGATGTAACAACCTCTTACACATCTCCCGCCCACCAAATGTGTCTCTGCGGAAGTGTGGGAGGCGGAGTGATGAGAGGGAATCGCCTTGGGTGCGCCAGTGAGTTGGCCCGGCCCTGCCTGAAGCAGCAAAAAGACCCAAAGTCACGAAAGGAGAAGTTGAAGTCCTGAAGCCACAAGTTCAATTCTACTGAACACCAATGTGTGTTTTTTTTCATTTATTTTAATCCTCTGGCCACAAATGTATTATTTTAATAGGCCCCTGCCACCAATGTTTTTTTTTTTAAAAAAAAACTTTTACGAGGGCCCTAGTGCCAATGTTTTTTCTTTAAATTATAGGTGGGCCGTGGTCACCAATTATTTGTTTTAACTTGTAGAAGGGGGGGGGGCCTAGCACCACAGTTTTTTTTAACTTATAAGTTGGCCCTGACCATCAATAGCTTTTTATAACTTCTGTGTGTAAAAATGTTGTTGTACAGCCTGTGATTTGTAACGGCAGCACAGGTTGTAAAGTAACAAGAGGTTCATAGTGAGAGAACACAGCAATATAAGGATAAACGTGAGGGCTTGCGCGCCGCTCTCACTTGCCTAAACATGTCACGTGACACTACTCACTATCGCCAAGCTCTCCAGCATTCGCTATAAATAAGGTTACACACGCGCGGCAGCTACAGTTACTGGGATCTGTCACTCAAAACTCACACCCGTGGGGCCTCCACGGCCACATACGCCCCACCCACCACCAGAAACACCGCCCATGCCGGCACGCGGCTCGTTGCCTTGGCGATTCCTGTTTTGTAGTTGCCGGAGCTCCGCCTCTGTTCCCGCCCAGTTGTCGGAGCTCTGCGCTTTAGCTGTGGAGACGGCTCCTCCCATGAGAGTATAAACCCCGCCGTGTTTGAAGCTTGTGCGGAGCGGCCGTGCGGGAGCTGCCAGGTAAGAGGCATAGGGTGGCGGCTATGGGGTGCGCTGCAGTGTCGTCAGTCAGTACGTGTGATCTAATGATGTGTTTGCGGTTACACACTGTATAGTGGCTGTCATTGGCTCTTTCACTCAGTGGGGCTCATTTATAAACAGCGGGCGAAGTTGCACCTGGACAGTAATCTGTGGCAACCAATCAGATGATTGCTTTGTGTTCAATCCACAGCTGGTCGAAATTAGATAATCAATGGTTGCTATGGGTTACTGCTCAGGTGCAAATGTGCCCAGTGTTTATAAATGAGCCCCAACTGACTGATATATCTGTGCCTACACTATTTTATTTATTCCCTCACTTTAGCCACATTGTGAGCTCTTTGGCCAAGGTTTTAACACAAAATGTAACTTGAACTCTTGATTTTTATTTCAACTGGTTTGTCCATAGATTGGGGGGGGGGGAGTAGTTACATACTCATGGCTGCTACATATTTCCACCCTACTGTATAAGGAACCCACTGCCTGTAACTTCAGTTCCACACGAATGGCACCTCTAAATGATTATTATTTTCTGTAAGCAAGTCATGACTCTCACTCACTCCTGGTGTAAGCTAGTCATGCAGAATTAATAGCAAATGGAGGGCACACCAAATCTTTCAAAAAGTAATATGAGGTGCAGAATCCCCTTGACAAAGGCCTTGGTGCCGAAACGTTGGGGCCATTCTCATTTTGCTGGTAGGTGTATCCGCTCCTTGTTGATGTCTTGCTTGCTATGTATAATTTATGGGTGGTAGACATTGTATATTGTTTTTGATGTTGTACAAATTATGCCATTTTGTTCTATGGTGTTGTTTATGTGAATTTTTTCTGCATAAAAGTAAAACAACTTTTTTTTAAACCCACTCGTGTTCTCTAAATTGTGTTTTTTGCGTGTGCAAACATATGGACAAATTGTAAGCTAGTCATGACCCACACACACACGTTCCTGGTGTTAAAGTGCCCATTCTGTGCCTCCCCATGGTTTTGGGGGAACACTGGATCCTTTTATAACTTTTTTTCATAGATAGAATTAGAATTCTACCTAAATCAGACATGAAACACATGCTACATACTGTACAATCCACTCATTTGGCTGATATGAACCAATTTGTTGGCCGCTGGCCTGTGCTCCAATTGCTGGATTTTAGTGGCCAATGCAGTCATCCTGATGTCCCAGTCCTGTGGGATATTCCAACCAGTCTGCTCAATATCTCCAACCAGAGATCACTTCGGAGTCCATGGTTTGGCTCATGAAGCTGCCAATTCTGTCAGATCTACTGTATGTACGGCCAATGATTAGAAGGGGTTTGTGACATGATATTCCTACAGAAATACTCCAGGCTGGTGCAGTTTTCAGGGAACAGGAGCACCGGCCCTGGGTCTCCGCTCATTATAACTTTCATTCTATTTTGTCTTTCTCATGCAGGTGGATCCTGCCCCCTATCATGCTCCGCACTTAAAACATTCATTCAGAGGGGGGCTACATCACTAATGCAATGAGCACAATAGCACAAATGTGGTTCATTGGTTATTACTAAAGACCAGTGGCTACTCTATAATGGTGCTGTGAATGTGGCCATACAGTGCATGTTTAATCTGGCAGTTTATCTGCCCATGACCTCCAATGGGAATATCAGGGCAAAAATCATCCAGATATCAGTTGGCCAGGTTTGATTTTCACGTTGGATAGGGGACTGCATTGGCTAGTTGATGTGGTCCTCATTCTGACAGCTCATATACCCACCATTGTAATTATTGTGAATTAAAGCCTGGTATCGTCCACATTAAGTAGGCATAACGGGGAAAGATCTGCTTGTTTGGTGGCCTCCCCAAATGAGTGGATCTTCTAGTGTATGGTCACCTGTGTGTGTTTATGCTGCTGCATGTACAAAGGTGAAGAGAAATATAATAGAACTGAAGTCAAATGGGCAAGAAAAGCAAATAAATAAAAGGCAATTTGCAACCTATTCTATAGAATTCACAGTTACAGTGACTTGTTAACTTTATTCCCCTAGTGATGGTTTGTCTTTTCCTCCCCTAGTATCGTCCTCTAACAGGGACTTGGCATTTTTGCTGTGTGTGAGCTGCAGTTCCAGTGGAACATTGAGATTACTGGCTTTCCTCTCTTTCGTTAGCATTAGTTATCAGGTAACATCACAGAGAGAGTTCAGAGTTGATTTAATCCCACTCATGGAATCCTTACAGCACATGTAATTAGACTGGCAGAAGACTGGCAAAATAAACCTTTTAAAATTTTAATGACGTCTTGAAATTGCACTGTTTGTTTGGAGATAGATAGCAGGCTTATTGTGAAGTTTGTATGTGAAGTCAGGTCTCCACACAAGCCTCTCCCCACAATTTCTCCACTAAAATCTCAAGTGAGAAAATGCCTTACAAGCGCCTGAACTAGAGTTTTCTGAAGTGCAACAGGCAGAACACCCCACTGCAACAACAGGAGCAAGCTACATCTGATACACACGCTACTCATGAGAATTACTATTAACCTCATGAGAAAGCAATGTAAAACAAACAACAAGAGCTGAGGAAATGGGTGAAACTGTAGACAGAAGGCAGATCTAACAGCAGCACAAGGGAAAGGAAGAGTTGCCAAACAGAAACCTACTATATACATAGTAACATAGGTTGAAACAAGACTATATCTATCAGGTGCAGCCTATGCTCAGCACTCTGTGTTGATATTGAGCAGTAATTTCAGCCTCTCTGTTCATGATTTTTGAGTCTCCCCCACCCTTGGGCCTATTGCACATGACTGTACAGCCTTTCATATAAATAATAATAAAAATAAATGGATGTTTGCGCCGAACACCCTAAAATGTGTCTTTACTGGTTTAATACAACTGTTACAGCAAGTGCTTGTTCGTTAGTGGCGTAACTACTGGGGGAGCAGGGGGTGCAATTGCTTTTGCTATTACTTTAAAGCAGTGATCCCCAACCAGTAGCTCGCGAGCAACAAGTTGCTCATCAACCCATTGGATGTTGCTCCCAGTGGCCTCAAAGCAGGTGCTTATTTTTGAATTCCTGACTTGGAGGCAAGTTTTAATTGCATAAAAAACAGATGTACTGGCAAGAAGAGTTTCCTGTAGGCTGTCTGTCCACATAGGAGCTTCCAAATGGCCAATCACAGTACTTATCTGGCACCAACAGGAACTTTTTTCATGCTTGTGTTGCTCCCCAACTCTTTTTTTAAATTTGAATGTGGCTCATGGGTAAAAAAGGTTAGGGACCCCTGCTTTAAAGTAACAGTGGTTTAATCTCTCTTCTGATGAAAGGATTTTATCCACCTGAAACATTCTCTGTGGCCATAATAAACGGGTATAAACCTTTTTATGCAATGTGTGTGTGTGGTTCCAATCTCTTTCTATTGCATACTCTACCTTTCACCCACTGATAAATACACCCATAGGAATGAATAGTAAGTAGATGAGGTATTGGGGGAGTATGATGTATATAGTGGGAGGTGTAGAAGAGGAATGTTGATGAAGTTATAAGTATGTGATGCTGCTACCCGTAACTCAGAATTATCAGTGTTTTCAAAATTCACATACAATCATACATCTAAAATGTATATAATGTTGGGCAGGGCAGGCAAGTGGCTTTATTAATTTTCAGATTTCAGTGACTCACAGAGTGATGGGGTCAGCTTTGGGCTGATAGCAACCTTACATTGAATTACTGTTATCTGGTTTTCCATCTCTCAAGTCTAGTAGAAAATCATGTAAACATTAAAGGGGACCTGTCACCCTAAGAAGTAATTCCAAATTATTTTTCATCATATTAGTTGAGCAAAATAAAACTTGCACTACATTTATTATTTAAATTGTGTTTCCTTCAGTCTTGAAATTTCACAATCACAGCATGCAGGCAGGAGCCATTTTGGGGACACTGTTATTAAGACAAGTTGTGTATTGTCCCAAAATCTTCTGTATGTGCCCGAATGGGGGACCTAATGCCCATGCACATTGCCCTACACAATTGTAGAGTGAGGAGGGATGGGGAATGTGGCGAGAGCAGTGACATCTAGGAATTACTGAATGGAAAGTGAAAATAGACTGCCCCACCTCTATGCCTCGGGCATGGAGACGGGGAAGGTAATATTTGATTGAGAGCTCAGATATTTAAACGCCTTTATGACAGGTATGGATGGTTTAGTGAAAAAAACAATATGGGTTTCATGTTTGATTTGCAAATGACTTTTGTTATAGAGCATTTTATGTGTAGGTGACAGGTCCGCTTTAAATAAACCCAATAAGCTGGTTTTGCTTAAAATACGGATTAATTATATTTTAGTTGGGATCAAGTACAAGGTACTACTTTATTATTACAGAGAAAAGGAAATCACTTATAAAAGTTTGGATAAAATGGAGTCTATAGGGCATAATTTTCTATTCACCTTACTTCAGCAAAGTTTGCCTCACTTCACCAGGTGTATTTTCACAACACATCTCCATATTTACTAAAAATCGTCGGTTCACATTTTCAAGAGAAATGTGGTGAACTTTCTCCTGGTGTAAATAAATTTGCCAGTATATTTCCCCATACAATAGAAGTGGGGAAAATTCTCAAGAGAATTTTCACATGGAGAAAATTAGAATGGAAAGGGCAATGTTGATTGCGATTTAAACGTGGCTGCTCTATCTTTATAATGTAAGTTCGGCAGCCTGAACCTGGCGAAAAGGGTAATTTTTTACACTTTGATAAATTACTGGATTTTTGCCAGCCTGGGAAAAAAATTGCCTGGTGAAATGGCACAAATTGCCTTTCTCGCCTTTTAATAAATGGGCGAATTCACTGCAAATTGTCATTTACTCTTTAGTAAACGTGCCCCTATGGGAAACAGCCTTTCCATAATTCTTTCTGGATAACGGTTTTCTGAATAATGGATCCCATGCCTGTATGAGGCAAGGCCACATGGTGGGGTGAAAACTGTTAACTGAAATCCTCTGGCTGATTTCTGTCCTACTGAAGGCAGTAGCCTCCTCTTTCTTCCGAATTAAATTTACTCGTTGCAAAGAGGCTCTAGCCTAATAAGGGATATAAATATGTGATAACAGTTACCTTTTAACCTTGCATCTACTGGGCACTATAGTAACCATACACTGAGCAGGGCAATGTGTTATATGACCCCTGTTAAATGTAATAAAGAAGATATCTGGCTACCCTGTTCTAGACTAGCGTGCTCTTGCAGCCACACACCCATGTTCTCCAAGCTGACTTACCATACATAAAAACGAAAAGTAATTATAACGTTTGCCATTCTATTTTCCAGCATGGGTCATCGGGGCACCCAGACCTATTTCTTTATGTGACAGGGATAGCAGCAAAAATGGCTGAGCTGGAAACCTATTGTAAACCGTAAATAAAGTTAAATCATCCATATCTTGCTTTGTCTCAGCTGAACAAACTACAATACCAAATATTTAGTGGGATATTTACTTAGTTACAGGAAAGTTGCAGCCCCCTGGCTGGGGTTCTGCTTCATTCCACACACAAGCACCTTGCTGTTCTGTCCACTCTAATAACATTTTATAAGTGGGAGTTGTGGGATAGAAACATAACGGTAATTAATGACATCTCACAGATCAGTGACTACAGTATGCTTCTAATTGTTCATTTTGTCCATGATTCAATGAATTTAATATATTGTTAGCGACCCCATGGGCTTTTATATGGCTTTTATGTTCTGCCAATGTTCTCCGAGCCTGAGGCACTAAAGGAAATATATATAATAATTGATGTTCATGTTAAAACATACATTATTTAAGGTTATTTACATTTTGGTAATTTAGATTTTCACACAGAATACTGTAAACGTGGTGGTTAAATTTTAATGGTACAAATAGGTTATTCCAGGCCAGTGTATCATGCTTTCCATTGACTTTTAGAGGAATTTAACAGTTTTTAGATGTTGTGTTCGAACTTGGATTCTTGGCAGCTTTGGGTATTTTAATCTTTTTTTATTTTATTTTTTTCTGTAAAAATTCAACTTAAAAAAAAAAAATCCAAGTTTTAATAAATAACCCCCATTATGTTTTTTTATGAAATTTAGTTGTTTTTAGCGGGCCACCAGGAAAATGTAAAAGCAGGGTTCTACTGTATATACATGTTTATATACTTACTGTGTATTTTATTTATAATTATAACTTTGTTATAAAATACAAAGTATTTATTTCCATTACTAATGTTTATTTATTTAATCAGGGAGTTCTTTAAGCGTCTTCGTTGGTGCTGATCTGTCCGCAAGAGAAATGAGCCACTGGCAGGAGAGTTTGGCTCCGTGCAATGCAAGGGATTTTCCGCACTGTTCTGAAAAGAGAAATGTTCCTGACCAGATATATGTTGAGTCAGCAAAAATCTTTCAAGATATTCATATCAAGAAACCTCCAGATAGGATTGTCGTAAAGTATGGTAATGACTCTGGTATGCCTTTATCCAGCTTTAAGGATGAAAAATCTCGGTGCTGGGCTTATGAGCTGGCTTTTAATACTCTAAAATGTAAGTTGAAATAATTATACATTAACAATTTTTTTTGGACTTGAGTGAAATATTTGGTGTGTGTCAGGGTGCATTATAGAGGGTTAAGCAGAAAAAGTAGGGTGTATTTGCAGTCGCAATCTCACATCTCATGTCTTACCTGTTTTCTACTTTTCTTTCCACCTTTATACTACCTGGTTGTCTTATAACATGATGCATGTGGCAAAGAAAAGGCTGGCCTGTGCCTACACCTCACTGAATTTCTTATCTTGTGTAGAGTGCAGCCAGGCACCGGACAGAAGTCCTCTTTAAATGAGCATTGTGGGGCAATTATCTTCATGCATTTTTGTGTAAGGTCCTGGTGGCAAAAATTAACATATTGCCCATACTACAACCATACTGCCCAACTCTTGGGTAACCAATGTCACGTCAGGATCAGTTTTGAGACAAGTCTGCAATTGATCTGTAAAAACTGAAAATTGTATTTATTAATGCACCTAGTTGGTTGGGGCATGGTGCCCTGGCTGATCCATAAATCTTTGCTTTCTGTCTGTTTTGGGAATCATATTGTTTCTGGTGCCAATGTATGGGCACCTTAAAGCAAATTAGCATTACTCTTTTTTTTTTTCATGTTGGTTTGGCCAATAGAGGGTACTGCTGAGTAATTAGTTATTTCCACTCTCATAAATAAACACAAATAGGCAGACAAATAATGATTACTCCATTCAGTATATATGTGTGTGTTACATGTGCCATGTGCATGGTTAAAATATGTTAGGCAAACCCCACTAAGTTGTTTTTTTTTTTTTTTTTTTTTTTTAGTGCTTGTTTTAGGAAAAATTGCTGTAGATGTAACCAAGGCGTATGTATTGTGGGTTATGTGCATGTTTTGAATGAATATTTTGAATAATAAAATGTTTTCCTTTCTCATGGAGTTGGATTTAATGGGACTTTCCCAGACATTTGTGTCACATGAAAAAAAGAGCAGGGCCAGATGGGTTTATGGAATGTATTGCTGCTTGTTACAATATGTTGCTAGGTGCCAGTGCTAGAATGTTTAATCAGGATTGGATTGCAGTGATAAGTGACGCAGCATCTTGCTTGTACCATTATATAACTTCTAAAGTCAATTTGCATAAGGATGAAACCCTTTGATATGTGTGAGAGTTTGTTTAGTTTATACTGACCAACATACAGTATTATCAGTCTCATTATTCTCACACACTTAATAATATAAACAGATATGGGACCTGTTATCCAGAATGCTCGCAACCTGGGGATTTCCACACGTTAAAGGAAAACTATACCCCCAAAATGAATACTTAAGCAACAGATAGTTTATATCAAATTGAATGACATATTAAAGAATCTTACCAAACTGGAATATATATTTACATAAATATTGCCCTTTTACATCTCTTGCCTTGATCCACCATTTCGTGACTCTATCTGTGCTGCCTCAGAGATCACCTGACCAGAAATACTACAACTCTAACTGTAACAGGAAGAAGTGAGGAAGCAAAAGGCAGAACTCTGTCTGTTAATTGGCTCATGTGACCTTATATGTGGTTTGTATGTGTGCACAGTGAATCGTACGATCTCAGGGGGCGGCCCTTATTTTTTAAAATGGCAATTTTCTATTTTTGATTACCCAATGGCACATACTACTAAAGTATATTATTATGATAATGGTTCATTTACATGAAGCAGGGTTTTACACATGAGCTGTTTTACTCAGTATCTTTTAATAGAGACCTACATTGTTTGGGGGGTATAGTTTTCCTTTAAGGGCAGAGACAAACTGGGAGAATTGCCTGGCGACTAATCGCCTCTTCTTTGGGCGACTAATCTCGCTGCAATCCGGGCCTGGCTGCAATGCCTTCCCGCCGGCTAGAATCTAAATCGCTGATGGGATGGCACTCTGAGCACTTTGTTTTCTGAAGTCGCCGGAGGTTTCCTCGTGTGGCCAGTGATTTTATGATTCTAGCTGGCAGGGAAGGCAGTTTGGGGAGATAAGTTGCCCGAAGAAGAGTCGATTTGTAGCCGGGCCACTAAATATCCCCGAAATCTACACGTGTCTCTGCCCTTAGACTGATAAAAATAATTTCAATTTTAAATAAACCCTGTGGAATTGTTTAATCTCTAATAAAGATTAATTATATCTTAGTTGGTATCATGTACAAGGTACTGTTTTATTATTACAGTGAAAAAGGAAAACATTTTTTTAAAAATGTGAATTATTTGTTTAAAATGCAGTACATAGCTTTCCTGTAATTAATGACTTGGATGGGTGTTAGAGCTCAGTACCAGAAATTAGCTCTGACAAAATGAAGCAGGTGAAGAACTGACACAGATCTGCTTTGATATTTTACAAACCCATTTCTGGCTATCAAGAAACTGCTGAGAGTCCTTCAGTATTCCTTAGTTTGACATTTTCCCCAACAGATATTCCATGTAAGCTTCCTTGGGGGGGCAGTTTAAACAGATTGTCCTATCGTATGGTCATTGCATGGCAGTTTGTCTGGAAATGAATTTTGCTTGGTGTATGGTAGATCTGCAAGAGAGTCCTTGCTTTTCGAACACCATACATTTTGAGCATATTCATCAAAATAATGGCGCCCAGATACACCACACATCACCAGGCATTTGTGGGTAAAACAATGGGTATATGAAGTTGTATATTTATTTTCAGCTACTTTGTTCCTCTTTGTAAAAATCCAGCATAAAAGTAATCTTCTGCTTGAAAATATGAGGAAAATACACTTTTCCAGAGCGACTTTCAGCAGAACTTGCTTCTTGAATTTTGCAAGTTTGTTGTTAAATAAAACACATGCCTTGATAAATTTGCCATTTATTTACACCGATTCTTAACACCATTTTTTTCAGTGTAAATCGATGTACACAGTATGATAAATAGACCCTTCAGAGTATTATAAATCCATACATCAGAATATGAAACTTTTTCTGTTCTTTGCAGATCAAGATCTACTTGAAACCATATTACTGGACAGCGGCTTCTACCATTCTCAGCCACTAGTAAGTAAAACCTTATTATATGTATATAATGCTGTGAGTATATTCAGTAAGTTGTAATGTAGTGGGAGAGGTTTTATGGAGGGCTGTAAGCACCCAGCCTTGCATTTCATGTAGCAATTGTTCCTTACATGCTGCAGATGAGTAGCTCAGTCAGGATCAAACTCTGAAAACACGGCATCATTTATCACTGGGATAGCAGTTAAACATTTTTACATTACTATGAATAGCTGTCGTTGGATTATACTTTTGTTTTAAACAAACCGATCAGATAAGTGTGCGTGTGCAAACATGTTCATATCCAGTAACAATATAGATTGAATTATACAGATAAGTATCTGTTATCTGAAATTCTTGGGACCTGGGCTATTCCTGATGAGGGTTTTTTTTTCCCCATGATGTAGATCACCATTCCTTACAGCTACTAAAATGAAATTTAAAACCACTGACCCACTGTTAATGTTCATCATTACAAATATACCATCATTCGTTATACATGTTTGCAGGAAAACTTACACACATGTTAGTCTTACATCAGACACCCCAAAACATACCAACATCCAGACAATTCATTCGCTGCCAACATTGATCATTAACGGGCAATAGAAACCTATGTGACTATTCACCTGCCCTCTATCACAGGTAATAACTCACAATGCTCCAATCAATGCATCTCTCACTCTCTCTCACTCTCTCTCTCCCCTTCGTGAGACAAGAGTTGGAAACTTTTTTTTTTTATACTATAATAACAGAGGGCCAGTGACTTCCATTTTTCCTTTGGGTCTTTTCTTGATTTCCCTGATCAATTTCTCTGTTTACTTTTTTTTGTTCTTCATCTCTCACCGTTTTCCTGCTGCAATGATTTTAGCCGGACGAGATGACCAGTCTTGTCATGGTGATGCTGTATGACTTCCAAGACCGAAAGTTTCAGCCGCGCTGTTTGTTCCGTACAGAGGAAACCATAGAGGAGGTGCAAGAAGTGGAAAAATTACTTTGCGGGTAAGTGCCAAAGCACCAAATGTAATATTTACAGGATACTAACTGTATGTTGGGTTTGGGTTTTCTTTGTGTGTGATGAAAAACATGGGTGGGTGGGAGGGGTAATTATATCTGTTATTAATAGTGCAATATGCGTCCAAGTCTACAATTCACTGATTGGCTTCTAAATCTTTAGGCTAATGCCAGACGTGGCTGATTCTTGGCCTGCGAATAAACACCGGCAGAGAATTTAGCCCCTCCACTGGCACCAGCCTTTCCCTATGTCTGTACCTAAATTCATTGCATCGGCCCAGATCAAGGCACATTGAGCATATTTCCATGCAGAAACGCACAAGTATGAATTCTGTTGCTGAAATCTGCTCCATGTGCCTGCACCTGGGCCCAAACAATGCTACCTACAACTAAACCCAACATCTCAGCTTCCCAGTGACAGCCTGGCTTCACCCACTTTTTCTAGGAGGGGGTGGGTCTAGAGGGGTAATCCTTAATCACCCCCTGTGTCTTTGAGTCATTAAATATACCCCAGTTATTGGGGAAATATCAGGTCTGCACTTAGTAGTATTTTGCTACGCACCCTCCGCTAAGTATCTCCTCATCCTCCCTGTGCTGCTATCACTTACCAACTCACATTGCACCCTAGGCTGCTGCATCCCCCCCAGTTCTGGCCTTACTCCCCTCTGGCAAGTAGAAGTTGGTCACTCGTAGAAGTGGGAAAGGATCCCAAATTGAGTTTAAGAGCTTTACAACTTCTCACTAGTGCCTATCATTTCTAAAATGCTTTTTATTATTCTAATATCCTATGTTATTTCATCTTAGGTCCAATACCAGACTGTCTGCTGCCCTTGCAAGAAGTCGGATTAAACATGCCATTCCATCCATTGAGTTTATATTGCCAGAAGGTGTTAGAAAGCAAGAGCAGCGATCATCTACAGTACCACTCTATGCCTGGGTTAATACCGCCAAAACCAGGTAATTCCTAATGCTGTTCTTCTCAATATGCATGCTAGCTATTGTACAGACAACTATATTGGGCTTTCCCCAATCGCAATGACTTTAGGACAAAGCCTATATCACACCACAATTCTGTGCCATTATTTTACCAAGAAAGACCACAAAATAAATGTATGTTTAATGCTTGGGTGCAAGTTACCCTTCTGTTTCTTTCTTTGAATTCAGATATTTATTATATTATGGATACATAAGAAATAGTTGTTAATATAGCAATATATATTTTCTCAAAAATCTGTATAATATTTAATTAATATTTTCCATGAAACAGAATGCTAGCAGTGCTTTTATGGATGTAGATTATAATGGGACAATATCACTAAAAGGATTTGTAAAGTATGGGTACTTCTGGCTTAAAGGATAATTAGCTGGTGTAATGCCCATGTAAAGCATGGAAAAAAGAGGATGCTTTGAACATCCTATCCCTTATATATAAAATAAAACCCTCGGGTAGTTGCTATGTACTTGGAAGCCTAAACAGCAGTTTTTATTATGTATTTTGCATATTATAAAAACTTGGTGTCTGGTCAGTAGATTTGCTGCAGATCTTTCTAAGCAACTCTAATGCATTAAATGGTTTTTGCAAACAGTGTGACCGAAGCCTGTGATGCGCTGAAGAGCGAAGGTTTTACTAAAGCTGACTCTCCAATGGATTTGGTTGGTTATAGATATTGTATGGACAAGCACTGCCTGGATGTACTGGTGTTTCCTCCTTATCTTAAAGATAAACTCTGCAACCTGGAACTATTCATGCATTACAAACTTGTACTACAGGTAAGCACATTGTGATTATTCCTCAAACAGAACATGTATTCACTAAACAGGGTTGTGTGCTAATCCAGATCTGAACAGAACTGCACTTCCAGCTACTGATCTATAAATTGGATCGGTGCCGTTTGGAGATATGTGTGTGGTTAGACTTCAGTAAACCTAGACGCTGGTCCTACATATTTGGTTATCCCAAAGGTGCAGCCATCATGAGTTCATCAGTGAAAGTGATTTTCTCATCCGCATACGGCTCTTTATGGGGGTAGCTTCTTTTGTGCTGAGAAAGTTTCTACTCTTGTGTGTTTGCATTACTTTATGGGGCAGATTCAATAACGGATTCAATAACGAATTTTTGTCAGCTTTGCACCCATCGCACCACTTCACCAGGCACAAATACGCTACGAATATGAATCAGGTCTGGACTGGGAGTCAAAATAAGCCCTGGCATTCCAAGTACAAAGAGGCCCAAACAGGTCCTAGCAGCCCACTAAATAGTGACTTTCTATGTCCCCTGATAACAGCCCCTCTGGCATTTGCCAGAACCCACAGATTGCCAGTCCGGGCCTGAATATGATAATTCACTAAAATGCGAAGTTTCGTCCCGGGCGTCGAATGCTGGCGTCTTTTCGCTAGCGTTACGAGAAAATTCCCTAGTGATCTTACGCTTAGGTCAATTTGCATAGGGCAGGAAATTTAAATTTGTATGGCGGTCTTTATTATAAATGTTGGAGCAAATGGTTTAAGTTACCGGTTTATATTAAACATGTCCAGGGAACCTTAATAAAGACGAGAGTTATTATAATGCCCTACACATGAGCCCACTGTAAAATTAACATTCCATATGTTATAAAATGTCTGGAGAAAACCGTTTACCGAAAAAAGTAACGTCTGTTTGCCAGATCGAAAAGTCGTCTGGCGATATAGTGCGAATGACCGCTAATGAATGTCCCCATTCGCTAGTGAATTTGCGCCTGTTAGTTAATTGGCGATGTCCCTAAGGGTGGTAACACTGGTGAAAAAGTCTCTAGCATTGGCCACTTCGCTCTTTAATAAATCTGCCCCAATGAGTGGAGATGTCATTGCTTGCCTTGGCTGAGAATGCTTTGTCCCTAAACATATGCCACACAATAAAAATGGTTTCTTGCTATATATAGATAGATCTTCTACCATAAGAGACAAAATAGTTTAGGGGGGTTATGTGTGCTGGTTTTCACTTCATTCTATTATCGTATTTGGTTTCCAAGTAGGATATTAATTTGGCTCCTCTTTTTCTGGTTTAGAAAATTAAAAGTAAAAGCTCCAGACATTCATAGGATGAGAGTGTATGATTTATTACTTTATTGTCTTGTCTCTCCAGGCTGGGAAGAGTTCCTCAATGCTAAAAAGCAAATCATTGCACCAGTGGAAGCGTTGCGTGGCAACACATTTATATAAGGCTATTTATCAGCGCAAGCACAATCTGCCCAGTTTGGGAGCTTGATCTTTTAATCCTTTAAAAACAGCCCGAACATAAAATATTTGTGGGCTTCTCTAAGCATAGACCGTTGCAGTGCTGCATGAGCCGAGATAGTGTAGGAGTAGAATGGATTTCCATGGTAACAGTCATAAAGACACCGATCAGCTGGGTCATGTATTCCATGTTTTGTCTTACACAGTGGGAACAATGTCTTCCTCCACCTTTTGTCTGCCTTTTATGTTTCAACTTTAATACAATTCTCTTGTTAAATGTTACATTTTGCATTTGAACTTCAGATTGGGGTTTCAGCTATTGTCAAGTAAAAACTGCTGACAAGGGCCATTCCTTTAACCATCCCTCTAAATCGTATCAGATTTACGGACAATAGTTACTTCCATATAATTCTGTATATCACGGCTGTCCAAGACTTCTGTGGTGATTTAAAGGAAAACTACACCGCCAGAATGAATACTTAAGCAACAGTTTATGTTATATAAGTGGTCTATTAAAGAATCTTGCCAAACTGGAATGTAGATTTATCTGTAAATATTGTCCTTTACCTTGACGATTTTATGATATTCTCTGTGCTGCCTCAGAGATCACCTGACCAGAAATACTGCAGCTGTAACCAGAAGAAGAAGACACAACTTTGCCCATTAATTGGCTCATGTGACCTAACCTGTATGTGTGCCCTTGTTTTGTTTGTGTGCACTGTGAATTGGTCCCAGGGGGCTGGCCATTTAGAATTATCAAATGGCACATACTACTAAAGTATGGAAAATGGTTTATTTGAATAAAGCAGGGTTGTGCCAGAGGTGCACGATTAATAATTTTGATATATATGCATATAAAGGATCAGTACTCTCCTTTTGTAGTGAAGTATATGTGCTTTTTTAAAGTAACATGATAGTTTAGTATCTTAATTGAGGTTGAGCATAACTGTTCTATATTCTACACAACAGCCATAAAGAACCTATAAATATACAGTTATTAATGGTTTATTTATATACAGCATTTACAAGCACAGCTTTGGTGTCTGCAAGAGTGAATGTTCCTTGGTGTTGATCATACCATGTATTGCCAGATTTAGAATTAGGAAGTGTGCCCCCCCCTTCTGCAACTGTTTCAGCAAGGAATATTATTTCTTACCCAGACTTCAAATCTCAAGAGGTGCTTTAACTCAAGAAATGTCCAGCTGTTGACATTGAATGAACTGTAGAAATAGGGATGCACCGAAACCACTATTTTGGATTCGGCTGAATCCTCGAATCCTTTGTGAAAGATTCGGCCGAACCGAATCCTAATTTGCATATTCAAATTATGGATGGGAAGAGGAAAACGTGTTTTACTTCCTTGTTTTGTGACAAAAAGTCACGCGATTTCCCTCCCCACCCCTAATTTGCATATGCAAATTCGGTTTGGCCAGACAGAAGCATTTGGCTGAATACGAATCTTCTGAAAAAGGCAGAATCCCGAACTGAATCCAGGTTTCGGTGCATCCCTATGTATAAATCCCCTTACTGCTGGATGAGGCTAGAGCGATGGCATGTTGCTTATTGAAGAAATTTATTGAGCCATAAAGAGTAATGGGACACCTGGTTAAATGCTGTCTTTTTTTTTTATATTATAATGTACCTTTAATGAATAGCGATAAGTAGATGTAAGGTAGCAATACTTTAAAGCGGTAATGTGGCCAATATACAGTATGAACAGGAATGAAAGGTACCCAATTTATAATTCTAGCAACAGGTTCATGCTAAGGTTCATGTAAGACATTGTTGCATGAGACAGTTAAAAGTGAAAGGCCGGCCTTGATCTTCTTCATGTAGTTGTTGCCAATAGGCTGCAGCATTTGCTAACTAGCCTCACGCCATTCTGTGACTTCCCTGCTCATATTTTTGCTGTTCTTAAGATTTGTGTAGCTTTCCTATATCATCTCCAAATGACACATGTACCCAAAGCATTGTGTGTATTTGTATGCATGCAGTGATGTGGCTAGCCTGGTTATTAGTCAACCATGCAGCAAGGGGATTTCATACCTCCCAACTGTCCCGTTTTGAGTGGGACAGTCCTGATTTTGACAGCTCAACCCGCAGTCCCGCATTTGCACTGAAATGTCCCAACTTTCTTTGATTTCCTGCACTGAACAGCCAGAAAAAGATACAAAGTTTCTAAATGAACTGGCTTTTGGCAGAGAGCCCAGAATAGATACTTTTGTAACAGTTTTAGACAAGATGGTCTCTTGGGGAAACTGATTTGCAGCTTAAGGGCAGAGACACGCTGCTATTTTGGGAGATTAGTTGCCCAGCAAAAAATGGTTCTTCTTCGGGCGACTAATCTCCCAGAACTTCCTTACTGCCAGCCAGAATGAAAATCGCCGGCGGGATGGCACTATTATCGATTTGGCTTTCCGAAGTCGCCTGAAGTTTCCTCGTGAATTGGTGACTACGGAAAACGAAGCATTTGGAGTGCCATCCCGCCGGCGATTTACATTCTAGCCAACGGGAAGACGGTTCGGGGAGATTAGTTGCCCGAAGAAGAAGTGATTTGTCGCTGGCTAATTTCCCAAAATAGCAGTGTGTGTCTCTGCTATAAAGGAAAATTCACTTTCATTAGCAAAACTGTTATAAGAAATAAAAACCACAAATGTGTTCAAACTTTCATAACTTGACAGATTGTGTTCAATGGATATGTTAATGGGGGGTGCCACAAAATGGGTTTTGTCAAAGTTTTTTGCCGTGCTTCACGCGCCAAATGTATTTGCCAAATGTATCGGTTTCCAAAATGTTTGGAGGTATGGGATTTTATAGGTTTGCTAGTTTTATGGTTTCCCCCTAATCCCCCCCCCCTAAAACTTGCTAAAAATGAATTAAGCAGCGTAGCACTAAACTAGGTGACATCAGGTGTTCTTTATAATTCTCTCATATTTAAAGTATATTGTAGAAGTAGAAGGGCCAAGGTGAGACGTTGGGGATTTCAGCACGGGACTTCACATGACATTATTTCCATCACAATCTCTGTTTTATGGCGAGTCATTTGTATACAATAGAGGAATTATTATATACAGTAACTGTTTCTTCATTCTTGTCTGTTTCCAGGACAAAGCCCATATTGTTTCTGTACATTCAGTGAGAGCTTTGATGAATGTGGAGGATGACATTATTGTGGCTGTGCCTTGTCCAGGGTACATTCTGGCCCACATGTCAGTGCTGACCAATCAATATGCCTCTAGAATCTTTGTATGTGGAATAAAGTCTGAAGCAAAGGAACAAGCTCTGCAGGAACTGCTTGTTGATATGGGATGTAAAAGTAGGTGACTTCCTCCAGACTGTAAATGTATTTAATTAGAGATCCTTCCCATTGGGGTAAATTGCTACAACACTATACTGAGAGCATAGCTAAAATGTCTGTCCATCTTCCATGGACCTACCACTGACACGTTATGTTCTAAGTGTGTCTCGCATCTACTATTTCATGTATAGCACAATAGTTTATTTTTCCCTTTGTAGCTACTACCACATCACCCTTGCCTGTCTATCCACCATACAAGAACTAATCATAATACAGGTATGGGACCTGTTATCCAGAATGCTTGGGACCTGGAGTTTTCCTGAAAACAGATATTTCTGTAATTTGGATCTTCATACCTTAAATGGGTGATTCACCTTTAAGTTGATTTTTAGTATGTTAAAGAATAGACCATTCTAAGCAACTTTTCAGTTGGTCTTCATTAATTGTTTTGTATAGTTTTTTTTGTTAATTATTTGCCTACTTTTGGCTCTTTCCAGCTTTCTGATAGGGGGTCACTGACCCCATCTAAAACAAATGCCTGGTAAGGCTACAAAAGTATTCTTATTGTGACTTTTTTTTTGTTACTCATATTACTATTCAGACCCTCCCCTAATTAGATTCCAGTCTGTTGCTCAAATCAGTGCATGGTTACTAGGGTACTTTGGACCCTAGCAACCAGATTGCTGAAACTGCAAACTGGAGAGCTCCTAAATAACTCAAAACCCACAAATAATAAATTAAAAACCTATTGTAAAGTGTCTCAGAATATCACTCTCTATATCATACTAAAAGTTAACTCAAAGATGAACAACCCTTTATGTCTGCTAGAAAATCATGAAATCATGCTTCTAATAATGATATTTTAGTTTGGATCAAGTACAAGGCACTGTTTTTTATTATTACAGAGAAATTTTTTTTTTAAAATTTTTCGTCTATAGGAGGCGGCCTTTCCATAATTCGGAGCTTTCTTGGTAATGGATCCTATACCTGTAGTTATCTGAATAGTTTAGCATATTGATCTCTATTGATTTCATTAGTAGGAACCATGATAAGATAACCTCATCCACAAACTGCAATTGTTTTTTCAGATGTTAAACTGCTGAAGGAAAGCTTCACTGATCTGGACCCAAGTGATCCGAGGTTACAGAAGGCTAAAATTATTCTCTTGCTGCCTCAATGCTCTGGATCTGGAGTCAGTGACCCAGTACAGTTTGTTTTGAATCAGCATGGAGGTACTGTGTATGTTTAGAAATTTGTTAGCTTTTGGGAAGGGAAAAGCATTTTGAATTATTCCTGTCCTCATGTAGCATCCATCAATTTATTTAGAGAAAGTACCGTAATGCCAATGAAGAGGGAATATTACACTTCATACCAGTAACGTTAAATTAATAAATGTATAAAAAGAAGATATTGGCACTAAAACCAGTGTAAATACCCTATTCAGCTCACAGGACACATCTATAAAAATTCCTTTACGTTGCCTTTAAATAATAACGGGCAGTGCTGCTAATGAAACAGGGGTCATTTACTATGTTCCTGGGGAGAAGGTCAAAAGTGTGCCCCTTACTGTGTGCAGTGTAGGCGGGCACAGACTAGCTCTATTTAAAGGGGAAATATTGCGAAAATGAAAATTATTAATATAAGCTTCAGCTTGCTGAAATAAGAAACTTTCTAAATACAATCAATTAAAAATTCTGTTGGATTTATTGGACCATTCATCTGACACCCAACTGCTGCATGAAGACAGAATGAAGAGAAACAGATGCAATAGTGAACATTATTTCAGAAACAATTCAGAATGTTTAATTGATTGTATTTAGAAAGTTTCTTACTTTGTATGAGGAAGCTTCTATTATCCCCTTTAATATTTGCTATAGGGTAGGCAGTACAAGACCCCCTTGCAGTCTGTTCCCACCACTGCCGTCTAATGCCACACAAGTTGGAGGACATGTAAGGGCTTGGGAGGCATGCAGACACCCCTTATGAATACATAAACGCCAAATGACTGGCAGCACTGTACTCATGGGTGCAGCCTCAGGTCTTTGTGCTCCATAATGAAGACTCACTGGGAGAGGACCACATAGATGTGCTAATACTGGCCTCACATGATTGTATAACCTGCCAGATATCAGTCAAGCAGGCTGTGAAGAGGGCACCATTTTTTTTTGATTTAGCAAAACTTTCCAAACTGTATTCAAATATGATGCGGTTTAGTGAGGGGCAGTGTAATGGGTGAAATATTTGTATGTAACTTTCCTTATCCACTAATGTGAATTTCTCCAAGTCCACACAGATGTTTTGGCTGCAAATAAGTGAAATACGATTTCAGTGTTGTTCTCTTTTGTGCAGACACGTCTTTGCTTCAGGATTTTTCCCAAGGATCTGTCAGAAGTGATAAGCTAAACGCCCTTTCCAAGCAGCAGGTCACAGAGCTAAGCCATGCAATGACATGTAAGTGAATGGGAAACTCACCCAGACAGCACTTGGGGAAATATACCCTCTTTTATTTGGATACATACATACATACATACATACATACATACATACATACATACATACATACATACACTCATGTATGGAGATCTCAATAAAACATCCTTAGAATTTCAGCACATTTGCTGTTGTGAGTGCCATTCTGTTGACCAATGCTCTTATTACCTCTTTTGCAGACTTGGCTTCCAGTATCCTGGGCCAAATAGAGGTCAATCCAGTCAATAATCTATCATACTGTGGTTAATATACACAAGCCAGGAGACTGCATCTACAAGTCAATGCAGTCCTCATTTAACATGATTTCCTAACTCACCCAACAGATATTTGGCCAATTTTCAGCCAGATGTCAGGCAGCCAGCAAGGCCCCACCCCATACACAGGCTAATCTGCCAATTTGGTCTGGAGGAGTCTACAGATTTTATTGTTTTGTTTTACTGCATTTGCCTTATGACTAGACATTTGTTCTAAACCAGTAAGATAGTCCTGACTCTGTTACTTCATTTTTGGCTTTAGTCAATAAAGTGCAAGCTCTTGTGTACTGTACCTGCTCAGTCTACCATGAAGAAAACGAGGAGGTAATAAATCAAACTTTGGGACAGAAACCAGAAAGCAACAAAGTTCACACATATAGGTAAGTTGTTCCTTTATAAATAGAAAAAGTGTAGCCTATTGCTGAAAACTGTGATGCACATTGCTCACTGGACTATTTTTTAGATTATTGGTAAAAAAAAAAAAACACTGGCACAGATGATTGAAATCTCCATAAGCTTACTTTCAGAAGTGGAAATTTTAATGGAATTACTGATTAATAGTATAGAACAGGGATCCCCAACTTTTTTTTATTTATTTATTTATTTTTTTACACCCATGAGCCACATTCAAATATAAAAAGAGTTGGGGAGCAACACAAGCATGAAAAAAGTTTCTGGGGATACCAAATAAGAGCTGTGATTGACTACTGGTAGCCCCTATGTGGACTGGCAGCCTACACGAGGCTCTGTTTGGCAGTACACATGGATTTTATACAACCAAAACTTGCCTCCAAGCCTGAAATTCAAAAAGTAACACCTGCTTTGAGGCCACTGGGAGCAACAGCCAAGGGGTTGGTGAGAAACGTGTTGCTCGTGAGCCACTGGTTGGAGATCAGGTCCGGACTGAGAATTTAAATAGGCCCTGGCATTTCAGGTACACAGAGGCCCAAATAAGCCCACACAGAGGCCCAAACAGCCCCCACTAGCCCTCTAAATACTAACTTTCTATGGCACATTATAGCAGCCCCTCTGGCATTTGCCAGAACCCACAGATTGCCAGTCCGGGCCTGTTGGAGATCACTGGTATAGAACAATGTCCTTTGCAGCCACATTCCACATGGGCTAACTGGATGATCCTACAGAGTTGATGATAGGAATGAGGCAAGATTTCATTTAACACTCTGAAAGGACCTTAGATTAGTCAAGTTATGAAATTTCTAATTGGCAGTCACATCCAGCCTGTAGTCCTCCTGTTGGGATAGCCCTGGTCTTGGGAGATCCTTCTGGTGTGTTTTTTTTTTTTTTCAAATATAAATATCATACTTTCTAGAAATGGTTCCATAATATGCTAACTAAATTAACATTACATGCAAATATTTTGAAGGCATTTTCATTCCTGGCTTTACCTCCCCTTTTATTCTAAAACTGTTGTGTTGCCTTCCACAGGATTGTCTCTCCAGTTATTCCGCTTACCTCATCAGAACTCACATCAGCATCTGATAAGTTTATTAAAGTCCATCCAGCTGAGACTACCAATGGATTCTTCCTGGCTGTCTTGACAAAGGAGGTAAGACACATAATTTACTAACAGAAGCGGCTGCGACACCCTCCTATTGGCACACCTTACCACTTTTTTCCAGCAGAATCATGTTTTTGCAGGGGAGGTGAGGGTTTGGGGTTAATGCTAATTTGCTGATGCTTTGTCTGAACATTCCATTATGAGTTTCTGCTGCCCATTCCCCAGTGTGACATCAGCTGTTCTAATATGTCCCCTCCTTATATAGTTACATATTCAGACATGAATAGTCGCAATGGATGCCTGAGAAAGCAGTCAAGATGGAGCACAGCCCTATAGTACAATTACTGCATACAAAAGAAAATGCAACAGCCCGGGGGCCTTCCCCCTCCCCCCTATTTTTATTCCTGGCTTTACCTCCCCTTTTATTTTAAAACTGTTGTTACTGTCCACAAGATTGGATCTCCAGTTATTCCACTTTCCTAATAGAATTCACATCAGCACTGCCATCTTGAATATTTTCCCAGGTATTTTTTTGGCAGTGCTGTTCAACTTCTGTGGTACAGAGGGCCTGAATTGTTCTGCCATATGTGATGGAGGACGAAATGGAAGCCAGTGTTGACCACTCTCCATTTTAAAACTACACCCACTATAGGCACGTGCCTAGGGCGCAAAGTTTGGGGGGCGCCAAGCATTTACCTTCCCTGACGCCTACCCCCTAGTCCAGCAAGTGTTCCCTCCGGCACAGACAAGCTCCACATTGGTGCGCACCAGTTTACACATGCATGTGATCGTCTGTGCGACTGTATGCGTGCTCATGCTTGTTTGCGCGCATGCGGGTAGGGGCGGCACGGCTGTCCTGGCCCAGCACTGGTTCTCACATAAACTTCTAAGATCCACATTTATATCTACATTAATTGTAGCATCACACCAAAAACCAAATGGTTGTTGCTCACTGCAGGGATATAACAGCAAACATGTAATGGTATATCTGCAGGAATAGCGACACTCACGGGACTCTTCTGAAGCTTAACAAATGTGATACTGTATTGAGTCTCCAATAAAGTATCACATTTGTTAAGCTTCTAGAGAGAGATCTCTACATATGCCGCCTCCTTCCCATAGCTAGCACAGCAAATCCCAGCACATAATAAAATACAATAGGGACCCCTAACAACTATTACCAAATGCTAACACCTCCCCCCCACTAGACTCTTACATTCAGCATAGGACAGACAGAGTATGGCAAACACAGGGAGTGTGGGGCACACTCACGGGCAGTGTATGGCACACACAAACACCTTCTGCACATGTTCCTGCAGGCAGTTCTTTGTCCATGTACAAACAGCACCGCCAAGACCATTATAACTTCATATAAAAAGCAAGCATTTAAACATTTCAACATTCTTGGCAGCACTTAGTAGGTCACATACTTGTAACCTCATTGTCCAACTTCCTCCTAAATCAAATGATAATGCCACTCATCGGCATAATCTTCAGTTTGATCTCTTAACAATCAAAATACATGGCAACATGAAGACTTCTTGTTCATAGGTTTCTAACTAAAGCTCTCTAGATACATCTTCTCAATCTGACTATCCCCCAAATATTTTAAGAATACTTCCAGTTCTAATTACTAAGAATATGATGGACTCATTCCTTCCTGTCTTTTGTAGCCAATTCCAACTGAAGCTGTGTCTGCAACTGACATTTTGGCTAGAGCTGCCTCAAAGGGCCTTCTTGATGGCATTGGGAAACAAAAATCCAAAAAAGAGGGGAAGAAAAAGAAAGGAAGGGCAGCTGTTCAAGGCACGACTTCTACTCCGGCAAAGATCAGCGATTTTCTAGACCTAGAAAACCGAGTTGCAGCAAAGTCATTGACCCCTGATGTTGCCAAGTCAAATGTACAGCCAGTTGGCATTGTGGGCAGGAAGCCCTCCAAGCAAGTCATTGTTACACCTCCTACAACTGCAAGAGACAGAAGTTCCAAAAGTCAAAAACCTGCTAAGCCTAAAGTTTTGGGTAATGATGGAATTTCTCCCAGGATAAAGGCACATGAAAACATGGTGGTGCTTCAGCCTGTGAAGATTATGTTGCCACCAGTAATGATGGCATTTTATAGTAACCCACTAGCAGCCAGAGTACGGAACCCCATTCCTCATTACCCTCCTCGCTGGAATTTTGGAATGGGGAGCAGGACATCTGATGCCTTCGTATCAAAACTATCAACGGCTGTCAAACCTCGGGATAAAGTGCCCTCCAGTGTCCTTCAGCATCCCAAACCTTGGCACTAATGGGTCAAATCTGGGTCTGATTTATTTTGTAAATTTGTCATTCTATTTAACATGAGTATTGGACTTTTGTGTGCACAAAGAACACAAATGGAAAAAGTTACATGTCATTCACCGTTTCTCTGGTATGTACAGGAAAAAAAAACTACTGTGGGGAAGACTTGGGTTTATCATAAGGAGTTCCGAAAATTATAATTATTCATACCCCAAGGCTCATGTTGCCACCGACACACATGGTGAATTGCAGAAATCCTTGCCTCTTCCCTACAGTTATTAAAGGATAAGTAAACCTTAAAAATAAGTGAATGTAACATTGATGAGGGTGGTATTCTGAGCACATTTGCAATGTACATTTATTATTTTTAAGTTCCAATATATTAAGTGATACATGTACTTTTAATATGAATAAATTTTGTTACAACAGCTCTGATGTTCTTCTGCTTAGGAAAAAAAATAGAAACCTTTCTCAAAACTTTCCTAAGCAGAAGAACATCAGCGCAGCCTCTTCTGTTCTCCTGACAACTTCCTTGACTAAATAGTGGTCAGACTGGTCGGAAAATGACTTGGAATTTAAAAAAAGAATAAATAATGAATGTAAATTGCAAAATTGCTTAGAATAGCACCCTCATCAATTTTACATTCACTTATTTTAAAGGTTTACTTATCCTTTAAGTCTGAGTCGTTACATCGGGTTAGGGATCCTGAGAACCAATCACAGAAGAGAGAAGGATATAAGATCTAACCTGAGTTAACATTCAGATAAATAGGAGAGGGTTTAAACAGAAAGATATAAATGTTGCTCAGTTCAGTGAGTACAAGTTGAATGTGATTTGGTACATTCCAGGAGGGGTAGAGGGTTTGAGGGTTTGCATGTGGGGCAGGACAGGAATGTGTGTTTGTACTGTGACCCACCATCACATGGAAGAGCAGAGATAAAAGCATAAAGGATATATTATATCATGTAGCAATCACTACATATACAGGTTTTGTATCTGTTATCCTGAAACTGCTTATCTAGAAAGCTCTGAAATGCTTCATTGCCATATACCGGACAATTTTTTATATTTTAGTGATTTCCTCTTTCTCTGTAATAATAAAACAGTAGCTTGTACCTAATGGCAAGTAACCTGCATGAATCCATACTGGTGGCAAAACTGTACTACTGGGTTTATTTAACTCTTAAAGGTATCTAGCAGCCTCGTGATCCACATATTGAAAAGCCCCCTTTTCCAGATATAAAATGCTGGTCCCAAGCATTCCAGGGAATACACCCCGTACCTGTATTCAGAGTGATGTCCAACATACTGTGCTCCAGCTGTTGATGCAACTCCAGCATCCCATGGGCCTCCTCTACAGCCTTATGCCTGATGTTGGGCTTTTGTGTATTATATGAATATAAATGAATACCACGCTGAGCAATACAGAGGATAGCAGTACAGAAGAACTGGCCTCTCATGAAAAGTGTCATTCATTGAGGTTGTATTTATTATCCTGCAGTGCTTTATGCCCTATTATATTGACATTAAAAGTGCCCCTAGTGCGGAGGAATTTATTTTGCACAGCAGCTCATTACTGGAATGAAGAGTCTCTCTCTCTCTACTTTGTCTTCACTTGTCTGGAATTACTGGGACACTGGAGGGGATCGTGTCTCTCACAGCCGGAGAATCTGATGAAGAATATGATGAAACTTGTCTGATTAAAAAGCTGCAGCTCTCAGCACTTGACAGGAGCCTTCCTCCCAGACACATCAGCTCAGGCCTCATCAAACAAGAGGCAGCACCAGGCCCAGATCATGCCGACGTGGCAATTAGCTGCCAAACTGTCAACAAAAAACTTGTAGCAGCGGCAGCAGAGAGTGGTAGCTAGCCATGCCATATTTTTTATATAGAACTTAACGAACCAGCCTAAAGCTTCAGCATCTCTATAGTAGCAGTTACGATACCTGGTCAGTGACTGTGCAAACACACGACTATTTAATGACTATACAGATAGGGAAATTAGATGTGAATATTCAGAGTAGAAAAGGATACATTAGATTGAAATTTAAACAGAACTTTATGTACATAAATCTCCAGCAATATACCAAAAAAATGTTGCGTGGGTGTGGGCCCAGCCCAATAAAAGTAATGGAACGTATAAAACATGAAATTACTAACAAAAACACCATTAATTGTCACTGTTCCACTAAAGAGGCTAATTCGCTGCAGTTTGGTGCATAAATCATACAGGAAAATAATATGTAACAAGAGCTCACCACAACACCCAGTCATATTCACAAATTAATTAGCTTGGACTAATGCAATGCTAATATGGATTTAGGGTAATACAGACTCATGCTAATGTCTCTGGATAAAGAGATTCAGCCACAGATTAGTATAGCTAGATGCCTATGCAGCCAGATAGGGATAATACCACCATTATGCAGATTGGTTACTCAAATGCTAATAGAGAGGTTTATAATGCATTGCTGGTGCTTATGGGGGGAATGAAAAGCTAATGCACATTAGTTATATCACAGACAGCTTTAAAGCAGAACTAAAGCCTAACTAAAGAAGTAGCTAGAAATGTTATTATGTTTTGTGCTTCTGTACCAGCCCAAGGCAACCACAGCCCTTTAGCAGTAAAGATCTGTGTCTCCAAAGATGCCCCAGTAGCTCCCCGTCTTTTTTTCTGCTGATTCACTGCACATGCTCTGTGCTGCTGTCACTTACTGAGCTTAGGGAGCCACTCACAATATACAGTACACATAGAATAGAAATGTCACAATTCTATTGGCATGTAATTACTACATGGCAGCACAGAAACCAGTACAACTCACATCAGAATTTAATAATCAGTTTTGTAACATCCATTTATATTATATGCCAACCTCATTTTCTGCTTCATACTTAGTGACGACCCCTAAGCTTAGCTTCTCAACAGCTGCTCAGAGCCCACTGAGCATGTGAGTGTCACAGACACTTTCCAAGATGGTGACCCCCTGTGACAAGTTTGAAGTCCTGGATCATTGCTGCTATTGACAAGCTGAAACTTTAGGCTGGTGAAATAAGTTGATCGAACGATTTTTCTTCGACCAAAAAATAGTTAGAAAGCCTATGGGGACCTTCCCCATAGGCTAACATTGAGGTTCGGTAGGTTTTACTTGGCGAAGTAGGGGGTCTAAGTTTTTTTTAAAGAGACAGTACTTCGACTATCGAATGGTCGAATATTCGAACGATTTTTAGTTCGATTCAAAGTCGTAGTCGAAGGTCGAAGTAGCCAAAAAAACATTCAAAATTCAACGTTTTTTTTATTCTATTCCTTCACTCGAGCAAAGTAAATGGGCCCCCTAATGTGCAGACAAGTCATGGGGCAGCTACTATAGGCGTTTGTGAGGGAGGCGCTGGTGGAAAGGGGGGGGGGGTCTGTGCATGGAGTCCAGCAGGGCTCAACCCTGTCACATGACTTGGGGCAGCTGGGAAATTGACAAAATGTCTAGCCCCATGTCAGATTTCAAAATTGAATATAAAAAAAAATCTGTTTGCTCTTTTGAGAAATGGGTTTCAGTGCAGAATTCTGCTGGAGCAGCACTATTAACTGATTCATTTTGAAAAAAATATTTTTCCCATGACAGTATCCCTTTAACTTTTTACTTACCCCTCGGAGCAGATTTAGGCATCAGAATTCACGGGCACCATCTTTAGCTGCTTCGGTAATCTTCAGAATGAGACCAACGCTTTGGTAAAACTGGTGCGCTGCTTCAGAAACACTACTATAGTTTATATAAACAAGCTGCTGTGTAGCCATGGGGGCAGCCATTCAAGCACAGGATACACAGTAGTTAATAGATACATTCTGAACAATTCCATTGTATACTACAGAGCTTATCTGTTATCAGCTGTGTATCCTGTGCCTTTTCTCCTTTTTCAGCTTTGAATGGCTGCCCCCATGGCTACACAGCAGCTTGTTCATATAAACTATAGTAGTGATTCTGAAGCAAACACATCAGTTTTACCAGTGCAGGGCAACAAGAAATTATATTTTCATTACTTTAATACACTTTAATTTTTTGATGTTACTGTTCCTTTAATATGGCAGTGTTTCATTCTGATATTATCCAGTGGTACATTCTATAAGAAAATATATATTTTATTATTTTTCATATAGTCACATTGTTACTATTCTGTTTGATAACCGATTAGAAACTTGTATATGCTAACTTTTTTATTTCATATTCAAGTTCTTTTTGAACTAGCACACTTATGTGTAAGGCTAGGACTACACGGCCGACGCTGGGCGACTAAACGCACGTGTCAAGTCGGTTGCGACAGGAACAAGGTAAGTAAATATAATGTCATAGTGTCGCAACTGTTATCCGACGCCACACGACTGTCGGATGCAGATACAGCTTGCAGTGTTTGTATCTGACAGTCGTGTTGGATCACCGTTGCAACACAATCCGACTTTATATTTACTTACCTTGTTCCTGCCGCATCCGACTTGACATGTGCGTATAGTCGCCCAGCGTCGGATCGCATCAATGCCGGTCCTAGCCTTACTTGTTATATAATTTGAGTCTGCAGGAAAGTAGCTGTCATGTTGTTATCGTCTTGCTGTTTATTGTGAAACATCCAATAAAAATATTTGAAACAAAAAAGACAATATATATACCTAGTGATATACAGACATTCTACTGGAATCAGATGAAAGTGAGTGCAGGACTGTCCAGATAAAGTATCTTCAATATATTGCAATATATGGACGAATAATTCCTTTCTTAGGGTTTTTTCCTTTATTATAGTGACATGAGCTGTCTGTACAGGTACAAGTGTGGCCAATAAGGGGCTCATGAGGATAATATGGCTGCACATCAACTGAGAGTAGAACAGGAATCACACAAAGAAGAGAAAGGCACGACGTATAGTGAACATGGCTGTTTATAGAGCCGCTGCATACAAATAATGCATAGATAAATGAACTCGTACTAACACGTTGCCATTTAGTCACACATACCACATACATACTTTTTTGGCCGTAAAAAAAAGTGACTTCTTTTTTAATTACAATTGGTTTTACAAAATAATCTTTAAGTTAATATATGCAAAGCTATTTTTAAAACAAAATATCTGCAAAGGATGTTCCTTTTCCCATAGATCACGTCCGTCATTTCATCTGAGGCCAGAGTTTATGGATTGGGAGACCCTGGGCAATGAAGGAAGGCCCTGGGCAATGAAGGAAGGCTCTGGGCAATGAAGGAAGGCCCTGGGCAGTGAAGGAAGGCTGGGGCTCCAGCATGAACCAGATCCTGTTAGCTAAAGCACATAGGAAGGGCCCTGTAATGTCTGACACAGAAAGCACAAAGTGCTGCATTAAGTAACTGGCAATATGTTGCTTTTAGGCTTCCAGTTTCATTTTGGACACTTTCTATTACATTGATTGAGATACCCATGATGCACTAGAGAAGGCAGTGCATCATGGGTATCACTGTTCCCTGGGGGCTACACTCTGCCAATGGAACTGCCATGCCCAAGTGTAATTACACTAATTACATCTAAGGCAGGAGTGCCCATACTTTACTAATGTAATGTCTACTTTTAGTTATATTGTCCCATTATCATCTACATCAAAGTATTGTTAGCATTCAGTTCCATGGAAAATATTACTTAAATATTGATTTATGAGAAAATGTATATTGCTATATTTAACAAACAGCTATTTCTTAAGTAACCTTAACATAATAAATATCGGAATGAAATGCAGGTCACAGGAGGATGATTTAGACAAGTTGTTTGTCTTGAGATCTACTGATCAGCAGCTAAAGGTCTACTAGTAGATCCCAATTTTAAGTCTAATTTTGGCAGCCCTTGTGGAATTTTTCCGAGTGCCTGATACCCCGTTTTTTGTATGCTGCTCATGTACACAAGGGGACTGGAACTTGTGGCTGACATATGGTGCAATAGGATCCATTTATTGCCTGTTAGCTTAGCTTGGGATTGCTGGGAGCAGCAGTGTATATATCATGTCAGTGCTTCAGTCACATTGGGAATTCTTCGCTATTGTTTTCATGAAGAATTCTAACCAAAATAATAAATTGTATACGGTCTGGGACAAGGCACTTGCGCTTATGTAGGGCCACTCACCATAAGGGGAGCCAGTTGGACGGACATGTAAACCCCCTCCACAAAAATGTAATCATTGAACAGCCTCTTTGAAATCTTTAGAGAACTGCCACTCTGGTTGTTAAAAGGTTAACAGTAAGGCTGCAGCATCCCTTTAATTACTTAGAAATCCTTCTCCTCCTCTAACCCACTCCCCCCCTCCCTTAGGAATTTACTTTGGATGTTGGCTCATGAGCATGCTCAGTTCTTCTCAGCTCAGATCACTAAACACACCCTCCAGTCTAACACCTAATGAAGAGACAGCATTGCTGGTTCTTATAGAAACTCTAGCTGTCTGATCCGATTTTTTCTCCTAATCACCTCTGCTGAGCTCAGCTTAGTTCCGAGAGACTGGCAAATTGCCAATATGGTGTCTCTATTCAAAAAAGGTTCCGTTCTCAGCCTCAAAACTATAGGCCAGTTAGTCTGACGTCCATGGTAGGAAAGCTTTTTGAAGGGTTAATAAAGGATAAGATACTGGAGTTTATAGCAAATCATAATACTATGAGTGTGTGCCAGCATGGTTTTATGTGTAATAGATCTTGCCATACTAACAATTTCTTTTTATGAGAAGGTAAGTAGAGACCTCGATTTATGCACTTTGGCAAAAATAATATAAATTCAAGGTATACACTAAAGTGTGTTGGGAGTTTCCTTATAAGAGAAGGATCTTGGGGTCTTTGTTGATAACAAGTTGTCTAATTCTGGGCAGTGTCATTCTGTGGCTACTAAAGCAAATAAAGTTCTGTCTTGCATAAAAAACGGCATTAACTCAAGGGATGAAGACATAATTCTGCCTCTTTATAGGTCCTTGGTGAGGCCTCATCTGGAGTATGCAGTGCAGTTTTGGACTCCAGTCCTTAAGAGGGATATAAATGAGCTGGAGAGAGTGCAGAGACTAAGTGCAACTAAATTGGTTAGAGGGATGGAAGACTTAAATTATGAGGGTAGACTGTCAAGGTTGGGGTTGTTTTCTCTGGAAAAAAGGCGCTTGCGAGGGAATATGATTACACTTTACAAGTACATTAGAGGACATTATAGACAAATAGCAGGGGACCTTTTTGCCCATAAAGTGGATCACCGTACCAGAGGCCTCCCCTTCAGACTAGAAGAAAAGAACTTTCATTTGAAGCAACGTAGGGGGTTCTTCACAGTCAGGACAGTGAGGTTGTGGAATGCACTGCCGGGTGATGTTGTGATGCTGATTCAGTTAATGACTATAAGAGGGACTTGGATGATTTTTTGGACAGACATAATATCAAAGGCTATTGTGATACTAAGCTCTATAGTTAGTATAGGTATGGGTATATAGAATTTATGTGAAAGTAGGGAGGGGTGTGTGTATGGGGCTGGGATTTCATTTGGAGGCGTTGAACTTGATGGACTTTGTCTTTTTTCAACTCAATTTAACTATGTAACTATTACATTGTTTAACCCCAGCAGAACTTTTTATCAAAGTATGTTGTGTCTGTGTGCATGTGTGTAACCAGCATTCTGCATTGCATGAACTTTACAGCATTCATGTCCTGTTTGCACATGTCAATGTTACTGATGATGTGTCAGAGGGAAAATGGCCGCCGGGTGAAAGCTGCTATTTGTTTTAGGAAAATGTTATAGCGCTGGCAAATGGAGGGGTATATGAGGTACAATGATGTGACTTGGGTGGGGAAGATATGCCCAACTTATATCCATGGAGCCTTTACATGTCCTTTAAGGTAGTAGTAAGATCCAGCAAGCTCAGTATGACATTGAGTGAGTCAGTTCCCTCTATTGTGATTACATGTCACTTGTAAAAATTCTACTTAATGATAATTATCCCCTAATACGACATTACCCTAAAAGATGTTCAAAGGAGCCTCTTGGGTCAGTCTCCTGTCAGTAGAATCAGGTAGAAGGAAAGCTGCAAACAGAAACAATAAAGAGTATACACATGGCCCTGGGGCGGCTGATACGTGAGAGCCATGGGGAAGGGAACGTTTAATAATGGAAAGTCTGTCCATCAGGTAGAGCCTCAAACAAGGCAAAACTGTTCATTTCTCTCCCTCATTAAATGCATGGCTTGTTCATAGGAGTATATTTATCAAAGAGTAAAGTAAGAGATCTCCACAGTCCACTAGAGTGAAATTCCGCCTCTCTCCATTCATTTCTATGGGATATTGAAAGGCTCATTTATCAAAGGATGAACTTTCACTTTCACTTTCACCCATTGATAAATACTCTTTTAAAAATCCCATAGAAATGAATGGAGAGAGGCGGAATTTCACTGGAGAGGACTGTGGCGATCTCTAACTTCACTCTTAGATAAATATACCCCATTGACTGAACACAGATACCACCCATAGCCAGAAATGATCATTTGAATACATACATATTATCTGTCTGTCACTTACAGTATCTATTCCAGCAACTCATTGGCATGAGAATATTACAATAAACAATTCCAAATACCTGTTGATGAATTAGCCCCACAGTTGAGCAATGAGCCAGGACATATTACACTGGAGATTCTATAATAAATGAGGGCAACACAAAATCCAACTTAATATTGGGGATCATGTGCTCTTTCCCAAAAATGATAAAAATAACAGTGGTCACCTGGGATGGGGCATTTATATGTCCCCTGGAAGAAAGGCAGTGATCAACATTCTTGTCTATGGCCTGTAGATAGTTATGAATCTAGAGCCTAAAATGTAGTCTTCTCAGTTCATGTCTAACAGGCAGCAGCATCTGGCACAAGTTTAGTGATCGCCGAGAGGATTTATAGTCACGTTATTGCACACAATTTAATCTCCGCTCCCCCATATTCAGTATTCATGTTCCATCTCCATAATAACCACTGTGATGAGATGTAACCCAGCCAATCATGACAGCCCCTAACCTCGCTGCGCAACTTTGCATTGTGGCCACAAGTACAAGGGTGCTGCTCTTGGCAGTCTGATGATGTGCTCTATATCTTTTCTTGAACAACATGTCCCAGCCTCCTCTACATGCTAATGTGTATACGACGGAGCTGTAACTACAAAGGACTGCAGCTTATACCTTGTGTCTTGTTCCCAGCCCTGGATGAGGACAACATGTCTGTGTGCACTAGGCCATAGCATAATATTGGTTTTATTCTCTTTTAATGCATTTATCTTTAATGTATTCTTATTCATTTTAGATTCTGCTTTTAAAAAAAAAAATACTATTTTTTTATGCTTCTGTCATACCTCCCAACATTTTTGAAATAGAAAGAGGGACAAGATTTGCCGTGCGTAGAGCACTACATTTTTTTGACCATGCCCATTTTTGTAGCCACACCACCTAATTATCATGTCCATTTTAAAAAAAAATAGCAAGTTATGAAAGTTTGAACACATATCTGTGGTTTTTATGTGTTATTACAGTTTTGCTAATGAAAGTGAATTGAACTTTAAGCTGCAAATCACCGTTTCCCCAAGAGACCTGCTTATCTTTAATTGTAACCATTGTTTCTTTGCTTATCTTAAATTGCTACAATTACTAATTTGCTTATCTTAAATTGTTACAAAGATATCCAAGTGCACCTGCCACATATTCTGGTCTCTCTGCCAAAAAGCCAATTAAGTTAGAAACGTTGTATCTTTTTCCGGCTGCTCAGTGCAGGAGATCAAAGAGAAAGGCGGGACATTTCAGTAACAACCCAGAACTGAGAGTTGAGCTGATAAAATCGGGACTGTCCTGCTCAAAACGGGACAGTATGTTTCTGTGACTAATGCTGACGGTAGATAAACCCTATGCAAAAAGCTATGGCCGGCCAAGGTTCAGACTGATGTCCCTGCCATATCTTTTTGCTCCAGTATTTTGGGAGGAGAGCCTATACGATTTTGCTTTATGTGCGTCACACATTCAGTTTGTGAGGGCTACTGGCCCTAGTAACCAGACGTCAGATTAAACAGCAGATTTGTAGAAACGTAGACCAGAAATAGGAAGCAGTTGAAAAGCTCCCAATAAAGCAGGTTACCACTGCCTACAACACATGAAAAGCTGCTTTTAGGGCTTTAGCACATGGGCAGATTCGGGGGGGTTTTAGTCACCTGGCGACTAATCGCCTCTTCTTTGGGTGACAATCTCCCTGAACTGCCTTCCGCCTGCTAAAATGAAAAATCGACTGCAGCAATGCACTCGCGGCACTTCGATTTCCGAAGTCACCCGAAGTTTCCTCGTGAGGCAACATCAGGCGACTTCGGTAATCGAAGCGCCGTGAGTGCATTGCCGCAGGCAATTTTTCATTTTTACAGACGGAAGGCAGTTCAGGGAGATTGTCGCCCCGAAGAAGAGGCGATTAGTCGCCAGGCAACTAAATCTCCCCGAATCTGCCCATGTGCTAAAGCCCTTAAGGTGAAACTTGCATTTGCTATAAATCAAAATCTTTGAGCATGAAAATAATTAAGTGCCGTCGGGTCTGGTTAGAGAAATCCCAGGGAGTGACTTTGGCAACGCATGATCTTTACCTTCCATCAGGTAACAGCTACCTCCATTGAGGACATTATGGCAGCATTGAGTGAGTGAGGCTTATTAGATGTTCAGCGATGAAATGAGGCAGTGAACTAGGGGCGGCTGAGTAATCCTTAACATTGAAGTACTCCATGGCATTCACTACTAGGAGAGTGCAGAGAATCTCATCTCGTCATGAAATGTTCATCGTATTTACAATCTGAAACAGAATATCCAATGCATGAAATGACAACCACTGACAGGGAAAAGGAAAAGTTATGAGTAGATATAGATTTAAATTCATGCTTCTTTTTGCAGTACGCCATGGTGTCGGAGAACAAGAACATGCTCGTCGAACAGCGGGTAAGGGTTAAGTTCTCTGAAGACAAAGCAGCAGAAAGATGACTGTACTGCGCCGCTGTCCTTGAGTGCGCTACTTTCACTTTAGTGATGACGTCATACTCAAGTGATGACAATTCAGCCCTTTGCTTGTGCTTATGGCATGTCGGCAACGGGACGTTTCTGTTTCAAAGTGTCAATTAGGGACAAAACCCCGCGTTTTACGCTAGTTGTAACTCTTCGGGTCACAGAGTCCAATGGAGGAGGTGGAGGCGGTGCCTTCTGAGAGGGAGGCCTGGCAACCAGGCACTTCTGATACCGCAACTGCAAAAACAAACACAGTCTGAGTGTTAATGGTACAGTAGGCCAATAAATGTTCTCCCGCTGTGTGTGTGATATGTAGTGAAGTCAGCGTACCTGCTAAAATGATATCCTCACCTGAGGCCATTTATGTTTGTACTATATATGGCAGCATATAACCTTGATGCCATGTCTTAGCTTAAAGGAGAAGGAAAGGCTAAAATTAAGTAAGCTTTATCAGAAAGGTCTATATAAATACACCAGTAAACCCTCAAAGTAGTGCTGCTCTGAGTCCTCTGTCAAAAGAAACACTGCATCTCTTTCCTTTTATTGTGTACACATGGGCTTCTGTATCAGACTTCCAGTTTTTAGCTTGAACCTCCAGGGCTAGGGCTTGAGCATGCTCAGTTTGCTCCTCTCCCTCTCCCCCTCCCTCCTTCCCTTCCTGCTGTAATCTGAGCCCAGAGCTATGAGTGAGCAGGGAGAGACTCAGGCAGGAAGTGATGTAACACCAAGCTAATATGGCAGCTGCTATCCTTAACAGAGAGAGTTACTAGTGCTGTTTACTCAGGTATGGTAAAGCATTCAGCAGAATAAATATAGTGTTATAGCTTGCACTGTTGTGGCTAATCTATTGGCAATAAACTGGCTCATTAGCTTTCCTTCTCCTTTAAGACATATGTTGCCCATGTTAAAGCGGGTGATTTATGGACTTTAAATACTTTTGGTGTTTTTGGAGTAATCATGCAAACCAGTCAGTTCTTTGTAGCTGTGAGATGACGGACGCATGAGATATTTCTCATTAGCTATTCTACAGTATTGCCCCATTTTTACGTTGAATAAATGTGAAAATCTTGTAGCTGACCTACTTTACAAAGCCCCCACACCCAATCATCATCTGCTTTGTCCTTACCATTACCCATAACTTTCCTCCAGAGATCTTCTCCCGCTACTATACACCATTTCCTAAGAGCATTCAAGCAAATTCCATATGTCTCCACTGAAAATATGCACATCTCATAATCATACTTTATCGTACAATTATTCTGCTCGACAAACAAAGCAGTCAGGGCATTGCGTGGTGTCTGCCCAGCAGCTCCCTTCTCTCAATATATTCATTTGTACCAACGAGTAAGCAGTCGCCCGAAGAAGGGGCGATTTGACGCCGGGAGACTAAATCTCCCGGAATCTCCACGTGTGTCTCTGCCCTTAAGGTAATGAAAATATCATGTACTGTTGCCCTGCACTGGTAAAACGGATGTGTTTGCTTCAGAAACACTACTATAGTTCATATAAACAAGCTGCTGTGTAGCAACGGTGGGAATTGAAAAAAGACTATATGGCACAGGATAAATAGTAGATATCAGACTACACCATTGTGTTGTACAGGTCTTATCTGCTGTCTGCTGTTTAACCTGAGCCTTTGAATGGCTGCCCCCATTGCTACACAGCAGCTTATTTATATAAACAATAGTAGTGTTTCTGAAGCAAACACATCAGTTTTACCAGTGCAGGGCAACACTGCATTATGTTTTTATTCATTTAAAAACACTTATTTTTTTATGTTACTGTTCCTTTAAATTAAGAAATATTTATGGTTTAAAAGGGGTGTTAGTTAGGTTTACAACATAATGTTGCATTAGTGCTCTATGATTAAGAAAATATGGAAACCTGACACCCAGTTAACCCAAGATCAGTTTAGAATTATTTATATCATTTTTATTACTATTGTCTATTACGGTAGGATGTTTCACTTCCTTATATGGGGTTATGGTGACCAAACCACCTGTTTTTGTTTCCCAACCCATAAGTTTAGGACCCCTGTGTTAGATTACCATGCATGCAGCTTGGACGGCTTCAGAGACGCTTGCTGCATTGGGCTCACACCAAAACACGTGAGTCTCGAAATGCTGATTCCCAGAATCCATGATGAAGGCGAATGTACGAACGTCTTTCCCAACTCCCATGAAGGACAGGAAGCGAACTCTGCATTCCACTATGACCTCTTCGTCCTACCAAAGAGAGAACCACAGGTAACTGAAAGGTAAGAACAGTTTGTCTTTTGTCTGTAGGGGGCAATCTCTTGCCACTTAGACTCAATGCCAAGAAATCACTATTAATGGTACATAATCTTCCCACTAACTGAAGATGGACTTCTAAAACAAGCGCATAGTTGGGAAAAAAAATCAATCTCAGGTCAAAATCAAGCTGAGCGATATTCTAGCGCACTGAGAATGACACATGAGTGCAACAAGCCTTAAAGGGCATGTAAAGTCTAAAATAGAATAAGACTAGAAATGCAATATTTTGTATACTAAACATAAGCATGAAGTTACTGCACCACAAGCCTAATCAAACAAATAATTGATCTTTCAAAGTTGGCTACAGGGGGTCACCATCTTGTAACTTTGTTAAACATCTTTGCAAGATTAAGACTGTGCACATGCTCAGTGTGGTCTGGGCTGCTTAGGGATCGTCATAAACAAAGCTGCTTGAGTTCTGCATGGCTGGGAAGTAAGGTGGGGGCTCCCCCTGCTGTTCATAAGTATGATTGTTTCCCTGCTCAGCAGTTAGGGACCGTCTGACAATTCCTATCCACAGCAGTAAATGAAGGGAGAATTTCACTGCATACAGTTAGGTTTCTTATAAAAACGGTACACATTTTTTAATCAAAGTATATTGGAGATAGGTTTCTTTTTCATTAAAGAAAGTAAAAATGGGATTTTATTTTTTTGCCTTTACATGCCCTTTAATAAATAATGGCCTTTCTCGCAGAGATGACAAACATCTTGATATCAAATGATTATTCCATGTCTCAAAGCCTCCGAGTTGGTTGGTACATTGCTGCATTAACAGCAGCACCTTATCATACAAAAGGTAATGAAATGTGAACGGTGGGATTATAGAGCCGCAGGTTTATCGGCAGTAGCAGGGAACATCTGTGAAGGATGACTAAAGAGTCGGCCATTGCTGATAAGGAAATCATAGGGCAGGAAGCAATTACAGGGAAAAGTTCATGCCAAACAAATGCAGCAACCTGGGAAAAGAAACCAAGTGGAATATTCTCACTTTTGAACAGAGTTCCATATGAAATATCAGTATGTTAGATGACATTTAGCGGCACGGGGATCTGTTATACGCAAGGAAATTGATTTGCCGTTGGTTGCCCAATGATGAAATTGCTTATATTTTATTAATGATCTTGATGCTGAAAATCTCATCTCTTTATTTATTCATGATAAAGATACAGGTGCACAAATAAGAGCTAAAAGTAGCAAACTTTGTACGTGTACACCAGCAAATAATAACTGCTGATTGGTTGCTGTGGGTTATATGTCTGATTTACCCATAGCTTGATTAAAGGCCGCACTGCCTGAAATGTTGCTGTAATGTCCGTGCACCAATAAAGGCTTTTATATTCAGAATTGAGTTGGTGCTGTTCTAACTCTTCTACTAATACTGCCAGTGGAAAGTGGCCATTGGAAAATGTGCACCAACAAAAGGAAAAAGGTGATTGTCGTGCTGACTACTTGCTTACTGATTTACACATACATAAATGCACTGACCGAGGAATAGGCAACCTTTTGGCTTCTCCCTTGCATCACACCACATGATTGGCCTTCAAAGCAGTTACGGATACCAACTTGCTGGAGGGAAAATAATTACTAGCAACAAAAATGTCACCCATGAAAGGGAGGCGAGCGCAATGTTGCCTCTTCACAGATCAAAAGATAAATTCTAGATGATGAATTCCATTGAACATTGAAGGTTTCTGAACCAGGGATGATAGTAGGATCCAGAAAGGACGTGCAATGTAATGTTTTAGGGTCACAGTTAGGGCTAAAAGACACAAGCGACTTCCAGTCTACAAAATGTTGAGCATATGAAATATTTTACTTTGTTGTATGTCACAATTTCCAATAAATATAAACCAGGACATGCAAACATGTATGAGATGTGTTGTAATCAAATTCTCACATGTAACAAATTCATCAAGTAGTTTGTCATCACCCAAAGATATCCACTGAAATATGCTGGTTGCCTGTCTAGTTTAGCTGTATAAGAACATGTACATGTATCTATAACTTTCTTTATTAGAGATGACACTTATTATGCACTGAAGGCTGAGACCATTCGGCCATGATCTACATAAAGTGGCACCAACATCTGCCAGGTGTGAGGACTTCAGCCAATGAAATTACCAATCCATAAAGCACAATAAAATGTTGTTTACATGTAATATGGACTAGTCAGTTGGTTCACTACATTCATTGGGGTAAATTTACTAAGCGGCGAAGATTTGCCAGCGACGGCTTCCCACCCATCGATACACTTCGCTAGGCAAAAATTTGCTCAGACAACAAATTTTTGCTAGCGTTACTTCAGCAATCAAAGCGAAGATGCGCTAGCGTTCAATTATGTTACGCCTGCGCCCGTTAGTAAATCGGCAAAGTGCCTGAAAGTGGTAACGCTGGCGAATCTGCCCCTTAGTGAGACTCAGTACATAAGCTGCCCATAAGCCCTTGTATAAACCACACTTTGCATAATCAGTTCCATTTCCCATCCTCTCATTTCCTACCAAAATCTCAAGATGTCACTTTCCATGAACAGCAAAAGCAAACCACATCCAAAACTGATCTGTTTTAGAAGTTGAGCGCACATGTGCTCAACTTACATGTGCTACATGTGCTCTTTCAAACGACTACTACTTTATCATGTGTCTGCTCCATAGGGGACAGTAGTAATGTTACTTTGGCACAGTGAAAAGCACTTTTTTGATCCTGGCCCAAACTGTCCATAATTCTAGACCAGTTGCATTTCATAAAATGTGCTGCATTTACAAGTCACATAACAGAACAAAGGACATGAATAAGAAAAATTGAGAACCATTTGTCTGAGGGGGGAACTATCACAAAATGCTAATTTAATTTAAGATTCATCTCACTTTCTAAATCTCACTTTCTAAAATCTTTAATCAATTCAACATGCAGTACTGTTTCTAAAATAAAGAAATGACTCTTTCTCCAACCCACTCTCTTCACCTGTCTTTCTTTCTTCTCTCTCTTTTTAAGGGAGTTGAAGTCAGTGTTGAATTAACATTTAGGTCTAATCGTTTCTTTGAGGGGGGCTGCTTTGTCTAAAACGGGTAGGCAACCTGCGGCTCCGGAGCCTCGTGCGGCACTTCATCCAGCTTGCTGCGGCTCGGTCTTGCGGCTTTGCCTGGCACGTCGTCTATACAGCCTTCACACCTGCTGGCGGCTTCTTGAGTGTGCGACCGCGGTAAGCTAATGGTTAGTTTACCGCGGTTGCACACTCAGGAAGCCACCAGCAGGTGCAAGGACTGTATAGACGTCCCAGGAGTGACAGGCAAGACCGAGCCGCAGCAAGATGATTCATCATGGTCCTTACCGCGGTCACACACTCAAGACGAGAAGGAAGATCAGCATGGAGTTTCAAAAATAGAAGTCACATTAACCAGATGAGAACACTAGCATTTAATAGGGCTATTCAGTGTTTAATTTATTTCAAAGTAGCCCTACACATACACACTGCACTTCTGTTCGTTGTATTCTGTAACAGTTAAAATTAAAAAAAGGTTAAAACTTTCAAAAGTTTATAAGCGGTGTTATGTTTTGCGGCTCCAGACTATTTTTCTTTAGTGGAAGAGGGGGCAAAATGGCTCTTTTGATAGTAAAGGTTGCTGACCCCTGGTCTAAAAGGTAAAGGAAGAGCTTTCTCTTTTCAAGATAATCAGAAATACTGTCTCTCTTCATGCAGGATTTGTGCCAGAGTCAGTTATTTTGTTAGATTTTGTTTGTGCTGGGGTTGGTTATTTAATTTAATTTAACTTTTAGTATGATTTAGAGAGTGATATGCTGAGGCAATTTGCAATTTTTTGAGTTATTTATCTTTTTATTCAGCAGCTCTCCAGTTTGCCATGTCAGCAATCTGGTTGCTAGGGGCCAAATGACCCTAACAACCATGCTTTGATATGAATGAGAGACTGAAATATGAATAGGAGAGGCCTGAATAGAAATAGGAGTAAAAAAGTAGACACTAAGGGGCAAATTCACTAAGATTCGTAGTTGCGCCAGGCGTAACTTCGCCACACTTTGCCAGGCGTAGTTTGTTTAGCGATCCGCAAATTCACTAAAATCCGAAGTTGCACTCAGGGGTAGCGTAAGGTTGCGAAGTTGCGCTAGCGTTGATTCGCTAAGCGAAGCGAAGTTACGCTAGCGATGGTTAATTTGCATATGTCGCCAAATTCAAATTTCAATGGAGGAATACGTAGAATCACTACAAATGCCTGGGAAACCTTCAAAACATCAAATAAAATTTTATTTTGCCCTACACATGTGCCCACTGTATAGTTAAGTTGCCATGAGTTAGGAAATGTTGGGGGGAAGGAGGGGAGCCCCAAAAATTTTTTCGATCTTTTTCAGCCTATCACCCATAATATTGAAAAAACGCCAGCTTTTTTTGGGACTTAGAAAAAATTTGAACTTTTTTTGAAGCAATCCCTATCTACTCTATTGCGCCTCGCCTGGTCTGAGGTGGTGAAGGAAGTCTAGCGTAAAAGGTAGCGTTCAGAACAATGCGCGCGTTCGTGAATTTGCGTAGTTACGTCCATTGCACAAATTCGCCAGGCGTAAGGGTGCGAAGTATCACTAGCGAATGTACGTCAGCGTTCGTTAGTGAATTTGCGATGTAACGAAAATGACCAACGCTAGCGAATTGACGCTAGCGTTAGGCGCTTCGGCGCTTAGTGAATTTGCCCCTAAATGTGTAGCCTTCCAGAGAATTTGTTTTCAGATGGGGTCAGCGACCCCCTTTTGAAAGCTGGAAAAAGTCAGAAGAAGAAGGCAAGTCTCACCTTTTCTTTTATCACTGTCACTGTTGCATCAGCCACATTCATGATAACAGGAGTCCCGTCTTCCTTGTTTGATGGGGTCAAAAGACTTTCAATGGCATCATTCAGGATTTCAATACCTATTAGTAGTAAATAAACAACACCAACACAATCGCATTATTCTGATGAGAAATTCCTCGGTAATGCTTTGCTAAAGCTGCTTATGACGTATTCTTCATAAGAAATAAGATACAGAGCAAATGTACCTGAACAGGTCTGCTCTGAAGGCAATGGCACATGAGTATTTAGATCACTGCTGCACCCACACTTATTATATTCCTTTAAATTACAGGATTTATGCGGTAACTTACCAATGGGTTTAGAGACTTCTATCATTCCCAGATACTGAACATGAAACTTCTGTACAAGCTCTGTCTTTGGTGTTGGAAATTCTACTGCTTGGGAGGAAAAGGACTGGAGTTAGAAAGGGATTACTGGGAAATAAACAATCACTTTAAATGTATGTGAAGCTTCTCTCTGAAGGGTATGATCCTCATAGATTACTTGTCTACTGGATTCTGTTGGTGGAATACATTCCCTGCAAGTAGGGTTGCCACCTTTTCCAGAAGAAAATACCAGCCTTCCTATATATTTATCATTTTTCCCTATAATAACATTGGGATCAACCATAATTTTTACAGGCCAGGCCTGTAAAATATCAGCCAGGTGGCAACCCTACCTGCAAGCCCTGTAAGGCTTCATCTACATACCTTGGTCAGTCTTCCATCAGCCTTAATCAGATCTATACAGACACACTTGTGAGCTGGATCTGAATGCAACGTTCTAAACATCAATGTTTAAGCTATTAGGATGCAGAACTGTATTAAGGTCCGATGCTGCCCTAGGGAATCCGTGGAAGAGACTCTGCGATTTTTTTCTAAATATCAAAGAATAAATTTATAGGCACGCTTAGGTGCCTTAATATAAATATGGCCCTGTTAGGATGTGCTTCAAAGCTATACAGACCCACATTTTTTACTTTTGTAAACCTGTAATCTGATTTCTATTATACTTCTGACCCTCAGAGAAAAAAAGATATGGGTGAAATTAAAGGGCTCAAAAGAAAAGACCAATAAATATATGGGATCCCTTATCTGGAAACCAGTTATCCAGAAAGCTCTCCCATAGACTCCATTTTATCCCAATATTCCAAATTTTTATAAAAGATTTCCTTTTTCTCTAATAAAACAGTAGCTTGTTCTTAATCCCAACCAAGATATAATTAATCCTTATTGGAAGCAAAACCAGCCTATTGGGTTTATTTCATGTTTACATGATTTTATAGTGGACGTAAGATATGAAGATCCAAATTATGGAATGATCCATTATCCAGAAAACCCCAGGTCCCAAGCATTCTGGATAACAGGTCCCATACCTGTATTAAGGCTAGTATGAGATTTTACTGGGAACTTCTCCCATTTACGGGCAACAATGAACAATATATTATCAGGCTTATGGGGGTCAGTAGATGCTTCCAATTATTGTCTGTATGGCCAAATAGTTGATGGAAGAAGAACCAAACTAGCCTCCTAGACCTGGAAAGAATGGTTTCATGGCCCACATTTCAATACACAGCAAACTGGGAAATTAAAAGTTCAAATTTTTTTTTTGTAAAAGCTGAATGTCTCGTTGCTCAATCATCATCATCTGTTCCTTCGACTCCCAGTGGAGTATAGAACATCCATGAAGACTCTCCATTCAGATCTATTTGTTGCTATTCTCTTGATCTCATTCCATGTTTTTCCCATCTTTATAATGTCTTCTTCCATTGATCTTCTCCATGTTTTTCGAGGCTGTGCCTTTCTTCTTGATCCTTGTGGATTCCATTCTAGGGCTCTTCTTTCTATAGATTCCTCACCCTTCCTGAATGTGTGGCTCAATAACACCATTATTTTATATTCTAATAAACCACTGCTTACTTTGCCCATTTAATTTGCTACATTATTGTTCTACATTGGGAAATTGCATACATATAACAAATGCTGTTACTACTGGCAGCAAGCCTCCTGGGCTAGCATCACGTACCCTGCAATGGGACATCTAGGCTGGCATGTGGCCTCTCCTGCATTGAGCTGCAAGCCGTAGCTTTGGCATTTTTCCTCTCTGCCATAATCTGTTTGGAAAAGCAATTGCATATTGATCAGAGCATGGCTGAAGGGCCAACATTTTAAATTATTTCATGCATGAATTTACTGTACAAGCACAAGAATATTTCACCATTATCTGTAACCTTTTCTTACACGGATATGGTTTCTGAGCAGAGCGGGGGCTGTAAATTATGGCACTTGCAAAACGAAAGAGATAAATGAATGTAATTGAATACATAACAGAAGAATCAGAAAAACATACAAAAGAAAGGTCTTTGTGGTGTGTCTAAGCTTTGTGTAAATGTGACTGATCAGCCCATGGGCTATTTGGTCAGGTTCTTGCAGCCTGTGGGTACAAACATGAGAAATGTGCACATAATACAGATGTGCCAGTCCAGTCTCAAGTTGACTAATTTGTAGCATTCTGTAGCCAGAAACTGGAGATTTGCCTACTGGATGTCCCTGATATAAACGGGGGTCTTGAAAAAAATATATATGATATATTCTCTCCCATAAATCCTGTCCTGGGTACCAGCTAAGACAAGCTTGGTCTATCCAGGCTTCATACCCAACACTGCCAGCAAAATAATGGCCTACCCCCTCCATCCGTGAGTCTTTCTTACCTTAGAACAGATTTCGTGAAGACTTGTAGCAATTGCCTTAGCTGGTGTGTCACACCGGAACACGTGACATTTTAATATTCTTGTATCTTTGTCTCTTGCCACATAAGCAAAGTCCCTGCGCAGAAAAAAAACGAGAAGTTTAAATATATATAGAGAGATGAACGGCCATTGATATAAATGTCATCAGACTGTAGTAGATGTTTACTTATTTTTCAGAGATTTTATTTTCCTTATAGTTTTAAGAAATAAATGGCTTAATATTCTACTGCAAGGCACCCAACCATGCTGTGTATCAGCTGTGCACAGCAAATTGCTGACTCGGTCTGGAACCAGCCAATTAGAAAAGGTAAATTTGTCAGTGACTCACAGCATCAGTGTGTTGGCTGTAGCTTGTAGAAAAGTTAGGTTGTAGAATTAATAAATGAACTGATAACTTCTAATATAAGTCTTGAGTGGGAGCACCCGGGAGATATATATCTATATCTATCTATCTACCTATCTATATATCTATTTATTTATTTATTTATATATATACACACACCTCTAAGGAAATAAAATATTGAACTATTTGTGACAGATTTATATAGTTGAGCTAATAATTAATATGAACAATTCTGCCCCATGAAGGTTCACATAATGAAAAATTATTGTGGAAATAAAGGTCCAGAATAGACATTATTCAGTACTGCTTCTGAGGGGTGAATATTGTAACAACAAAAAATAAAAACAGAAGCCCCACTGTGGGAAAGATCCCAAGATCGGGGGCAGTGGTGTAACTAGAGTGCGCCGGGCCCCAACTGCAAAAAAAACCTTCAGAGGGGCCCCGCGCACTCCTATGCCAATCATCCCGCCTGCATCCAGTCTGACTCCGCCCCCATCTGGACTCCGCCCATGGCTTGCCCCGACTTGCTTCCCCTTCCTTGCCGGTAAGAGAGCGTCTGGGGAGGAGGGTTTTTTTATTAGCTATATAGAGGAAGCAGACCACACAGTCCGGGCCCCCCTGCAACTGCGGGCTCTGCTTTCTCTATAGTTATGCCACTGATCAAGGGAGCATTTTACCCCATTACTCTCTCTGCAAGCTAACAGTGTGCATTGATGGAAAAAACACAGCTACGTCTGCCACCAGGACAAGTGATAAAGACATGAGATGCTCAGAGATGCCTATATTGGGCTTAAGTCACTGCAAAATGTAATTGTGTATTTTCCAGCAAGGGAGCAAATAAAACCTGCCACCCTGAATTGTGCATTGCAAATGAGCAAAACCCGGGTGTAATATATTTCCCCATGCAGCTTAATTGGAATTCCGGTTTCTTCATTGAGATGTAAGGGGTGCATCTCTGTGCTCATAAACATTGAGAGCGGCTGGAAATCCTGCTGTTATCTGTGAAGACATGACCAAGTGCACTTTGTGCCTGATCTATATTTCATACTTGGTGAGAAGAATTGGGGTGCCAGGCCCACTCTCATACACAATGCTCAGATCTCACCCCAGCAGATTCAGGGCATGACTGGCACTTGTCACAATTCCCATTGCTGCCACTGACAACTGATATGGTGGGAACTATAGCGAAAATGAAAATGTAATATATGTTTCATCATACTGAATTAAGAAAATTTCTAAATACAATCTATTAAATATTCTGCATTGTTTCTGAAATAATCAAGTTTATGTTCACTATTCCTCTCTCACATCTGTTTCTCTTCATTCTGTCTTCATTCAGCAGTTGGGTGTCAGATGAATGATCTTATAGGGGGGCTTCCTTTCCTAGCAGAAGTAGTCAGGGGCGATCCTGTCCATTTTGCCGACTGAGGCGGCCTTCATTTTGCCGCCCCCACCCCACTCATCTTTTCAGTGCTGGAGGGGGTCGGGCGGTCCATGTTGCGCTGGAGGGGTCGGGCTGTCCACGTAGCGCAGAGGGTGTCGGGGTGGTCCACGTCGCGAGTGCAATTTCGCTCTCTGCACTAAAAGAGCCGAATTTCCGGATTGAAAAACGGAAATTCGTCTCTTAGTTACCAGGAGCAGCATTTTTGTTGCCTTTGGCAACTAGGGGGGGCGCTCAACTCGCCTCATTGGTGGAGCACCCCTGGATGTATTAGAGCTCATTCAAATAACTGATTCCAGTACAAACAAAATCACTGCCTTTTGCACAAATCCTGCATGTAGAGAGACATGCTGTCTGGTGATTTTAATAGAGTGAGCTCTAATACATCTTCTAGGCAAAAGGAGCCCCCCTATAAGATATATTGGATTTAACTGTCAATGATTATCTGACACCCAACTGCTGCATGAAGACAGAATGAAGAGAAACAGATGCTGAGAGAGGGATAGTGAACATATACGTGATTATTTCAGAAACAATGTAGAATATTTAATTGATTGTATTTAGAAAGTTATGAGGAAGCTTTTATTAAATTGTCATTTTCGCGATCGTTCCTCTTTACAGACTATAGTAGAAGCATTAGATTGCAGACTTGTCCAAACGGAGACCAGTGTGCCAGATGTGGCCCTCCAGGAATGGAGATATCCATAGACCTCTTTGTAGGAGATAATACCTTTATAGTAATGCTGAGCCCCAAATATATAACATGGAAGAAAGCAAAGCTAATTGACAGCTCTAGTCTATTGCATGTTGTGACTCGAGTAACAAAACTGTTGTACAAGTACAGGCATCGGTCTTACTAATGACCTGGGTATGACAGAAGATATTTGGTATTTACTGATAAACCAGCAATCAGCAGTCATGTTGTACAGTGCATGGAGATGTCACAATATCCTGATAGCTCTTATAAAGGGCTGTAAGATTCCTCAATGTGCTTCAGCTTTGTGTTCATCTTTGTCGCTAGGGAAGAATGAAGCTCCTTAATGTGCTACTGGTCAATGTGCGAACAAGAGAATTGTGACGGGAATGTGTAATGCCAACTTTGTTTACATTGTGGTTTATTAGAAAGCAGTAAAGGGTAAGTAATGTGCACATCAGTCTTGTAGACATTACAGCCCTCCTAAAAAAAAGAAATTATCCAAGGGCAAAAGCGCCATTCTCTAACAATTGGGACTGTGACTTGGCCGTCTAGGAATGTTAATTGAGAACTCGCTTCAATCGATGGGGCTCTCGAGGGGCTCCCGTACATATCTGTCCTTTCCAGGAAATCATGGAGCAGCTTGTCACTATCCAAACGCTTTCACCTTGACCTTTCCACAGGAGCGCTGGGCAGCCATAAAAGCTTCATTACTGGCCCAAACCTCCCTGCTCACTCATTAGAAATACATTGAGCTGAATGGGGAGGTGAATGCAGCTGGCCTGGGATTATGTGACCGCCTACACAACACACAGCAGGCTACATTTGAGACTAGTTAGCAGGCTAGTTTAGAGATGAGTTAGCAGGCTAGATTTGAGACTTGTTAGCAGGCTAGATTAGAGACTAGTTAGCATGCTAGATTAGAGATTAGTTAGCAGGCTAGACTAGAGACTATAATTTATGTTGGTGCCAAAGAAATATGTAATTATGTAGGTACTACTACAAAACTAATTAATAATTCAAAGTCAAATATTATTAAAGTTAATCATGGAGAATATTTCAAAAAAGGAAAATGTGAGTATCCCCAAAAATAATGAATCAATCAATTAAAAAATTGAAAAATTTATTAGGACATCAGAGCAAGACCTAACGCGTTTCGTGCCTGCTGGGGCACTTACTAATTGTTTTCTGATTGGCTGTATGCTGTATAAAAGCTCATTTCCTGTGGGTGAGACCTTAGCCCATGATTAAGTACCTTGTTGGTGCGAAACGCGTAGGGCCTATGGAGATTAATTTATACTTTTAATTATGACCACTAAAGATTTAACCTTTTAACTTAACTAAAACTATTGGCCCTGTGGATTCCTCTGAGTGCCGGATAGCCCTGTGCTGTTGCTGTGCGACCTAATGCCCATGCGCAGGGCCCTACACAATTATAGAGCCTGAGGAAGGAAGGGGAAATGTGAGGAGTGCAGTGATATGTAGGAATTGCTGAATGGAAAGTGAAAGTAATTGACTGCCCCACTTTTATGCGTCAGGCATATAGACAGGGCAGGTAATGTTTGATTGATAGCTCAAATATAAAAACCCTTTTATAACAGGTATGGATATTTTAATGAAAACAAGAATTTAGGTTCCATGTTTAATTTGCAAAGGACTTTCATTATACAGCTTTTTATGTGTAGGGGACAGGTCTGCTTTAATATGAATGTGATCCATTACTCGCGGGTAACAAAAGTTACTTGTCAACTTAGTGAGTATAAAAATAGACAACATTTTATACTCTGATTGCTGGTTATGACTGTATGACATACCCCAACAACTCTTACTCTCTACTTACTACACACACACAGCCACACAAACACACAAACACAGGGGCACATTTACTAAGAGTCGAATATCGTGGGTCAATTAACCCTCGATATTCGACCATCGAAGTAAAATCCTTCGACTTCGAATATCAAAGTATTTACTGCAAATACTTTGATCGAACGATCGAAGGAAAAATCATTCGATCTAACGATTAAATCCTTTTAATCGAACGATGTGATGGATTTTAATCCATCGATCGAAGGATTTTCCTTCGATCAAAAAAAGCATAGAAATCTTATGGGGAAGGTCCCCATAGGCTAAATTTGATGCTCGCTAGGTTTAAAGTGCCGAAGTAGTTAGTCAAAGCTTTTTATAAAGAGACAGTACTTCGACTATCGAATGGTCGAATAGAAGAACGAGTTTTAGTTCGAATCGTTCGATTCAAAGTCGTGGTCGAAGTAGCCTATTCGATGGTCGAAGTACCCCAAAAAAAACTTTGAAATTCAAAGGTTTTTTACTTTGAATCCTTCACTCGAGCTTAGTGAATGTGCCCCACAGTGAAATCTAGAAAAACATACAACACATAGACACAACCCTTGCCATGAAAGTCACAGTTGTAAGTGGTATAACATGTTATCACACAGCTACTGCATATTAATGGCTTCCTTACATTCAGCTTATCTCAGCCTTAGAAAAGTGAGTCAGAATAATCATTGCTGCCTTCATTGATTTCCTCTGCGGCCCCTTGTGGGGTCTATCAGCTAATAGCTTTGTTAAGATGTAACACAACCTTCCGAGAGGGCAGGACGCACTCGCTGGGATGTCTAGATTAAAGATCTACCAAATCCTCCCAGGGTTTTCCTATTGGCTGGCAGATAGATTAAGTCATCCCGCTTGCTTAGAATTGGAGGAAAAATGAATGAATAAATAGAGAGAAAATTCTTTGGTATTGACCTATTGACCAACAATCTTTCTCCTGATCGTTTTAATTCATCAAAAAGCTGCTTAGCAACAGGGTTTTTTGCAGCTCACGTTTACTCACTCTTTGGGGGGGCTTGAATTTTTTTTAACCTGATTTCCAAGTACACTGTTCTAAACTTTCTAAATACAGTCAATTAAATATTCTGTACCGTTACTAAAACAATCAAGTTTATCTTCACTTTCCCTCTCTCATCATCTGTTTCTCCTCATGTCTTCATGCAGCAGTTGGGGGCTCCTTTTGCCTAGAAGATGTATTATACAGTAGCTCACTCTATTAAAATCACCAGACATCATGTCTCTCTACATGCAGAATTTGTGCAAAAGGCAGTTATTTTACTATTTTGTTAGATTTTGTTTGTACTGGAATTAGCTCTAATTCATCTGCTAGGAAAGGGAGCCCCCCTATAAGATATATTGGATCATTCATCTGACACCCAACTCCTGAATGAAGACTAATGAAGAGAGACAGATGCTGAGAGAGGGATAGTGAAGATAAACTTAATTATTTCAGAAAGAGTACAGAATGTTTAATTAATTGTATTTAGAAAGTTTCTTACTTCAGTATGAGGAAGCTCATATTAAATTTTCATTTTCGCGATAGTTCCCCTTTACGCAACTTTCAATATAAACACAAAAAATAAATTTTCCATGGTTTTAAAGTTGTGTGTAAATGCAATTGCTGTTGAAAGTAGTGTTTATTCTTTTGTACTCTCTGGGTTTGACCTTTAAAACAATGTAACAGGAGTCAGTTCTCCTCTAGGTCCTTTAATCAGCCGGCTTGCAACATTATTTCAGGAGTCAGAGCCAGACGTACGGAGAATATAAACAAACAGACAGTACTTCCAATGGTGTGCATGCACAGTGCAGTGGGGTGGGCAGTGGGGGAACTAGAGTTGTGGCAGGGGGCCTGGGGGGGCCTGAGACAGCAGCCCCGGTGGGCCCCGGGCTCCCCAGTCCGACCCTGGTGATTCTATTTGAAAGCTGGAAAGATTCATAAGAAGGTGGCATATAATTAAAAAAAAAATATTCAAAAATAATGAATTAACGATTCTATAACCTACTAAAAGTTAGTATGAATCACCACTTTAAAGGGTGACATACAGTAATGTTTATGAAAAGCCAAATATAAACACACAGTATGCAATAAAGATGTTTATTCTTTAACCATAAACCTGACAATTAAAAAGGACAGCTGATACCAATTCTACCAGTAAGGATGAAATAAAGTAGAAATTGTATTATATTTCTGCCAAAGGTGGCAACCCTAAAGAATTTTTTAATTGGACATATATGAAATGCTTGAAACTACAATCCCCTTTTAAGGCTACAATGGTAAACTCTGCCCTTTGTGTTGTGGGGCCCTTGATAGATTTGAAAATGATATATCCCATTCAGTGGGAACCATATATAAAATCACAGACATTTTATCGTCATTGCGAGGAACCCAGAAGCCCAAGGCACACGTGAAATATAACTGCACGGTTTAGCAAGCCTGCAAGGTTTTGATAGGAAATATACACATAGAATGCATGCAACAAAGAATAAAATGATTTACCTCTCCCTGTATCCAGGACAGCATGAAGAAATAAAGCAGAAAAGGCAGGTTAGAGGCAGGTTAGGAAGCAGAGTTTACAAATTCAAGGCACCCAGAGCATAAAGAAGTGAATGACTATGTTCATCTCCCATTTACACAAACTATGTTAAGGTTGAGTTTATCACTATACAGCTAATTGCTTCTCCTTGGCTGCTAAACCAACATGCCATTAGCTGAACTCCATTCCCAAGCAGCACTGAAGGCTGTGCATGTTGGAAGGCAAAAAGCAAGGCAGGGTGATGCTGCAGAGCCAATTCCACAGGCAAAGAATGGAGCCAACCCCTGGCAGCTGGATTTGGAGACGCAGCATATGCATGTGAGCAGCATCACCTCTCCGAACTGATAAATGAGGGAGGGGAGGTTGGGGAGCGCAATAAATCAAGGGATCGGGCAGCATTAAAGTATCAAGCATCCTTATGTTCCAATCAAAGTTACCGCCATGTGTTATAGGTGAAGTGATATACAGGTTTATTGCGGGGAGTTGATGAATGGGCTTCAGGGATTCTTTACAACACTCACTATATGTCAGTGGCATTGGAATATGTTGTTACTGAGAAAGGCCAATGCTGATTTATTATAACAAAAGAGCAAACGGTAAGAATGTACACAAGGTCTCCTTTACACAATCATTTCCATTGTATTTAACTGTATGGCATAACAAGAAATGAGTCTGTAATATCCCATTGCATTCCCATACCTTCTGCTATACATTGAATAAATGGAAACCTTTATTTCTTTATGAGTTTCAGGGTACCCGCAAGTCATTTCCTTCGGCAGAGAGAAAGAGCTCTAGGAATGAACCTGATCTTGTCTTCACTTTCCAGCAATAACAACATTACTGAAATCCAGCAAGGAGATGGAAAAGTAACCAGTGGCAGAACTACCGGGGGAGCAGGGGGTGCGGGCGGGCCAGGGCCCGCACCCACTCAGGGCCCCCCGGCAGTCCGTGCGCCACTGAGAAATGCGGGCTAATGCGGCGGTACGGAGGGGGGCGGGGCCTGGCTGCGCATCACGCACCAGTGCCCGCCTCCTCAACGAACGCTACTGAAAGTAACTCATGTCACAGATAAGTGACTCAAGGGATGGATAAGTGAATCCATATCATATGGTGGGAAGTACTTTCTCTCTCTAATGAGCTGTATTTAGGGTGATTAAAAAGAGGGATGACTGGCTTTGTTCCCAGGTAGGTAGGAAAACTATTGGCAGCAGTTATAGTGGCGCAAGAAAATGACAGTAAAGGCGGCCATACACGGAGATATCCGCTCGTTTGGCGAGGTCGCCCCGATATGCCCCGATATGGGCAATATCGGGCTGATCCGATCGTGGGCCCTAGGGCCCAACGATCGGATCCTAACGAATAGTAACGGGCGGTTGGATCGCGGGACCACATCAATGAACAGATGCGGCCGCGATCCAACGGGATTTTTAGTCCCATCCGATCTAGATCTGCCCGACTTTCGGCCAGATCTCGATCGGAGAAGCCCGTCGGGGGGCCCCATACATGGGCCGATAAGCTGCCGTCGGTCTGTCTGCAGCTTTTATCGGCCCGTGTATGGCCACCTTAACGTCAAACCAGTGTTTTTAAAATGTACCGTAGTTGTTTTGAAATGCAAAGTGAGGAGATACTGAAAGTCTAATTTGTCCTAGACCCTTCCACAACTCAAAGTGACCCCCCATCTACACATATTAGACAAGATATAATGTTTAAATGCTTTTTTAATGAAGATTTAGAGGCCCTTTATTATTAAGGGAAGCATAATTATTGCAGCTGCTGAAACTGAAAGCTTAATTGCAATAAACTCCCTGCACTGAAGTACCCCAGAGACATACACGCATCATAACAAACCACAATGTTGTAGCTGATCCTATTGCATATAGTGATTGTGATTCCTTTTGGTGTCTGTTGGCTACTACTTGCTCCCTTCTGTGCTACAACAAAGCATTCCCTAAAGCACCAACTACCCATAAACCTGTAAACATTCCCTTATTCTATTCTTACGATATTTCAAGCCTTCTATCATTCTACCAAATAATGTGAGGTTTTAATAAAGACAAAGAATGAGTTCCATGGAAGAATATTCCATTGGATATATGTACATCAATGGAGGCTTGGGGGCCGATTTACTTAGGTTCGAATGGTAAATTCAAATTTTCGAATTTTTTTTTTTTGGGTCAAAACTCACAAATTCGAATTTAAAACCGCCAATTCAAATTTCAATGTAAGATTTATCACAACTCGACCCTGGAAACAGTTCTAATTTGACTATTCACAACCTTAAATCTGCCAAGTGCATGTACAAGTCAATGGCAGAGGTCTGTTGAACCATTTGAAGATGTTAATTTTCTTCCTGACATTCAAGTTTTTTTCAGAGGAAAACTCGATTCGAATTCGATACAAATTTTCGGGCCATTCTTACTCAATCCAGGCCCGGATTTGTGTCAAGGGCCACAAAGGCCCGGGCCTAGGGCTGCCCAGCTGCTTCTAGAGATATATTGTGAGCCACGTGCGGTCACATGCTCGCAGGGGGAGGATGTGCGCAAGTTCGCCGGCAGGCACTAGGACCTGGTGGCCGGCACATGCGACCGAAGGGGGGGCGTGCGCACGGGTGGGCGATAGGACCCAGATGGCCAAGGGGTGGCAAAAAACGGAAATCCGGCCCTGATTTGATCGAATATTAGACATTCAAGTGCTTTTATAAATAACCTCCAATCCGAGTTGTGAGTACATTCGAATTTATTAGAGTAAAAAAAATTCACACATATTCTAAATTTGACCTTTGATAAATAACCCCCATGTCATTCCTTCTTTTCTGGGTTATATTTTCTTTTATGTATGTAGGGTGGGAGATTTATCCCAAATTTTTCTTTTTATGTCAGAGATACAGATTGCTTGTTGTTCTGCTGTAATTGTGGATTTGGAATAAGCAAGTTTATGCAGGGAGCCATCCGTATGGCATGCGAAAATCTGTCCCCGGCTCTATCTACATCTGACTCATCCATGTAATATTATATACTCATCCGCTTAAAAAAAAAAAAAAAGGTGATTATTAATAAACAGAGGCTCCAATAATAGGGCTAATTAGGGAGAAATGGATGGTTAAATACCAATGTGCAGATCTGCCAATATGACTGTTGGTCGTGGGCGTGTGATGCGGTGAAGCGGACGTGCAAATCATTTCACATGAGGAACTAATGATTCCTTGCTGTGCGCTGCAGGGTGCGGGGCGAGTCTGAATTTCCATTTCTGTCTTCCTATTAGCCACGTAACAAGCTTTTCCCTGAATACACTGTATACACCACTGTTCTGTAGGTGTCTGGAAATGTAGTCTCACCTTTACTAAATGCCTAAATATCCAGCTGTGCAGAAAGGAGAGTCAAAATATATAAATAGTAATGGCAGAGCTTAAAAAAGAGTTTACAATCACTGAACATCTTTTATGAAGCCAGGCGTTTTATGCCTCTTTGCTGCTACACAGTCTGTTGCAAGGGGATGTAAACTAAAATGCAATTTACAGTCATTTGCTACTTTTATTGGTATTAGCAGTTTTATTGGTTTCATGTTGCTAGGCAGGCTTCAGCACAACAGCATTGAAGGCAAAGTGTATCAGGAACTGGGGGCAATTTATAAACACTTGGCAAATTTGCACCTGGGCAGTAACCCCCGGCAACCAATCAGATGTTCATACCTCCCAACTGTCCTTTTTTCAGAGGGACAGTCCCTCATTTGTACTGGAAAGTCCATATTTCCTCTGCACTGAACAGCCAGAAAAAGAAACAAAGTTTCTCACTTAATTGGCTTTTAGCAGAGACCACAGAACAGCTAAAATGTGCAAATAAGATACTTTGTAACAATTTTGAGACACAAAAAACAGTTTAGATAAGGAGAAATATTTTCAAAACTTTTCATAACCTGCCAAATTTTGTAAAATGAACATGGTAATTAGGGGGTGTGGCCACAGAAAGGGGCGTGCTCAAAAAATTCTACGTGTTCTACGTGTGAAAACATTTTTTGTCCCTCTTTTTACTTCCAAAATGTTGGGAGGTATGGATGTTTACTTTCACTGTCCTACCTGCAGATGGCTGAAAAAAGGTAATCACAGATTGGTTGCTATAGGTTATAGATTTTTTTATATTCAATTTTGAAATCTGACATGGGGCTAGACATTTTGTCAATTCCCCAGCTACCCCTGGTCATGTGACTTGTGCCTGCACTTTAGGAGAGAAATGCTTTCTGGCAGGCTGCTGTTTTTCCTTCTCAATGTAACTGAATGTGTCTCAGTGGGACATGGGTTTTTACTATTGAGTGTTGTTCTTAGATCTACTAGGCAGCTGTTATCTTGTGTTAGGGAGCTGCTATCTGGTTACCTTCCCATTGTTCTTTTGTTTGGCTGCTGGGGGGAAAAAGGGAGGGGGTGATATCACTCCAACTTGCAGTACAGCAGTAAAGAGTGATTGAAGTTTATCAGAGCACAAGTCACATGACTTGGGGCAGCTGGGAAATTGACAACATGTCTAGCCCCATGTCAGATTTCAAAATTGAATATAAAAAAAATCTGTTTGCTCTTTTGAGAAATGGATTTCAGTGCAGAATTCTGCTGGAGCAGCACTATTAACTGATTCATTTTGAAAAAAAAAAAATTCCATGACAGTATCCCTTTAAGGTATGAAGATCCAAATTACAGAAAGATCCATTATCTGGAAAACCCCAGGTCCTGAGCATTCTGGATAACAGGTCTCATACCTGTATTAACCAGCAAAGCAAAAAACTGTACAACCCGTTTTTCTTATGTCAGTCTAAATTGCAAGGAAGAGGAAATGAAGTAGTTAAGGACATAAGGGTCCCAGCCTCTTGTTTTCTTTTCCAGAGCTGAGCACTTTCAAGCCCCTCACACACATCGGCTTCCCTCCATTCAGCTCCTCATTAAACACTCATCTCAAATTTCTTGACATTTTATCAATTGCTAAATGTATGTATATGTGACTCTATTAGAGCTTATCTGCCAGGAGGAAATAGTAAGGCTGTAGATAAGAAGGATATAATATTCAACTATTAATGGACAGATTAGGAAAAAAATTCACAATTTTTAAAAAATCACTCTTAATGTACTTTGTCAGTTTTGCTATTAAAGGGCCACTATACCCCACAGAATTGCACTTACTATATGGATTGTCTACACGGGCATAGTCATATGTTGACTGTACAGTCATACTTTCATTCTGCCAAGGTAAAACGATTACGGTTCATAAACTAAACCAATCAACAACCTCAGAGCTGAAATGATACAAAACATACAGATAAATGGTTTGTGACAGAATGTATATGGGGTTTTGGTTCAGACAATCACACTAGGGGTAGTGGAATCCTTCATCAGGTTCTGGAATGGTTTCCTTCCCTATTTCAGCCTATAGAAGGACAGCGCCAACCCAGTCCAGCGTAACAGAGAAGTGTCAGCTCTGTGGGAACTGTAAGTAACACTGGGCTGGGGAACAGTTAAGAGAATATATGATCTATCAATTGTACAAACATATCAGTATAACTTTTGCATTTAATTAGAAATGTAAAAATTAGAGGAGAATAACGAGTAGGGTGATCTCCAGTAGTGTAACTTCAATGCAGCAGGCTGTGGGGACAGACCCTGGGTCTCCTATATGGTAGTACCCCTGCCCAGCCTCTTCTGCCATATTAACTATGCCACTTGCTGCAAACGAGCGACAAATTGGGAGAGAATGAGAAGGGGCTGTTATTAAAGGCCCTAAAACGCATGTTTATTCTTGGGATCCTATTGGGCCTGTACCTGCAGGACAGCAGTCCTACTCTGAACACAAACGAGATGCTACAGGTTGTAACCTCCTGTCAGATGATTATGTTTCCCTGTACTTATATACTTAGGTGATCCAGAGTATACATGAATACATGAAATTCCCTATATGACTCCAAACTGTCATACATGTAATACTGTCCCAGCATTTAATGATCTTCTAAAAATGTATCCAACCCCTTACTGAAACGCTGAAACTACAGCACATCTTACTGTGAAAAAAAACTTGCATGGCAGAAGTCCCTTTATTCATTTTGTCGCCTTTATCTATTCTCCTCCAAGTTGTTAAATGCCCCTTTAGACAAGAGGGATTGATCCAAGTTGACTTCTAATAACCCCATATTGTATAGCAGGTAATACAGTAGAAACCCCATTTTACGTCTCCCGGAATTGGTGCCATAAGTCACTGTCCCATTCAGGCAAATTTTCTTTACTGGATTTAAAGAGGTTGTTCACCTTCAGTCTGACCCGATACCCGTGGGTCACCTACCAAATGCCGGCTTCCAACTTCCTGGTTGAACTTTTATAGACACACACCTCTCGCCCCGCCCCTTTTGTGGCGTCGTCGGTCTATAAAAGGAACCCGGAAGTCGGGCTCAGGCAGGTGCGGGTGGTGGCAGAGCGGGTGGCGGGTCGGGAAGCCCAACCCACACATCACTAGTAGAGAGTGATATTCTGAGACAATTTGTTTTCATTTTTTATTATTGAAGGTTTTTGAGTTATTTAGCTATTTATCAGCAGCTCTTCAATTTGCATCTTAACCAATCTGGTAACTAGGGTCCAAATTACCCTAGCAACCATGTATTGATTTGAATAAAAAACTGGAATATTAATAGCAGAGGCCTGAATAGAAGGTTCAGTAATAAAAAGTAGCAATAACAATACATTTGTAGCCTTACAGAGAATTTGTTTTTTAGATGGGGTCAGCGACGCTCATTTGAAAGCTGCAAAGAGTCAGAAGAAAAAGGCAAATAACTATAAAACTATTATATTTTTTAAAAATAAATAATGAAAACTAATTGAAAAGTTGCTTAGAATTGGCCATTCTGTAACATAAGAAAAGTTTTATTTACACAGTTTTGGCACAATCCCCTGTGAAAAATAAAATCGGGGTATTTTAGTTTAAGGCAGTTATGTCACACAAATGACATCACTAACATTTACAACTGATGACATCACTAAGCTCTGTTTATAAGGTTATATCATATACAGATGAGAGCCTTACAAAGCAGATTATCAGTTATCTGCAGTTGGTACTGATGAAAAAGAAGTGCAGTGCAGGCAGAATAAAAAATCGACAATAATAAATGTTACTTTTCATTTAAAAGCACTCAAAAGCTATAAAGCTACATGAAGTCCAAGGGTTACTGTGACAAGTGTAGTTAATTTGTTGCCAGCAAGTTACCCCGCACTAAGCAACGTTATTTCTGATGTACAGCAAATGTAATTGCTTGTTTGAGCTGGGAAAATGTTTGGAGCTCCGTGTCGTGATTCCAAAGTAACGCTTTCTATTCATTCACAGGGCGCTGGTGTGATTGTGAAGCGAGTGCTTAGCAACAGCCTCCTTCCCTAAGAAAAACAGAATTTCCCACGACAAAGAGACGGCACGGTGGGTGCAAATCAGAGAGCCGATCAAAGATCTGGGAGAGTTTGCTGAATGGGCAGCTGGGAAACATTCCCAATGAACAGTGATGGCTTTGGCAATACCAGAACCAACTTTTTTTTGGCTGTGGTTGGAGTCTTATGGAATCAGGGACACGTTGGTACCCAGTGATCCCCCAGAAAATATCTGATTCCCGAGTATATCATGTGTTTGCAGTCGTCTCTTATTATCATTAGTCTATGACAGTGATAGAGCCTGTGTGTGGGCTTTGTGACTTTTACTGAGAATATGCCGTCTTGTAAAAAATACATTTCTTGGGATTCATCATTCACTCTATGGTCACTTATAGGTTTAGAGTCTCTGAGTACTGTGAGGTCACACTCATACCAAGTAAACAAGAACATATACGACAACATTACAGAGTATGGCATTTAAAGGGCAAGTCAACCCCAAAATAAATAAATTGCCTAATAAAAGAAAATATAAGTCTAAGCAACTTTCCAATATACATTCGTTACAAATTTTTAGTTACTTGTAAAAACAATTGCTATTGAAAGGAGCATTTGCTTAACTCCAAGTTGTAAACAATGTTGCAACAGATTTGTTAATCAGCTGCCTTGTCTTACATTGTATCAACAGTCTGAGCCATCAGGGCAGATAATAAGCAGGGACAGACACTGATTTCAATAGCAATACATATACAAATAACTTAAAAACATAGAAAATTTGAGTAATGAGCGTATATTGCAAAGTTGCTTAGAATAATGTTTTATTTTATTAGGCAAATTTTTGTTTTGGGGTTGACTTGCCCTTTAAGTATCGAATTAACCCTATGGCTGCACCCTGAGTGACCGAGCCGTAGCTTTGTGTGTTAAAAAAGCAGTTTTACTGAAAATGCCTTTAGGCTGCACAATGGAGAGTCAATAGCAAGGAAAGGGTAGCTCTTGTGTGCAAACAGTCTGGCTCGTATGAAGAACAGCGTCCTGAAGTGTCATTGTTCCAGCTCACACTCACACTCACACCAAGGTCATACAGAGAGATAAATCAAAGAATTACAGCCCTGGCGGATGCTTTGGCAAATGAGCTTTTCTACAATATACAGCCCTGGCATGATTTAGTCTTTTGCACACAGTAGAGGTGATTGCTAAAAATAATGCCATTTGTGAACCATAAAAAATCAAGCACATAAGTCACAAACCTGTGATGATAAGGAGGATCAGCAGCAGCAGGTAAAGCACAGGGAGCAGATAGGATTCATGGATCTTGATGTGAGCACATGCAGCATCGCCAGCTTTCCATCAAGAACTGGAAGAGGCAAATGCTGTGAGACCCCTCCCATCAACACCAAAAATACTTCCAGCTCTGTGTGCAGCGCTCCCAGTCTCTCTTCTGCCGTGCAGCCATGAAGGTTAACCGACTTGAGACCACAGAAAGATGCATTTTCTATACGATGAACTTGCACAAATGTCAACATTGAGCTCACCAGAGAGATACGGTCTGATATGCTCCACACTCGCCCAGTAACTGCTATTAATAACCATGCACAGTTCTTATTATGGCACAGTTACAGATATGACTTTAAAGGGATCCTGTCATCGGAAAACATTTTCAATTTTGAAATCTGACATGGGGCTAGACATTTTGTCAATTTCCCAGCTGGCCCTGGTCATGTGAGTTGTGCCTGGAGAGAAATGCTTTCTGGCAGGCTGCTGTTTTTCCTTCTCAATGTAACTGAATGTGTCTCAGTGGGACATGGGTTTTTACTATTGAGTGTTGTTCTTAGATCTACCAGGCAGCTGTTATCTTGTGTTATGGAGCTGTTATCTGGTTACCTTCCCATTGTTCTTTTGTTTGGCTGCTGGGGGGGAAAAGGGAGGGGGTTGATATCACTGCAACTTGCAGTACAGCAGTAAAGAGTGATTGAAGTTTATTAGAGCACAAGTCACATGACTTGGGGCAGCTGGGAAATTGACAATATGTCTAGCCCCATGTCAGATTTCAAAATTGAATATAAAAAAATCTGTTTGCTCTTTTGAGAAATGCATTTCAGTGCATAATTCTACTGGAGCAGCACTATTAACTGCTTCATTTTGACAGTATCCCTTTAAGTGGACAGATTTCTGGCTAAAATCTTGGTACTGGCCTGATGGAAGTTTTACCCCTTCTAACTTAAATTGGAGAGGGGATCAACTAGTAGTTTATTAGGATAAGAGGTTGAACTGAATGATTATGCTCCTTTTTTCAATGTAATTATGTAAGCAAGAATGGAAACCCAGGCAGTTATGGATATTTCCAGCGACAGAAGAACGTCTCTCACCCTTGTGCCATCTTCAATTGACATGAAAACACTCCCATGAGCCATTAGCCGGGCATCTTTTCCATTACATGTTGTTCCACAAAGAATTCATCTATATTTGTAGCTTTTGGGCCATTCCATATAACAATCATCAGAATGAGATTAGGTGGTTTAATTGTAGGCTCTGCACTTCCATAAAACTAAATGGAGCATGGAATATATAATAATATAATAAAGGTTACACTCCTGCCGGAGACCAAGCCAGATTTAAACCTTATTAAACAGCCATACATCAGCAAAAGATCACTGAGCTCTGCTCACTGAAGCAGGTTTCTGCTAGTAGATGATACAGAATTACGGAGCAAATGAATGAATTGCAGGGGACCCATTACACCCATTGACCTGTCACCTATAATGCTGCTGCTGCACTTTTGATCTTATTATCGCTTTGTCACATATTTTGCCAATGAAACACAATGTTCTAGTTATTTAGTCTGAAAGAAGGGCACCAGACTGGCCATCACTTTTGTATACTGTCATCTTGTAAACTAAAATAAATGAAAGGACAGTAAAAAATGTGAAATATCAGCCGGTGGGTGTGCACTGAAAGGGAAGATACTTACATTAATATTTTATGTTGGTTTTTAATTTTTGGAAGGTGCCCAATGTAGAAAATTGCCATTTCCCTAATAGTGGAAATTTCAAGGGACACTGCAATATTTAATAATTTAATATTTTGCCTAGTGATTACACATACATTCAACAAGGCAGAGGCACCTTCCTTTTAGAATGGGAAACAAACAAACAAACAAATCCCCATACAATTTACGAGGTATGATTATCATTGCAGTGAATTAGTCAGATTATTTAATAAGGCAATATTATTGCACACTGCTTTATTCCAACTGAATCTATGGCCACATAGATCAGTCAGTGGGACTCTTGTGTTTTGCAGCCACACTGGGATGCTCAATGTTTGCCAAAAATCTTTAGTCTGTGTATAAATGAGCCCCGGCTGATATTGACTGCCTTGAGCACTATACTCCAAACAGCAGTGTGCATCCCAATCATTACTCAACTCCTTCCTTGATCAATTATTGGGAACAGCATGTAATGCAAATGACAGTAAAAGAGCAATAATTTAAAAAGGCAATTAATATGCTAATAAGGTCCTTGCTGGCCTTAATTTGGATGTACATAACAAGTGTAGTTATCAGTCGGCATCACTTTTAGATCACACGCAACCGGAGGCAAAGCAATTAAAGCTTGAACTCTATTACCAAATAAGTAGGTATATGAATTAAGGGTTTTTTCACCTTCCTCTGGATCAACTTGAAATTAGGAAGGATTTACTTGGGCAAAGGTCCAGCTTGATGGCAGCTATTATGTAATCAGGAACAAACTCAAACAGTGATATTAAACAGAAAATCACACTTTCCCAAACTGGATACTTTTTATTCAGGGCATCATAAGCACAAATGAGCCTTATGAGTAAAACGTAGCATAAGATATAAGGAAATGTAGGATATTGCTGCACAAACACTACATGTCCTCATCCAAAATCTGATAAAAGTAAAGGAATTGCCAAACAGCCTGTTCAAGGATCTCAGTACAGTATTTGGCGAGCGGGGCTTACAAATTCTACCTATAAAGAACCACATTAAAGATTTTTAAACAAACAAAATATTCTTGTATTTCTGATTGGTTGCTCTGGATGTCCAAGTGCCAGTGGATATTACGATCAGCCTTTATTTAAACGGCAGTAACATATAATACACTTTTTTACTATTCTTTGTTACTAAAACTTATTATTAAACCTATTTCCTTTCACAAATATATATATATATATATATATATATATATATATATATATATATTATATGAGGCATACATTTTAAATGCAAATATGCTTAATATCAGTAAATTACATAGTGTTCCAGAGAAAAATAAAATAAAAATAAGTATGTGTAAAGAAATACTCTGGAAGGCTCTATACTAACAACACAACAGACAAAAACATGATTTCCATCCAGCACAGCTCCACCTTTATGTATAAACAACAGATCCCTCATCGGAAAGATGTCACTGTTTGAATAAATTGCTGTTTTTCTTTAAATGAGTGTGTCTGTCACTAAGATGCATGAGTTGCATGTGTGAATCAACTCCATTGTCTTCACATTTGCTAATCACAAACCCTGTGCTGCACTTGATGACCTTCAAATAAAAACTGGTCAGTGCATAGATTTGGTGCTTATTTTGTTTTTCCTGAAAATAGGAAAACTTGAAGCAGAAGGGCCCTTCCCATGGAATGGTGTTGTGCATGAATACAAGGACTCCCTTGTCATTAGAAAAAAAGGAGGTCTCATCTTCTGCGCCTGAGTGTTTGCTAGGAGAATGTGCATCATATCTGTGAAATACACTTGCTAAAGAAGATGCAGAACGAATACACAATAGTGTCAGTCTCTCACACTCACCGTTGTCCATGTTGCTGCCCATTCTTTAAAAATTCTGCAGTTATGGTTTATTATAAGTATGGATATTTATTCCAAACCCCTTTATCTGGCATCACATTACTTTTCCTTCAGCATAAACCCCTATATAGCAATGCCCCACTAACCTGATCAATCACTGCTAGTCCCAATTAGTACAGTTTTTTAACTCTGCTTTAATATCTTTTCTACAGAAATAAAAAGTAGGATAAAGAAATAGAGCAAATACAGGGGCCTGTACTCTGCCAGACTATGGGGGCTTGCTGCTGCCATCAGAGGGGGTCCACTGTGCTAGAAGAGCTGAATTGGGGGTTTGAAAATGGGAAATCTGGCTCTTAAAGGAGAAGAAAAGGTACAGAGACAGTTTATTGCCAATAGATTAGCCACAATAGTGCAAGCTATAACACTATATTTATTCTGTAGAATACTTTACCATACCTGAGTAAACTAGACACGCTCTCTGTTTGTTTAGGATAGCAGCTACCATATTAGCTTGGTGTGACATCACTTCCTGGATGAGTCTCCACCCAGATTACAGCAGGGAGGGGAGGAGGGAGGGAGAGAGGAGCAAACTGAGCATGCGCAAGCCCTAGCTCTGGAGATTTAAGCTGAAAACAGAAAGTCAGATACAGAAGCCCATGTGTAACAATAGAAGAAAATAAAAGCTGTGTTTCTTTTGACAGAGGACTCAGAGCAGCATTACCATTAAGGGTTTAGTGGTGTATTTATATAGACCTTTCTGATAAAGCTTACTTAGTTTTAGTTTCCTTCTCCTTTAAAGTTAGCAGTAGCGGAAGAATTGGGATGCTGCAGCTTGAGGTGAGTTTCTCAACTCGCCTCATTGACACAGCTCCCCTGAGCAAATATATGTAAAATCCCCAAATAGCATTTATATACTTTTTTTTTCTAAGCTGAAAGGCAGTACACCATTGTCTTTTAGCTTACCCTGTAAAATACATCCTTTAATATCAATATCTTTTTGATGAAATAGATATGCTAATGCATCACTGTAGGTTCTTATCTATCTGGGAAATGTATGGAAAGGAGCCTTATTACAATTAGGCTCTTCTCTTAATTATTTTCCATCTCCACAGAATAAGGTGCGGGTTAGCAATCTAGATTGGACTGTGCTTTATGTCCCATTGACCCCATGGATAAAGCCATTAAGCTATTAGGTACGCAAGTATTTTCCCAGTATTGATGAATTTCGCAGATTGCAGGTGACCTTGAAGATAATTCATGTCCCCTTAATTATGACAGTTAAATGAAAGGAAGCCTATCTTCCTGTAATTTCCTTGCCTGATCTACAGTCAGAACTGCTTATAAAATGTAAGCTTACAGTAAAATAAAGCTTGTGTAAATGTGACGCCACACCTGTACCCCATTCAAAAATAAATAGTAGGTTTTGCTCTAGACCTGGGATGCCAGTTTAGAAGAAGCTCACAAACACGACGGTCAATTAATCACATGACATTTAATCACAAACATTTTGGAGGAAAGCTTGAGGAGCAGTTCCCCAGCACATCTCAGCTACATGGATCTGATGAACCTGCTTTGGATCTTATATAAATCTTTGCCTTAATTTGGTGAATACTTGTGTAGCTTGTCATTCTGGTGGACACTGGGCTTTTCCAAGATTATTTATATTTACATAGGTACCATTAAGAGCCTCAGGCGGCTCCTCAATTAGAAACGACGCTGGTTGTAGCTAGCCACTAATTACATATTCTTAATTTTCCATCTTGACTATATTGCTGATTAGAACTTGCACAATAACCCCTATGTTCATAAATCAACTCCAAAGTCTTCTGTGCCAGGAATTGGCCAAATGTTTAGGCATAGCCAAGTAATGTTTCTAATTCAAGTGTCATTAGTAACTAAGCAACCATAGGAAGGCTTTTGCTTGCTTCTCCAAGGAACAAGCTACTAGTTATAGGTCAAACTACCAGACATGGTCTTAATCTAAAAGGTCTAGGCTGAACTTGGCTAAAGAAAGGTCTTAGTTGGGGCTCTGCAAGAGAAACCCAATATACATTTGTAGGAAACATTGGATATGCTTTATCTGTGATTTTACTTTTCCATGAGTGCATGATATCGACTTTCTAAAAACATAGTTTAATCAGTGACAGTGAGGGTTGCACAAGGCAGTTGCCCAACATTTATGTCTTTCTTTAGAAGACAGAACAATGGCAAGGAAACGTGATTATGAAATGTAGGTTTATTCACTCATAAATCATCAGGCTGTTGATAACATGACATTAAAATCACATTATGTTGAGCGTATTATTGCATTTTAACCGAGTGATATATGATCCTTGTGGCTCAATGTTAGAACAATGGAATACCCCGAGGCATGTTGGAGAAATTGCCTGAACTTCATTGGCAGGAAATTGGCAGGTATTTCACTCATGTAGGGGCACAGGTACCTTGTGGCAGCATACATGGAGATGCAATAATAGCCTTGGAATTTAAAACAGAAGACGTCTACAGCCTATGGTACTTTGAGATGATAAGACAAATTATTCATATGAAGTAAAATGACTGGTACACTTGTGGGGCTCAGGTGCAGTGCACCAGAATTTGCTGTTCAAGAATGTGAGCAACATTTAAACTACACTATCATTTAACTTGAACCAGATCTGCTGCCATCGGAATTTCATCACTGAAATTGTAGGACCTCCATAGGGTTCACCAACTGTATCTATTAAAGGAAAACTATACCCCCTGAACAATGTAGGTCTCCATAAAAAGATATCGCATAAAACAGCTCATATGTAAAACCCTGCTTCATGTAAATAAACCATGTTCATAATAATATACTGTTTTAGCAGTGCCACTGTGTAATCCTAAATAGAAAATTGGCATTTTAAAAAATAAGGGCCGCCCCCCTGGGATCGTAGGATTCACGGTGCAAACAAACAAACCAAGCAACCCATACATGTGAGATCACATGAGCCAATTAACAGACAGAGTTCTGTCTTTTGCTTCTACACTTCTTCCTGTTACAGTTAGAGTTGCATTATTTATGGTCAGGTGACCTCTGAGGCAGCACACAGACCATCATGAAATAGTGGTTCATTTACTTAAATTTATACACGAGTTTGGTAAGATTCTTTAATATGCCACTTTACGATATAAACTGCTGCTTAAAGGAGACATTTTGTGTAAAAAATTAGAATGTACCAGTGCGTTATACTCATTTAGATATAGAAGAATTGTGCTTAAAAAAGTAGTGTTTCAAGCTGATTTATTGAATATTTCTGCAAAAACCCTAATAATCCCTCCCTTCTCTTCCACTTCCTGCTCCCTGAATTCCCAGGCTGTGCAGGGGAGCCGGCGGCTCTCAGCTCACTGCACTGTAGGACAGGAACCAATCAGAAGCTAGCAGGACCTGATAGGGAACTGAAGTCTGTCTGTGCTTATGTGACTGCAGGGCTGTGATTGGCTGTCCCCCTCTGCAGGGACCATTAGAACTAGCCCACCCCTCATTTGAAAACACATTCAGGGACCACATTAGGGTTTTTTCACTTTTCCTATATGTCTCCTTTAAATATTAATTTAGGGGGTAAAATTTTAACAAACCTTATTAGTTTGTTTTCTCTGATTCAGCGTCCAACCCTTACCAAACTGATAACTACTCATCAGAGAGTAAACACATATGTCAAATAGGTCACTGTCCTATAAGTGTGAGACATAATCCAGACCAGATGGAGTAGTGCAATGGTGTAAATCTACAATCTGCCTTATCTAATAATATACTTGTTAGCTTGAAGTATCAGGTAGAGCTTAATCCTAAAGGTAATGTCACACCTGGAGATTCGGGGAGATTTCCTCCCCTCTTCTCTTCTTTGGGGCAACTAATCTCCCCGAACTGCTTCCCCGTGTCTTCTAGTAGCAACTATTTGTCGTGGCTACAAAATGCTAAAAAAATACCCTGCTGTAGACAATACTGAGAATTACCTCTGTATGTAGTGTCTTACCAAAGCCAATTATCACTATTGTCTATATTGTAGCCGTGACAAGTTGCTGTTACTAGTAGCTCTGTGTGTCTTCACTCTAAATTGCTTCAAGGCAAGAAACTGGGATTTCCAGAATAATTTTGTTTGTATAAAGGCAAATGATATATAATATCAATAAAATGTTTTTTCAGACTTTGTTAATTTGGTTAAAGATGTCAAAGATGGGAAGTCACAAAGTGAAAGGCATCTTTATCTGGCCAAAACCTGCTCAATAATAGTTTGGTTTAAAGGTCCCCATAGACGCAAAGATTTTTCTTGCCTAACGACCGATTTTAGCGAAGTCCGACCAATCCATCGAAATTATGGTGCATTTAGTGGGATTCGAATGATCGTACATCTTACGATTTTTCGGCCGACATCTGTCAGAAAATTGATTGGCCAGGTTAAAAAATCTTTATCGGTCCCAGTGCAATCTATCTATGTTTGCAGGGACAAGCAGTTTTCCTGGCTATTTCGCCTGAAATGGTCTTTTTAATTGATGGACAATTCGTACGATCGTTTCGAGATAATCGTGGTCTCACGATGACGATCGGATCTTTTAAAAATCTTTACATCTATGGCCAGTTTAACTTAGATGATACAATAAAACATCTTATCGTTCTGGTGGGTTGCTTTTGGCTTCTTTATGTGGCAAAAGTAAATAGACTGAATGCAGGTCACATATATCGGCTCCTTAGTTAGAATATGAATAGCTGATAGATAAGAGAAGAACAAGAGAAGTAGAGAAGAACAGAAATTGCATTCTGATTACATCTTCTATGCTAAAGCTGGCAATCAAGAGTCTATTGTAGTTTTCTTTCTATAGAGATATACTCTTACCAATATGCTCGCCACTAGCACCACAGCTCTGGATAAAGGCCTGTAGGATTGTCTTGCACAAATGTAGAAGTGCACTTGCCCAGAACTAAAGTGCCTGGGGATTGTATTTCAAATTTCATGTGTGACATTCATATCTCAGGGACTACCATTGGCTGCTCATTATTTCCTACAGTCTACAGCCAAACTTTCTGCAGGTGATTACCCCCTGATGAGAATGGGATGTGCTATGAGTTGCCACAGCAGTTCCAGTATAACAGGGATATTTACTCAATTTAGCCACAGGAAATCTCAATATAGGCAAATTCAGTTGTGGTTTTACCTTAAGGGTAAGGGCACACCTGTCTAACTAATCGCCTCTTCTTTGGGGCAACTAAACTCCCCAAACGGCTTCCCCCTGTCTTCCGCCGGCTATAATGAAAAATTGCCTGCGGCATGGCACACGCGTCGCTTCGTATTCCGAAGGGGGAAGCCATTCGTGGGAGATTAGTTGCCCCAAAGAAGAGGCTATTAGTCGCCAGGCGACTAAATCTCCCTGAATCGCCAGGTGTGCCCTTACCCTAAGCACTTGCCACAAACTGACCAATGATACATAATAGTACAAAAAGTGTAATCACAAAAAACTCTTTTTATATTGAATCAAGTCCAATTTTGTGTGTCCATGTGATCCATCTGTTTTGATCAGTATTTCTCCCAAGTCCTATTTATTGTCCATAACAGGGAAATTGCCTTTCATAGGTCTAATCCTGGTAAATACTAAGTACTGCTGGAAACAGCCTACTCAAAGGTTATGCTAGACATGTAGCATTCATTAATCATTACTATATATATATATCCAGCTTGTATTATATGTAGCTCCTGTATCGGTAGCATATACAAATTATTTACACGTGTATTTACTTACACGGCAGGAGATCCGTGATTTCAAGGGCTAGCTGGTTCTTAGCACCTGAATTTTCCTGGTATACAGAAATATTGATCAATGGACTCCCCTTGACAAAGACTTATAACCGAAACTTCAGGGTAATTCTCATTCTGTGGCAAAGGTATCCTTACTTTGTATACAGTATATGACTAAACTGACTTTTTTCTGTGATTGCTTATTTTTTTGTAAATATAGATCTTTTGCAATAACACTTTGTCTGTTTTTTCGGTGTGCAAGCCCTCTCTATGAAATTTTCCTGGTATCCCAGTGGGCCAGTCCGACACTGGTGCAACGTTTTGGAGTAGAACCCATTTGACAAGCAAGGTTAGATTAATTAATCAATCTATCAATGGTTGTGTGCTAGCCTAGAATCAAGTAACTGCTATTTCAGACGCAGGATAAGTACTGTAAATGTGAAAAAAACATCAGTCAGTGATCACATTGGCTGTACTTAGTATTTAGGGAGTATTTAGTCTCGGTTTGGATGTCTCACTATGCAGATTTATCAAATGATATCTGCCTACATTGTCAATACATGTTTACTTGGATGCCATTCCTGAATATCAGCAAACTGGCCAAAGATGTTCAGTGATCTTAGTTTGAAGCTTGTCCCCTGGCACTGTCAGTTCTATTATTTCCCATAGGCACCAGACATTAGCAATCAGCATGTTACATTAATTATGCTTTGTTAAGAGCCAGATGATGATGTTTAGCAATGCTCACTGATGAGCTACAAATATTCATAAATTCACATGCAAAAAAACCAAGCACTTTGAGTAAAGAAACTATGTTGGCCACAAATTGCTGCATATCTCTGGCTCTATGTCCAATGTTATTACAAGGAGGGTATGCCCATTTTTGTGCTCCAGATGGTTTAGAGCTAATAAAGAATTCTATGAAGCGTCTGAGTTTGCACATGCTCACTTTTGGGCAGGCACCAGAAAACTCAACTGCTAACATATTTAAAATCTCGTGTTCTATTCATGAAGAACGACACCAGCAACACACCCAAACTTCTGAAGAGAACACAACATGGAGTTTTTCCAAGAAATACCGCAAAATCAGGTAAATAATTGGTATTCGGAAAATGCTCATGAACCCAGTGCTGTGATAGTACAGCTCTGAGAAACGACTGCTGTTTTACTACTGTTGTAGAAATGTCTGCTGTTTTACTCTTAGCTTAATAACCGTGTTAAAGGAAAACTATACCCCCAAAATGAATACTTAAGCAACAGATAGTTTATATCAAATTGAATGACATATTAAAGAATCTTACCAAACTGGAATATATATTTACATAAATATTGCCCTTTTACATCTCTTGCCTTGAACCACCATTTCGTGACTCTATCTGTGCTGCCTCAGAGATCACCTGACCAGAAATACTACAACTCTAACTGTAACAGGAAGAAGTGAGGAAGCAAAAGGCAGAACTCTGTCTGTTAATTGGCTCATGTGACCTTACATGTGGTTTGTATGTGTGCACAGTGAATCTTACGATCTCAGGGGGCGGCCCTTATTTTTTAAAATGGCAATTTTCTATTTATGATTACCCAATGGCACATACTACTAAAAAAGTATAATATTATGATAATGGTTCACTTACATGAAGCAGGGTTTTACACATGAGCTGTTTTACTCAGTATCTTTTAATAGAGACCTACATTGTTTGGGGGGTATAGTTTTCCTTTAAATGAACAATTTCACAGGGCTTATATAGACAACAGTAATTGCCCGCAATATATAAATAACTGATCTGAAATAAGTGGGATAAAGCTATTTCTCATAGGAGTTAAGAAAGACATCAGGCAAACCATGGGAATTTTCATACACAGACAGCAGAGAATTAAATGCATTGGGCAGACATTTAAATAGCTTCTTAATTGATAAAAATGGCACCTGTTTTGTTAAAAGACACAGCTTGTGGCAATTCCAAGCTACACAGTCGCTTCTAACGATCCCCCATGCACAGCCTTATATGACTTATCAAGCAAAGAGACTTTCAATCCTGAATGCATCCAATGCAATGCTATCTGATCTTGACTACTTGTTGGCTCCACAAAATGTGGTGGGCCTCCTTGTGCACAGCATTCTTTTATATGTTGCTTTCTACAATACATCTAGCACCTGCCCTCCTATCCTGTGTGTCATGGATTCCTATCACTGGGTCTCTAGCTATTGTTGGACAACGACATGTATCCTTTGGCATATAACCAAGGATGAAAGCTTTCTGGGGGTTGCTGTCCAGCAAAGTAAGGGGACCCAAGGTTAGGAAACAAGTAACCATCATCAAATTGAGTTATGCCTTAACCATTTCATGGGTAGAAACAATATACAGGATATACAGTGGCTTAAGCTGGCCATACAAGGGCCGATAAAAGCTGTCGACAGACCAAGTCGGCAGCTTATTGGCCAGTGTGTGGGGACCTCCGATGGGCTTCCCGCTCGATATCTGGCCGAAAGTCGGGCAGATGTGGATCGGCAGGGTTAAAAATTCCATCGGCACACGTCGCAACTGTTTGTTGATGAGCCCGTATTGTCTGCATTATGATCAGCCCAATATTGCCCACCTCAATGTGAGCTTATCGGGAGAGATCCTCTCGTTTGGCAATTGGCGAGAGATCCGCTCGTTTGGCGATTTATGTGTTTGGCCACCTTTAAGCAGATAGGCAATACCATGGCACATTGAACTGTTATAGAGGAGACAGGTATGGGACACTACTGCTTTTAATAGCCACAAACAAGGTAAGATGTTAAACCTACTCCCATAGGTATTTAATGCCGTCTGACCTACTTCTTGCCGAGAGCTAGTGTCTCTCTGCACAGTCTGTATGCTGAGATGAAACACTCAGGATGCAATGAAGTCAATTAAGAGATAAATAAGTCATAAAGTTCAAACATTTATTTTAAAAATGGACTGGAACGCATTCTGCTGCTATGGCACATGAAAAATCTCTTACAAAAGCAAAATATGAAAAATGTGCCAGGGATTATAGGGGTACTTTACCCAAAAACTTTTTTTTGCATGAAAAATGAAATGCTAAGCAATTATCCATTAATAGAACAAAAAAAGCCATTGGTTTTACAGTTATTTGTAAATTAAATGAACTGCTACTAAAAGCAGTATTTTCTTATCCTTTTCTCTTCTATGGTTCTGACTCTTGAAACAATGTAGCAGTCAGTCAGTCCTCAAAACAGGTCTGCTTTATAAGCTGCCTTCTGGTACATGGGTTCAGGAGTCAGGAATGCAGAGAATAAACACAGCCAGACAGACACTGCTTTTAACAGCAATTACGTTTCCAAATAACATGAATGCATAATATGAAAGAATATTATTGTCGTTTTCTTTTTTTCTTTTTGCGGAGAACCCTTTAAATGCCAGCAATCTCTCACCACCAGAGTTGTGGGATGAGCTACTTACTGACATGGAGGAATGGAGGAAAAAGTAGTGACAGCTTAAGTACGACATACACCAATGGCCTTTAAATACACAAATCTTGGTAATAGGTAGCAAATTTGAATTCACATATCAACGCACCACATTTGATTTTGATATACACACATGTGGTTAGCACCACTCTTGGCATTAATGTTTTAACACAATTAGGAAAGTGGGCTGAGTGCCTTCTGCCCTCAGTCCTCTTCCTTCTGCCCCCGCTCACCACTTTAGAAACTTAGGGACAAGACTGTCGGCTGAAAAGAGAGTGCTGAAGAAAAGAGGGTGGAGGGCTGAGCAGGGAGGGCGGAGGGAAGAGGGCGGAAGGCAGAGGACTGAGGCCGGAAGGCAGAGGGCAGAGGACTGAGGGAGGAAGGGAGGGTAGAGGACGGAGGTGTGATTGCAGATTTGGACGATGAGTGATGGTAAAAGCAGCCGATGCACCATTCCAAAGGCATAGGACATTGCATGAAGGACATGCATGAAGGATGTCCTAAAATGTGTTCCGTAGTGCAGGGAATTGTGGGGTTTGGAGAATGAAGGCTGAGGACAGGTGGCTGTTGATACAAAGTAACAGTAGTCAGCCAGCTCAGCAAAGTAGTCAGACAGATCAGCAAGAGAGCAGGGGGCTAGGCTTAGGGAACTGTTCCAAACCATTAACAATCATGACAAGTCTGCATATTTTTTAAATAATGTATATTGCAAAGTTGCTTGAAATTATGTTTATAAAACACAGGTATTGGACTTAAAAAACATGAAATAAAAAAATAGGATTGTTTTGCTTCCAATAAGGATTTATTATATCTTAGTTTAGATCAAGCACAAGGTACTGTTTTATTATTACAGAGAAAATGGATATCATTTTTAAGGGTAGGACTACACGGGCATTTTCTGTGCAATACGACGCGCTGCGCAAAAACGCAGGTGTCAAGTCGGATGCGATGGAAGTAAAGTAAGATATACAAATGTCGGATGGTGTTGAAGCATTGATCCGACGCGACACGACTGTTCCAATCGCTCCAAAATCGTCAGTGTAGTCCTACCCTTAAAGTGTCAATTATTTGATTAAAATATGGCCTATCTGGATAACAGCTTTTTGGATAACGGAAACCTATACTTGTATATATTACACAAGCATCAAATAGTCAAAAAATCAATAGTTTTGTAGACTAGGGAGAGGGCTAAATGGCATATTAATAAATCAGTAATGTTGAGACGTATGATATTTTTTCTGCCCTGTTTAAATACAACTCAGTCATGTCTAGTTACATTATATATTCAATTCTTTGCATGGGCAAAATGTGGGGCCCCTATACTAGTGTAACAGTGAGGCTGAATGTTTCTTATAATTCTGGACTTCTTGGTGCACATATATGGATATTTATAGTAATATACTATAGGGATTTTGTAAGCAGGCCCTGCCTTGGCTACACTGAATGCTTTATCTAAGAGTATCTGTGTTTGGAAAACATACACAGCTAAAGGATATTACACATTCCCCTCCTATGATCTATAACTCAGTTAGTATTAGGCTAATGCATAAAAGCTTGGGGCATGGGTTGCCACATTAACTGCATGTTTATTTCTTTAAGGCTTTATTGATTGCAGGAAATGATGTTAAGATGTTAAGTAACCGGCTATGAACAAAATGAATATAATGGTCAGACACTAGAAATAAATCACGGCACAGAGTTGGCCAGTACTTAATTAACATGTTTTCTTGCCTCACTTAAATAAATTTCCCATGGAGGTTATAAAAATGTAAAATGTTATCTCTGGGAATAATTCCTGTGTTGTAGGTAAATTTGGAGGCATATGATAAAATGAAATTTTTATCAGCCCGCTCTCTGGGTGCCATTAATATTTAATTATTGCATGACTTAGTAAATCATTTTCTTTGATGTTGCTTCGGAAGCTTTCATCTTCTCAGGTTCAACCAGTGTAAAAGTAATGGGAAAAATACATGAATTGATAATAAAAAGCTTGAATTTGTATCAGTTTCAATAAAAGGCAAGATGCTTTTTCCATATTGTCCTTCTTGTAATGGGGTTGGAATGTTTCGAAGTCTTTACGTGACCATGAGACTCTGCAGTAGGGGGCAGATTTATGAAACCTCGGGTAGGGTGTCTGTGGACAGACTGCAATGTCAGAGCCCCTCCATATAACAAACATCACTAAGAGGCAAATTAGAGGGGACTTCCATAGGGGCCAGGAACAATGAGTGAGTGCCAGTATTGCAGTGTGTTCTATTTATCAGCAAGCAAAAAACACTGGATATTCATGTAAACCCTTAATTATATCCGATGACATACACACGTAAAAGCCGATCCATGGAGCTCACACTCTACAGGCAGGAGGTCAAGAGCTTGTCCCCACTTAGAAAGTCCTTAGTACCCCACCCCAGGTTACACATTCACTCACTCGCTAACAGCAACTTCTCATACATCAACACCCGGGCTATATAAAATATATGGCAGTAAGTGCTGTGCTGCATTAGCAAAGTGATTCTTCAGATGGATTTCACAGACGGAGACGGAGTTAATGTTTTTTATATTTTTGTTCTCTTGAAATATTCATTTTTATTGGTTAAAAGCTATGTTTGATTTATTCTCTCACGCACGTTGTTATTATTATTCTCAAGAGCTTGCACATGTAAAGCCACAGATAAAGAAACTTTCAACAAACTAGTAAAAAAAAAAAACGTTCTGGAGATGATTAAAATATATGGCTTGTACAGCTATGGGATCCATTATCCGGAAACCGATTATCCAGAATTACGGAAAGGCCCATAGATTCCATTTTATCCATATAATCTAGATTTTTAAAAATGATTCTTTTTTCTCTGTTATAATAAAACAGTGCCTTGTGCCTGAAGTTAAAATTAATCCTTATTGGAAGCAGCCTATTGGGTTTATTTAATGTTTACATGATTTTCTAGTAGACTTAAGATGGTCACGATCGGACTTTCCCATCTCCCGACCTGCCACTAACCATTCAGATCAAAGTCTTACCATTCAGATCAAATAAAGTACCTCTGACAGCAATCGTACGATAGTTATGTCTGACAAAGCTGGTGACAGTCTCCCACTGAAAATCGTATGATCGGCAATACACGCAGAGATATTATCGGCAGCTGACAGAAATTTTCTAACCTGTCCGATCGACCAAGCAACCGATCTCCGCCGGACGAAAAATGTCGGGACTCTACACACACGGTCCGAAAATCACACGAATCCACGATTCGTACGGTTGGATTGTTGCGTCTGTGGCCAGCTTTAACGTATGAAGATCCCAGGCCCTGTGGATTCTGGATAACAGGCCGCATACCTATATTACGACACTGCTATGTAATAAAGATAACCCCAACAGTAAATTGTCTGGAGGGAATAACTGCCTTACGGGGAAACTTCAGACAAATTCGGAAAACAAAGCCCTCCAAGGGCCATCACGCCGGCGATTTACATTCTAGCCGGCGGGAGGCAGTTGAGGGAGAATAGTCACCCCGAAGAAGAGGATATTTGTCGCCGGGCGACTAATCTCCCTGAATCTGAGCGTGTGCCCTGGCCCTTATTGTGTTAGAGTAGTGCCCCCCACTCTACAGACAGAAGCAGTGTACCCTCTTTCTCTAGGCAGGTACCCACCAATACAGATAAAGAGTGTGTATTTTGCATGGAAGAACTAGGGCTCAGAAATAAAAAGGCAAGGTCCAAGAGCAGGAATACTTAGGGCCACAACCTACATCCATGCAATAAGTTGTTTGCACTTAGCCCTTATGCTGCTACAGTTCCAAATGAAGTTGCAAGATTCAAGGAGCTCAAATTTTTTTATGAAGAACGGCCGAGGGCAACTCATACTGCCGCCTTCTACCCCTGAACTACAGTTACATGCAGCATCCCAAATCCAAGAATATTCCTTTATTATGCTGACATTTCAGTGAAGCTCGGTAGATTTTCTTTTGAAAGAATTATGAAATGAATTTGCTAAAGATGTTCTACCATCAGTACTTTCCTGTGTGTAGCCTGAATACTAGTGCATTTATTTAAATCAACCAGAGATAGCACCTGATTGGATGTTTGTGTTAAGTACAATACCATATAAAAGACTGAAATGTACAGGGAACACAACAAAATACAGTTCTTCTATAGTGGCAAAACTAGAGGGGACAGGCTGAGGGTGTGAATACAGCACAGTCTGTCCCTCCCCGGCCATGGGGGCACACTAGGAGGAGTTCATGCTGCAGCCCTCAGGGGCATTCATAGATATCTTTTTTGGTAAGGAAGATTTATTTATTAAAGGGGTTGTTTACCTTTAAATTAACTTTTAGGGGCAGATTTTTGATTTTCGAATTAAAATTTCAAGTTTATTTTAGTGTAATTTGACTAGGGAATAGTCCAAATTAGATTCGAGTTTTTAAAAAAATCGAAATTCAAATTTCGAAATTTATCATCCTTTTAAAAATTTGATTTAGACTATTCGCCATCTAAAACCTGCCGAATTGCTGTTTTAGCCTATGGGGGACGTTCTACAATCAATTTGGAGTCATTTGGTGGACTTTTAAAAATCTAATTTTTTTTGTTGAAAAAACTAATCAAATTCGATTCAAGTTTGCGGGTCGTCGATCCTATTCTGCCGAATTTAAAAAATTAGATTTTTTTTTTCTTTTTAAGAAATTTAGAAACTCCCATAAACTTGAAATTGGACCCTTGATAAATCTGCCCCTTAGTCTGATGTAGAGAGTAATACTCTGAGACAATTTGCAATAGGTTTTCATTTTTTATTATTTGTGGTTTTTACGTTATTTAGCAACCTTCTGGTTGCTAGGGTCCAAATTACCCTAGCAACCAGGCACTGATCTGAATAAGAGGCTGGGATATGAATAGGAGAGGTCTGAATAGAAAGACGAGTAATAAAAAGCAGCAATAACAATTAATGTGTAGCCTTACAGAGCATTTGTTTTTTTTAGATGGGGTCTGTGACCCCGATTTGAAAGCTGTAAAGAGTCCAAAAAAAAAAAAAAAGGCAAATAATTCACAAACTACAAAAAATATATAATGAAGACCAATTAAAAATTTGCTTAGAACTGGCCATTCTATATGATACTAAAAGTTAACTGAAAGGTGAACCACTCCATAAAGGGATTTAGTTATGTTACTGTTCTTCTTCATGTTCCAGTTCCTATAGTTCTTAATAGTGGCATGAAACATGCTCTTGTGCTCACCTGCTAAGGTCCTCTAACCCCTAGAGTGTTGGGTAGAAGAAGGGAAAAATCATGCACAGCTTTATTTGTGGAAAGGCCCAAGGTGTCCAGAACATTAACTGTGTCTATGAAGTATTGTAAATAGAAGGAGAAGTGTGGGGACTCCTAACAATGCCTGAGGACTGATGACCCCAAGATATGTCCAACCTGCAGCCTTTCAGTTGTTGCTGAACTAAAACTTTCAGCAAGGTCCCCTATAAAAAAAAAAAAAGCCTTTGGGTGGGCTCTTGGTGGATTCTGGGAATGAGAGATCAGAAGCAGTTGGAGAGTCACGGTTTGCTAGTTAGTATTTTAATTTGACAATAATATATAGAGATTAAGTTAAGTATGTCATGTAATAAGATTAAGATGTAATGTGAACCAAAGATCTTCCCTGGCAAAGCACAAAATACTCACTCGTCCTGGAAGTAAGCCTGGTTTCTTGAATTAGCAGAATCAATTAATGTGAAGAGATTGACGTAGTTAGTTAAAACAAATCTTTTTAGAAATGTTGTATCCCAAGCACTTAGGGTTTGCTCCAGTTCCTCTCTTGTACAAAGCCCAGTGCATTACTCAGGCTCAGGTGATCTTATACAACATGAAAAGCCAGGCAGTCGGAAGAGCAGGGAAAGAGCAGCCTGTACTTCTGACAGTTATTGAAGGGAGGCAGTTTATAGGCTGAACCACGACAAATATCAAAGGAGGTTTAACTGTAATGACAGCACCGGGGAAGATAAAAGCAACGTGCCTGAGGGACAGAGACAGGAGAGATATGAAAGGAAACCACAGGCAACTCAGAGACATGGGAGTGTAGTTTTTTTTCAGACAGGATCCTATGTGACCCGAAGCCCATGGGCATAAAGCAGTCTCTCTGTCTACTGAGAAAATCGACAGTCGCTGCTGACTTTTTATTCAGTGAAACCTTATTCAAAAGGAGGATAGTGAAACAGTACATTAAACATAGATTACACCAGGGTGAAGTGGGATTGCCTGCTCTAAAAACAAAACGCATCAGTTCCTAAATTCCTTCAAAAGTCAGAACCAGCAGTGCAGAGAACAGAAAGGGACAGAAACGCCGCTTTCAGCAGAAATTATATTTACATATAACACTCAAACCGGGGAAAATGTTCAATTAAACGTATAATGGAAAGCAAATTAGAATTACACGCTCTTTGCAAACATAAATTGGCTTGAGGTCTCTTTAAAGTGCTGAAACTTGTCCTCCATGAGTCGCACACAGACAAGAAGTGAGTCTGAAATGTATATCTGAGTGATAATCACATGGGCCATTCCCATTTACAGCATAATCATTGGAGTTGATGCACAGCAATTGCCTTTGTTTAATTATATGTTTCCTAGAGAACGCTACGACAATAAAATCACTTTCCCATGTTCTGTGGACCACTTGTTGCTCTAATCAGATTAGAACTCGTATTCATAAGCACATCTACCGATAACGGTTCTGTATAAAAAATGATAAAGCGCCAATCTGAATAACAGAATGCTTCTAAGTCATTGAGCTGCAATCATAAATCCAATATATGATATACTATGAAGCAGAGACCTTGAATCTGGCTCCTGTATAAGCATGGATATGAGTTGATGGGCTACATATCACAAATAGTTGTTACAGGAAAACATTATACCTGAATAATATCTGACCCCTCTGTTTAAAGGGATACTGTCATGGGAACATTTTTTTAAATGCATCAGTTAATAGTGCTGCTCCAGTAGAATTCTGCACTGAAATAAGTTTCTCAAAAGAGCAAACACATTTTTTTATATTTAATTTTGAAACCTGAAATGGGGCTAGACAAATTGTCAGTTTCCCAGTTGCTCCAGTCATGTGACTTGTGCTCTGATAAACTTCAGTCACTCTTTACTGCTCTACTGCAAGTTGGAGTGATATCACCCCCTTCCTTCCCACCCCCAGCAGCCTAACAACAGAACAATGGGAAGGTAAACAGATAACAGCTCCCTGGTAGATCTAAGAACAGCACTCAATAGTCCCACTGCGACACATTCAGTTACATTGAGTAGGAAAAACAACAGCCTGCCAGAAAGCAGTTCCACCCTGAAGTGCTAGCTCCTTCTGAAAGCACATGACCAGGCAAAATGACCTGAGATGGCGCCTACACACCAATATTACAACTAAAAAAATACACTTGTTGATTCAGGAATTAAATTTTATATTGTAGAGTGAATTATTTGCAGTGTAAACAGTGTAATTTATATATAAAAACTACATCATAATAATCATGACAGAATCCCTTTAACAGCACCAAGTAGCCATCTAATGAAATGTTTAAAGTCAAGTTCAGACAAGTCACTGTACTTACCGTCCATTGTCCCGGCCAACACCCCAGACTCGAATACTAACAATGGGCTGAGAGTGAAGCAGTGTACGGTCCATAGGGTCCACCAGGTTCAGCAAGTCATTTTCCAAGATCAAGTACATGTCTTTACCCTACAAGAGGGGACAGAAGAAGAATAACACTGTTGCCTCTAGACATTAGAGATTCTACTTTAACAGTATGTATTATGAGCCTTGGTTTCAAATGCTCACTTCTGTCCTGTTAGGAGTACTGTGATGAGAGAAACGTTCTGATCACAGACAAAACCCAATTTGATATCACAAAATGGCACATGGCTCTCATTGTATCTACTCCCTTGTATAGAGCAACAACTACAGCAAGGACAAGAACTCCAGTTGTGGTTGTGCTAAATCTTCCAGCACTGAAGCCCCACAGGACACACACAGAATACCTGCCCCTAATTTTCTGATGTTTTAAATTATGAATACTAACTAAATTGCATGACTTAAATGTAGTATTATACTATATAAAAAATAAAAAAAATTTTATTGGGTGGATATTCTCTTTATCCGTCATGAAATTGTGGAACAATAACTAATTGTGGTGACAATGACTACATCCACTTGTTTCAGCAGTATGAATGTCTGCTGCATTAGACCTGTTTAGAGCAGCAAAAATATATAATTGTTCACATTCACCTCAATGAGATGAGATCCTGACTTCCGGATATTTTTTCAGGGACATCAAGTTACAATTTAGCAACATATATATAGAGAGAAGGCAGTCAGGCATGTACGGTATTTAAGAAGATATATTTGTTTTGGTTCTGCTAACTGGTGCTGGGATTGATGCCATGCACTCGGGAGCTCAGGTCAGGCTTAAAACAGGTCTAAGTGTGCAAGGAATGGGTGCCAAATCTAAATGAAGGGTGAGGCAGGTGGGGGTCAAGTAACAAGACTGGGAAGATCCTAGTTGGCTCAAGAATAGATATGATAAAGCCAGCAGAATGGCTAGTTAACTTTGAAACATGACTTGGGCAACAGAGTCTCCATGATATGGTGAATGCAGAAGAGACGCATCATCTGCCACCTATTACTGGAGAAGAAAGGAGGCAACTTTCCATGGCCAGAACTGGCGTTAAAAGGATTATTCAACTGAATTATCTTTTAATATGACACATTGATATGGTAAGACAATTTGCTGTTGGTCATTATTTGTCTTCTTAAATTATTTAGTTTTTTGGTTCAGCGGCTCTCTGGTTTTGAATCTTGCAAACTATCTGGTTGCTAGGGTCCCATTTAGCTTTAAAGTCTGAATTTGAGACTGGGATATACAGTAAGGGTTTCAGTATACTGTAAATACAAGTAATAAATAGTAACAATAACATTGTAGCCTTACAGAGCAAAAGGTTTTTGGATGCCAGGGTCAGTGACCCTATCTGAAAGCTGGAAATTGGCAAAAGAAGGGAAATAATTCCAAACTCTAAATTAAAGAGAAGATCAAGTGACAAATTGCTAAGAATAGAACATACAAATGAACACACTTGAATTGAACTCTATAAGCTGACATATGTATCTAGAGGAATACCGATACGTTTGATAAAATTTGGGCACCCTGGACTTCATCCCCTGCGACAAAATACATAACACTGTATAAGATTTCTGCCAAACTTTTGTTTGTTATGTTTATCTGTTTAAACAGTTACACCTACTAAAAAGATACTCTTTAAAAAATGATGTGGAGTGACCCTTTTTTGTGTGAAAATGAGACAAAATATCTTATGAGAATTTCATATGGTCAGTGAGGAAATCGGTGATTTTATATGGAAATCGGTTTTATCAAACAAATATTAAGCACCCTTGTCCAAATCATGTTATAAGATCCAGTCCAGCATTGAGAAACGTAATTAAAAAGCCCAGTTGTTGTAGTAGTAAGTGCCAAAGTGCTTAGGGGTTTTTTTTTTTAATAAAGTCCAAATGTCAAAAACCTGAAAAAAATTTTTTGCTATAAAATCCGAATTTTTAGTGGAAAAAAAACCCTCACATTTTTCGAGATTTATTATACCCCAAGGATGGAAAAAGTCTGAATCCAAATATCCTGCATCTCAGACCTGCTGAGGTTGAACATAAGTCAATGGGAGAGGTCTCTATTAATTTGGTCTAGCCTGAAAATCCACTATTTCTGACTTTTTGGTAAAAAATTTGAAAAATTGAGGCTTTTCTGGAAAAAGCAAGAAAAAATTAGCAGTTTGTGATAATAAATCCGAAAAAAATTAACCGATTTGTGGAAATAAATCCCAAAAAATCATATGATTTGGATTTTCGCTCGATTTGATCGAGTTTGTCCCCAATCTGATTAAATCGTGCTTTTTAAATAATAATATGGTCAAATCATGGATTCTAGTTTGCTCAGACTTTTTTTTAATAATGCTATCAGAAAAATTCAGATTTTGATAAATAAGGCCTCCCATGTGGATTCTGAATGTTGGTCTGAATTAAATAACTTGAAGAAGAAGCAGGGCCACAGGATCGGAGAGAATAAGTTTAAAAAATATTTTTATTTATACAAATTTAAAAAATGTATATCTGCATCTCCATTCGCCCTACGCCTTTTCGCACCCACGTAGGGCACTTAGTCATGGGCTCACTGAACTAAATAACAATAGCCTCTTGCCTTAGCAAACAGATACCTGAGACCTTTATGCTGCGCATTGGCTGCAATCCCGTAACATGACAAAAAACATAAGTGACTTAAAGCTAAAACTGTTCATGAGCAACAGGACAAACTTTCGGGACTCTAAGGTCCAATTTGGCACATTACTGCTAATATTACAATGATTACCAACACAATTTGGCATCTATAGTATCACTTAAATTCCCCTTCCATATTTCAACACAATTGATTTTCAGAAATGCATCTAACATGCTGCAGTGTGAAGCAGTCAGAACTCATTCATATTCATTCTTTAGCTTCCTATGCCTTTGGGCAAATATGTTTATATCTCCTTGTTTCTTACTGCCAAAAATTACTTTGTGAAGTATGGGCCAGAGACTTAACATGCCAGAAGAATATGCGCTCAGTGCAGTGTTAAATTAGTAGCGTTACACAGGGAATAAAATTTGACAAAACACATAATTTATTTTTTCTTAACTTCATAGAAATAGTAACTTCTAACACCCAACATTGAGTGTTGTTATTTTAGAAACCCTGCACCCCTTCTTGAGTTGCCAAAAAGAAAGGGCGTGCTAAGTGTGCTTACCTCTCCCCAAATGCCAACAGTGTCTCGGATGTCATTCTTGCTGTATGATAATTGCCGGATACAATTGTTCACTGCAACGCTGCTTTTTCCTGGAGCCAAGTCTTCTTCTGCCATTTCTACCCAGCCCAAAGAGCGCACTGCAAAACACTAAAAAAAAAAAAGAAAATTAGGACATGAGTATAAATGTACAACAGAAACCTGACGACTGGGTAAACATTATCACATTAATACTTCATGAAGATTTGGGGCAAATTCACTAACCGCGAAAATTCGCCAGAGCTGGCTTTGCGCACATCGCAACGCTTCACCAGGCGTAAATAGCCTGGACAACGCTAATTCACAAAGATCCGAAGTTGCGCACAGGGTAACGAACGCCTGCGAAATTACGCCAGCTCAGCAGTTCGAAGTTACGCTAGGTGATGGCTAATTAGCATATGGTGTGCAGTTAAAGTACAATGGACGTATATGCTGCAGCAAATACATTACACTACACAAGGCCAGGGAACCTTAATAAAATTATATAAAGTTGTTATAATGCCCTACACATGTGCCCACAGTATAGTTTAGGTGCTGGTCTGAGGTAGCGAAGGCAAGTCTGGCGACAGAGGTAACGTTCAGTAATATCAAAAACTTAGTGAATTTGCGTAGTAACACTACCGAAAATTTGCCTGGCGCTAGAGGGCGAAGTTGCGTCAGAGTCTATTTCCTTGGCGAAATTAGGCCAGAGATTTAAGCCAGCTACCGTTAGTAAATCGACGAAGTGCCAAAATGGCGTCACGCTGGCAAATTTTCGCCAGCGTTAGCCACTTCGCACTTCGCCCAAGGGCTTGCTGTGTCTCTGAGAGAACACAAAGCGATTTCACAATGGTCAGTATTGGGTGAAGAAGTAGGAACTCACATTACTACAGTCTAAGGGGCAGATTTATTAAGGTTTGAAGTGATTCAAATTCTAATTTTTTTTTGGTCAAAACTCTCAAATTCGAATAGTGATTTATCCAAACTCCATTGGAGTTTTAATTTGAATTTCAAGATTTATCATGGTCCTTTGAGAACTAGGATTCAAGTCAATGGGAGAGGTCCAGGGATCAATTTGGTGATGTTTGTAGCCTTCTTGACATTCCGAAAAAACTTGGAGTTTTTATAATTGAAATCGAATTTGATTCGAGTTTTCGGGTCGTTTCACAAATTAGATTTTGCCAATAAATTTCCACTAGTCCAATTTCGAATTGATGGGACTTTACAAAAACTCACATGAATTCTAAATTTGTCCCTTGATAAATGTGCCTCTAAGTTGTAGACCATCTCCAGGTCCCTGATGCCCAGCTCACCCACTTTTATGATTGTATTGTTTATCTTCCCTTTAAAGGTGCCAGCTTATGATTCCTCCCAAACCTTATAACTGGGTTAGCGATGTGGGCAAACATTTGCTGTTGGACTGTTGGAGGTTTCATTTGTTTATATTATGCATGCATTATTGCCCTCGGGTTATCATATAGAAATACATAATGTAACGCTGAATCCCATATATGCTTAAACATACATGCTCATAAGATTCCAAGCCTTATATCTTGGATATACTCTAGTCACTTGTACTTTCCCCTTTTTTTATTTTTTTACACAATGTATTTTCTATCTTTACGGTATTACAGTGAGTGTGTGGAAATTATATGTTATTGCATTATTTATCTGGCAAGTGAGCTGATGAAAAATTAAAATGGCTATTCAAGGAACCAGTTGGTGTCCCAAATGGATAAAAACAGACAGATCTGCTTCTAGCAGCTACTAAGATGCCAATACAAAGCCCACACATACATACATAGTCCAGTACTGATAAATTGCTTACAATTAGGGGCACATTTACTTAGCTCGAATGAAGGATTAGAAGGAAAAGTACTTTGAATTTCGAAGTATTTTTTTGGCTACTTCGACCATCGAATTGGCTACTTCGACCTTCAACTACAACTTCGAATCGAACGATTCCAACTAAAAATCGTTCGACTATTCGACCATTCGATAGTCGAAGTACTGTCTCTTTAAAAAAAACTTTGACCACCAACTTCGCCACCTAAAACCTACCGAGCACCAATGTTAGCCTATGGGGAAGTCTCCATAGGCTTTCTAGGCAATTTGTGATCGAAGGAAAATCGTTCGATCGATGGATTAAAATCCATCGATCGAACGAATTGAGGTTAATCCTTCGACTTCAAAGTCGAAGGATTTTACTTCGATGGTCAAATATCGAGGGTTAATTAACCCTCGATATTCAACCCATAGTAAATGTGCCCCTTAATACCTGGCCAGCATTTCATCGGCCTGGCCGGTAAAAATAATGGTTGATCCCAATGTTATTAATAGGGAAAAAAAGATAAATATAAAGGAATCCGGTATTTTTTTCCAGAAAAGGTGGCAATTTACAATTGGTGCCTTGAGTAAGAGGGAGATTTCACCAGCAGCACAAAACAAATCTGTCACTTTTACACCCTCCACCACCACATACAAACAGTAGAGCTTGTAATAGGCATCAATGTGTATTCTTGGACTTATGTAAATCATTTATCTCATATAAAACAACAAACCTCTTTCCATGGCTTCTTCACTCAAATTTTACTATAAAATAGAGATCACCTATGATCATGGGACCCTGAGACAGCTTCAATATCCTTATATTATATAACAGGGGGAACATGATTCCTGATCTAATGTCACAGTAACAATGTAACTCATGTAGAGTGGGAAGTAACCCCAAGATTTTATTTGCTGCATTGTTACTTAATTTTAATAGTGGGAAAAGATAAAAGGGAAAACACAGTACAGAAAAAATAACAGAGAAGTAAGCAAAGCGATAGCTTTCCCCCCACATCCACCCCTACAACCATCTCTATAACTGATCTAGCCAATAAACATTCACAGTAACATGGCAAGACATAAATGAGCTATCCACTCTAACGACTTCCATTCGTTTTTTTTTAGAAATCAATCTCTTTTTAAATAATGACTTCCTGTTTTGGCAGAAAAGAATGATGATTTAAAAGAGACCAATTGCTATATATAAATATTATAGATAGAAGTTCTCACACAAGACGATTTTTAGATAATGTCCTCCTGGACTACCTGTACCAGCTGGAGAAAATTGGAATTAGAATACAAATTCAAATACAGCTGGAGGGCATAATAATTTACCTTGAAGTCCCTTAAAGGAGAACTAAAGCCTAAACATGAATATGGCTAAAAATACCATATTTTATATAATGAACTTATTGCACCAGCTTAAAGTTTAAGCTTGTCAATAGCAGCAATGATCCAGGACTTCAGACTTGTCACAGGGGGTCACCATCTTGGAAAGTGTCTGTGACACTCACATGCTCAGTGGGCTCTGAGCAGCTGTTGAGAAGCTAAGCTTAGGGGTCGTCACTAATTATCCAGCAGAAAATGAGGTTGGTCTGTAATATAAACTGATGCTACAGGGCTGATTATTAAATTCTGATGCTAATTGCACTGGTTTCTGTGTTGCCATGTAGTAATTATCTGTATTAATTACTAATCAGACTTTTATTGTGACATTTCTATTCTATGTGTACTGTATATTGTGAGTGGGTCCCTAAGCTCAGTAAGTGACAGCAGCACAGAGCATGTGCAGTGAATCAGTAGAAAAGAAGATGGGGAGCTACTGGGGCATCTTCAGAGACACAGATCTTTACTGTTAAAGGGCTGTGGTTGTGTTGGGCAGGTACAGAAGCACAAAACATAATGTACAACATTTCTAGCTACTTCTCTACTTAAGCGTAACTTCACCTTTAACCTGAAAGAGGCCAGCAGGTTTTTGACTACAAACACCTCTCCAATATTTTCCATGTATTACAGAACAGGCCTCACCCTACTGCAAATGAAAAGTATATTTAAAGTAAATATGACATAAGTAATCTGTATAAAGCAATCAACCCCATTGTCTTATGAGTTATATATATATATATATATATATATATATATATATATATATATATATATATATATATATATATATATATAAAACTTCCAATGAGTATTCACACTTCAAGGCTAATTTAGGTTAGTTTTCTTTGTTTCCTTTTAGAATTGATAAGAAATGGATATTATGGACACTGTAACATGAACTTTTTTAGAAAGCACTGGTGACACCTTGTGGAGACAATAAGGTTTTTACATTTTTATGCTTTTATTTGATTATTCACTCGGGCATAGACACAGATATTTAAAAAAAAATTGTTATTGGATATTTATATATTTATAAAGTACAATATTTTGGATATGTATGTCACATGATATTGATATGTCTCTTAAAAAATCTTTTTCACATGAATTGTAATGTTATCTAACCCGAGGTTCATAGAACCAATTAATCAATTAAAAGAGTGGACACCTGAGCACGGATTGGCTTGTTGTGAAGCACACGGGTTTTTAAGGTTTGGTTTTATTATACTTTGTATCATCCTTGAAAAAGGTCCCAATGGGGACCGAAACGTTGGATATTGATACTATGCAACAATAAAAATTATGTTTTTTTAAGGGAGTGCTGGTCTGGAAACTATTGGTATATCATATATACATATATGATAAAAAGCCATGAATATCCTGTAAATTATATCCTTATAAACGGTGAGTTCTGATGTCATTTCTGTCACATGACTCACTTAAATTTGTGTAATATAATAAATAAAGTACCCCCAGTTGCAAAATATGAGGATATTATAAGTTATCTCGGAGTTCCATGACCTGTATAAAAATACTCGGCCTTCGGCCTCGTGTTTTTATGTGGTCATGAAACTACTCGGTAACTTATAATATCCTTATATTTTACAAGAGGGGGTACTTTATTCACTATATATTTATATATATATATATATATATATATATATATATATATATATAAAATTACAGAAAATACGGTAAAATCCTTTCATAGGATTTATTAAACAATTAAAGTCAGGGATGATCTAAAGAAGGATCAGAAAGAAGTGCAGATGCCACTCTATAATTGCTGAACCTACAGCACTGGGCAAACTGGACACATGTTTCTGTAGAACACAAGCTTCACGTGCTACATCCTAATGTCACATCCAGCTTGGCTAAGTTCAGAGCACAAGAACATTTCTTGGTACTTTACTAAAAATGTATTCCTCCCCAGAGTGGCCAGCTCTTTATATTCTGGTGTTAGTACGGTTAGTACATTACCAGGCACTGTTCCTCCAATGCTTTAAAATAAGTAAGGCAAAATCCTGCCAAAATGTTTAAAAAGGATGTTAAAACACTGAGATTATTTTAATAGCTAATGATTCAGAACTGCAAAGTGGGAATAGTTATAATAATTGCCACATTATCTATACATGAAAAATTATCAGTGAAGCATCATCAGAGCAGTGCTGCCTCCATGTGGTCATAAATGATGCTTCCTTTTTAAGAGTAGAGATAAAAGATATTAATACCCTGTTTCCCTGAAAACTCTTTCATTTCCATTGTCTGTCTGTTTTCAAACAAGGTGAAGCGGTAGTGTCTCAGGAATTCTATGCGTTTGGTGCTGATCCATTTTATGGTATAGACTTGAGCTTAAGTCTTTGTTCTCCTATTATCCAGAATATTTCCTGTACGCTGAGGATTTGGGGAGTTAACTCTTTATACTCATTCCAGGAGTCCGTAAGTCACGTGACACATAAGAACTGGGCTCACACCCTGCATTAATGATAAAGTCTTTTTAATAGATAACATTAGGAAAATGCTTCTATGAACAATGTCTAGTTCTGTTGAAACTACTGTTTATATGTGCATATCTCAGGCTCAGTGTAGTACATGTATGGGACCTGTTATCCAGAATGCTTGGGACCTAGGGTTTTCCAGATAAGGGATCTTTCCATAATTTGCATCTCCATAAGTCTACTAGAAAATCATTTAAACATTAATAGGATTGTTTTGCATCCAATAAGGATTCATTATATCTTTGTTGGTATCCAGTACAAGCTACTGTTTAATTATTATAGAGATTTGTTTTTTTTTTTAAATCAGAATTATTTCATTAAAACTGAGTCTATGGAGACTGCCTTCCAGTCATTCGGAGCTTTCGGGACAACGGGTCTCCAGATAACGAATGCCATGCTTGTATGGAGTTTTGAGAAAGAGGGGTGTTTCTGTCATGAGGCCATATAAACTCAAAGGTATTGTTTCATTGCTACAGAGAAATAATTAAAAAAAATTTTTTAATTTTTATTATAATGGAGTCTATGGGAGACCTTTCCGTAATTCGGAGCTTTCTGGATAACGGGTTTCCAGATAACGGATCCCATACCTGTACTGAGCTTTCCTCTAGGTTGATGAGCCCCTTGTTAGAAGTGGTGGTTCCAAAGCAACAGCACGTGTTACCGTTGCATAGTGCTGCAGTATGCGTCTGCAACTTTCTTCTATGGCTGAACTCTAATGCTTGGTCAGGCAAACAGCCAAGTCTTGCTGCAAAGCAGCCATATTTAAGCACTGCAGTTGCTGTCACAGCCCTGAGAAAACTGTGCAAGGTAACCTCTGTTTCATATGTAAACTAAAGTAATAGACCCCAATAAGGACATAGTTGTTGGCTTACATGATGATTAAATGGGGATTTAGGTATATCCTGCTGTAAATGAGTCACCCCCGGTGTTCCATGGCTATTTAATGGTAGGAGTGATTTTATACAGGTCAAGGAACTTGGGAGCAAATTTACTTACCTTCGAAGTTGCGCCAGCGTTGACTTCACTTCACCAGGCGTAGGTTCGCCAGGGCTGTGCAAATTCACGAAGATCCAAAGTTGTGCACAAGCTACCAATCATTTGCAAAGTTACGCTAGCTATGTTACGATCAGCGGTTCAAAGTTACGCTAGCGATCGGAAATTTGCATATGGCGTGCAGTTAAAGCATAATGGCCGTATATACAGCAGAAAACACATTATACTACACAAGGCCTGGGAACCTTAATAAATGTATTCTAATGCCCTACACATGTGCCCACAGTTTATGTGCCATATGTTATCAAATGTAGGGGGGAAGGAGGGTAGCCTAAAAAAATTCGCTAATTTTCAGCCTATCACCCTTTAAAAAGTAAAAAAGACGCCAGCGTTTTTTTGGGACTTAGAAAAAATTGCAACTGTTTTTGGACCAATCCCTATCTACTCTATTGCACTTCGCCTGGTCTGAGGTGATGAAGTAAAGTCTGGTGCAAGAGGTAACATTGACGAAAATCCGCAACTTAGTGAATTAGCGTAGTTACGTCCCTTACTTCGCCTGGTGTAAGGGAGTGAAGTAGTGCTAGAGTACTACTCAAGTGGGAGCATCTAATGGGACGGGGATTACAAAGATTTAGGGGCAGATTTATCAAGAGTCAAATTTCGAATTCATGTGAGTTTTTTAAAACTCCCCTAAAGTCCAATGAACTCGAAATTCGACCAATCGAAATTTATTATAATAATCAAATTTTTTAAACTCGGGTGAAAAGGATCGACCCAAACACTTGAATCGAATTTGAATCGAATTCGATTTGAATTTTAAAAACTCGATTTGAGTTTTTCTCTGAAAAAAAACTCAATTGTCAGGAAGGCTGCAAACAACTCCAAATTGATCCCTGGATGTCTTCCATTGACTTTAACAGCAATTCAGCAGGTTTTAGGTGGCGAATAGTCAAATTTGAGTTCTTAAAGGGCCAGATTCTGATACATCCTGAAAATCTATTTGAATTTTTTGAAAAACTCGTTTTGACCAAAAAAACTTGAAAATTCTAAATTCAACCCTTGATAAATCTGCACCTTAGTGTAGCACAGAAAGGTCCTGGATGTGTGAAGAGGTAACAATAGAAGGGAGAGGAGAAGGTTACATCTGGGATGAACTTTGTGACTTAGGACCCCTAAAGAAGGTTGTGCCCCAGATTACCTACTGAACCAGTTATACCTTGTCTGCTTCTAGGTAGCAGGTTAAATTGCAATTTATCCACATGGCACAAACAGCACAACAAGCATGTACCAAATATTCCTAATGACCTCATAACGGCCACATTACTCAACCATATCTCCATGTGTCACCAGCTTAATACTTATACAATGGCTGCAACTCAGGCCTTTCCCACCCACAAAAACACAATCTCTCTCTCTAATATATAGATGAAATGATTGCTGCTTGGCTGTAGGCGAGCCATATTTCTATCTCTGTGGTGCCAGCTTATCTGCCATTGTAAATTAAATATGCCTCCTCGCAAACAGCACAGCATGAAAATAATTTATATGCAAATTATTTTCAGGAGGGTTGCTAAATAAATGGATCTGCATGTTTTATGATTGCGAGATTGCCAGCGTTAATTAAAATTAATTGCTTGTACAATCCATGGGAGCCAGCTGCAATAAAACATTCCATGAAGAAGAGCTCACTTAGAAAAGTTTTTTCCAGATTCACAGATATACAAGTGACATGCTCTAAAATAACCTGATAACTGACGGTATATAAGCCCTATGTAAGCCGTTGCCACATATAAGGCAGCACTTTCTTATTTGTATGGTGCTCATATTGTCCTTCAATGCCTACTACTAGAACTGAATATAGTGTATAGGCAGTAGCACCCAGGACTACCATCAGGGATTGCAGATTATTCTATCAGGGGGTTCAGAGGCAGAGTTTGGGTGGGTCAGCTTGGGCGGGTGGCAGGCATGCATGCGGGGCCCCACCATATTCTTCATGACTGGCCAGCAGGGAAAAGGGGCTAGACGTCTGGATGTTGTAATTGGAGAGGACAGGGGACAGGAGAGATGGTGCAGATTGAGTAGAGATTGGGTGAATAGGCATGATTACAAAGCTGTTGTGGGGGGATAGAAGGGGACCAGGGATATTGGTGGACCAGGGGTAGAACAAATGGGAATTACAAATTTATAAATATTGCCCATGTGGCAACCATAACAAGAGGCAGCCGAGCAACAGGAATGAAGAACCCTTTTTGAAACAGGGTTTACATAAAAACCTGCAATCTGTATATTTTCCTCTGTGCTGCCCCAGAGATATGATAAAAGGGGTTAAATATCCAATCCAGATCTAAAACCCAAAGAAAAGGCTTTACAGAACCAGGGAAACTAGGCCTTTTGACATATTCTGAGATATTCAATAGTTGCTCTCTTGTGATTTTCACTTTTCCCAATTCTAACAATAATTAGTAAAATCCACAAACATAGCCATAAACCATAATAAAATAATGGAAACCCTGATGTAAAGAATCTCACGTTGAAGGGGTCAGTAAAGGTGGCCATACACGGGCAGATTAAAGCTACCAATATCTGTCCTTTAGACCAATTCGGCAGCTTATCTGCCCTTGTGCGGGGCTCCCGGCGGGTCCTCCTGATCGATATTAGGCCAAAAATTGGCCAGATATCGATCGGTCAAGTTTGATTTTTCTGTGATCAGGACTGCAATTGCCTAGTTGATGCGGTCCCGAGACCCATCGGCCCCCAGGGCCAAACGTTCGGATTCACCCAATATCAAGCAGCCTTAGTGGGCATTTCAGGTTAAGATCCCCTTGTTTGGCAACCATTCCAAAGGAGCGGATCTTATAGTGTATGGCCACATTTAGCCTCTATCATACTAAGCCAGCAAGGAAAAGGTGAAATGTTAAGACCCTCTACATCTTGATAATTAATACAGAAAAAGAAAGTTGGCCAGGGCTGATGTCAGAGGAGCACTTCAGGAGACAGGGGAATCTTATTCCCAAACGTCTGCCAGTATGTGCAAAAATAATCTGCCAGCATTAAAACAATACAGAGCTTAACGTATAATAAAAATACATATGCAGCAGTGACAGTCACTTCAGCTTGTTGAATAGCAGCAAAGTGGTTGATTTGTATGATAGAATAAGCACAGTGGCCCAAGCACCCAAGTTTTGGGCCCATTTTAGCCCATTTACAAGCCAAGCATTCGGGTTTTTCAGAACTGCTCACTGATAAGTCAAGTCATCTGTATTAGAAAAATACTGTATTCAACTACCAATCCAGGCTTAATGGTAAATAAATACAAGGATCACTGGCTTTGTACATCCACAAGGTGGCAGGAACATCCTATGAATGTTAGAGCGGAATCACATCTGCATTGTGGAATGGTTCCTGACTTTACCAAGCACAACATACGCCTGAAGAGAAGCCAATGAATGACAAACAGGGTATATTGCATTAAAAAAGCAAAGAAAAAGAATAGTGCTATCACTATTATACATATTTGCTATACATTTGGCACTGAGACATATTTATACATTATTTCCCATGGAATATAGTTTGCAATGCTAGGGCAATCTATGACCCCATAAAGGTCCAACTTACTTAAAGGGGAACTCCACACAAACATAACGTAAGCTTTTTGCAAAGTAAACATGATTTCAAGCAACTTTGCAATATACACCAATTAAAAAATATACAGACTTTTCATGATTTTTAATGGTTTGGAACAGTTCCCTAAGCCTAGTCCCCTGCTCTCCTGCTGATCTGTCTGACTACTTTATCTAATGAATCAGATAAAATTGAGCATAGGACTGGCCAGATATGGGATGACTTTGAAGTAGTTGGCCAGCTTAAATATATTGCAATATATGGACAAACAATCCCTGTTTTGTTTAAAGGGTAAGGCATTTTTTAGTAGCAGTATGCACAAAATGTCGCTGTCTTAAATATATTGATAATGGGTTGAGTGCAGAGGACTCTTGTATTTGACTATATGTATTTTGTGGTCACAGCCTCATTGCACCCCCGCCTAATGGTTTTAAAAAATAGTGGTGAGCACAACTTTCCCTTGTTTGTTATAGTTTATACAGGAGCAGTGACCAGCTCCATGTTGTAGCTCCCACCCTTCCCAGCTATAGTCAGGTGATCCCACTGGTGTCTAATAAAAGGGCAGCCAAGTTTGGGGTTTTACTTTGAAAGCAGCAAGTTAAGTTGCAGGTAAAACCAAGTCCCTTTGTAAAATGTATAATGAAGCAACAGAATTCTTAATGAATCAGATAAAATTGAGCATAGGACTGGCCAGATATGGGATGACTTTAACGTAGTTGGCCAGCTTAAATATATTGCAATATATGGACAAACAATCCCTGTTTTGTTTAAAGGGTAAGGCATTTTTTAGTAGCAGTATGCACAAAATGTCTCTGTCTTAAATATATTGATAATGGGTTGAGTGCAGAGGACTCTTGTATTTGACTATATGTATTTTGTGGTCACAGCCTCATTGCACCCCCGCCTAATGGTTTTAAAAAATAGTGGTGAGCACAACTTTCCCTTGTTTGTTATACTTTGCTGAGCTGTCTGACTACTGTTACTTTGTATCAGCAGCCATCTGTCCTCAGCCTGTTAGTGACACTGATGGCCATTTTGACTGTTGTACAGCGGAGAATGGCACTTAAAATTCCCATGTAAACAAAATGTACACACTGAAATCAAATGAATGTACTATAAAAGTGTTCAGATTGCTCTTTTGAGCACTTTTACAACATAAATATATTTTTCTGTATATTATTCGTTTTTATATTGTGATCCAGTCACAGTCTTGATCACAACCCAAGTGAGAACCGGGGACCTGTTTGAGAAAAGAGCTTCACACATTTCAACCCCACTCACCTGAAGAAAATATGCAGTGAAGAATGGGCCAAAATCTAGTGCACTGATCCCCAAGAACTAAAACTTTTATTATTGCACTTATTAAGCACTAATACTAATGCAAATAGGCAATTGTAGTTGTTTTATTTTTGAGCATTTTTTCTAACACATTGCTTTGCAATACAACATTTCACAGGAAACAACATTTTCTGTGGCATTATTTAGAAGATAAGTCAAGAATTTTAAAACTCATCAGTGCTCTGTGCTCTATAAACTAAATCTTCATTTATAGTATATTCAGCTGAGCATAAAAGTCTACTAACAAAATGGTGACACTTGGAGATGTTTAGTGCCTGATGGCAGTATTCTTACCTTGGATTCAGGGTCACTGTTAATGCTAGAGGAATCCTCTTCTTCAGACTGAGGCCCATTTCTAAAAATCAGAAGACATGTGTCTTTTAGGGCCACACATATATAAATGAAAAAAATACACGTTAGTAAAGTAATATTCAACTAAAAGTGTCCTCATACTTTAAGTTACCAATATTTTAAGCTACCACAATTACTGGGCAATTATAGCTCTCTGTTTTAGAGGATTTGCTAACAAAAGAGAAACTTTTCAGGTCTATCTATACTATTTGTCACCTTAAAGGGATCCTGTCATCGGAAAACATGTTTTTTTCAAAACGCATCAGTTAATAGTGCTACTCCAGCAGAATTCTGCACTGAAATCCATTTCTCAAAAGAGCAAACAGATTTTTTTTTATATATAATTTTGAAATCTGACATGGGGCTAGACATTTTGTCAATTTCCCAGCTGCCCCCAGTCATGTGACTGGTGCCTGTACTTTAGGAGAGAAATGCTTTCTGGCAGGCTGCTGTTTTTCCTTCTCAATGTAACTGAATGTGTCTCAGTGGGACATGGGTTTTTACTATTGAGTGCTGTTCTTAGATCTACCAGGCAGCTGTTATCTTGTGTTAGGGAGCTGATATCTGGTTCAACTGGAAATATAAAAACTAAATCATTGTACACTGGAAAAATGCATTCAGTGCAGGTATGGCTGGGATCCCTAATTCACAAGCCCATTATACAGAAAGCTCCAAATTATGGGGAAATAATGTAATAATAAACAGTAACTTTTACTTGATCCCATCTAAGCTACATGAATCCACATTGGTGGCAAAACAATCCTATAGGGTTTATGTAATGTTTTCATGATTTTTAGCAGATTTGGTACGGCAATCCAAATTAATTAGAAGAACACTTATTCGGAAAGCCACAGTTCCCAATTATTCTGGATAATAGATCCTACACCTGTACTGGAACTTGCCATTAAAGTGGACCTGTCACCCAGACAAAAAAACTGTATAATAAAAGTCCTTCTCAAATTAAACATGAAATCCAAATTCTATTTTTTATCAAAGCATTCATAGCTGTTGTAAACATTTAAAAATCTCAACAGTCAATCAAATATTGTCTGCCCGTCCTCTATGCCTTAGGCATAGAGGTGGGGCAGGCAGTTACTTTCACTTTCCATTGAGCACTTCCTAGATGTCACTTCTCTCCCCACATTCCCCCAAATCTCTTAACCATTTAATTATGTATCCAGGGCATGGGGATGGACATCAGGTCCCCCATTCTGGTGCACAAACAAGATTCTGAGATGATACAAGGCTTGTCTTAATAACAGTGTCCACAAAATGGCTCCTGCCTGCTTGCTATAATTATGAATTCCCAGACTGAAGGAAACATTTGGAATATTTTCATTGGGTGAAGGGTCCCCTTTAAGATTGCTACAAAATGATTCTTGCCTTAGCTTTAAAGAGGCGTAGCGTAATGTTGCTCCTTCAAACTCTTTTAGGCTCGGATCTGGGTTGACTGTGGCTGCATGCAAATCCTAAAGAAATAAGAAATATCTCAGGTTACAGCATGAATGTAGTAAGGTTCACAGAACGGCTGAAAACAAGGGAGAAGCAAAGATAGTTGTACATGTTTATAAAGATACCTTGTACAAAGAACTATTGTGTATATGCATCAAATGTCCATTCTGCACTTATTGTATGTAAAATAACTTGGTGCAGCTCTGATATCTATATCCTGACTTCAAGTAAAGCAGTAGTATACGTTTTCTACAGACTTGGATGGCTGGCATTTGATGAATATACCCCAAGGTATCTTCAGGTTTCTTGGAAAAACAAAAACAGGTGCACTTTTTCTCCAAGCAAAGAAGCATACAGGATTTGACTCAAAAGAAAAGTTCATGCGCTTTATGCTAATATCCAGATCAAGAAACATATTCTCAAAGAAAAAAACTGGTTAGAAAGCCGAAAAGGAATAAGGAAGAATTTGGTACCACATCAGATAAAGAAAACCTGGGATTTTGCTTTTAGGCTAAAGCCGCACCTGGAGATTTGACAGTGTGACTTCTCCTGAGACAAAGGGCATGTCTACATTTTGGGGATAATACGGTATTATTCTCATAGGCTTTCAAGAGGTTTAGTCAACGTGACCCGGTGCTAAATCTGCCTGGTCTATGAATGATAATTGTAAAAAAAAGCAGCCACTGCCATGCAAACAGAAATAATAGGGTTGCACTTTGAAAACCAGATACTTGCCTTCCAAATGTCAACATTAATCTTTCCCCCATTCAGAACCGCAAAATCACTCCAAAGCTGTTTCTATACAATTATTCACACAGGAGGAGGCACATTGGTAAAAACAAACAGAACAAAAAAACACAAGACAGTCTCGTTAGCATATAATAAGATGGTAGGTTACCATCTAATTCAATTCATTGGTGCAGACACATAAATGGAGCAGTATATGCTCAACATATTGTTTTGCCTATTTTAATTAAGGAATATCTATAGTGATTTGTTATTTTCCCCACCTTAACAGGCAAAGACTGAATGTCTGCCTGTGGTTCTTCTGAGCAACTGTGAGAAGGAGAGAAGGCCCTCTGTATAATGAACTACTTTTTTAGGCTGATGCTATGAGTGGTTTGTTTATACATAGCTCAATATTCCTATTTAAACAAGCTGTCTGCATTACAGTGGGATGGGGAGCAAAAGCAGTGAAGAAAATATGCTTTGTTTTTAATTAAAAGAATAGGCAGAATACAATTTCAACAGAAACCCTATTTATTGTGCTCATATTGAACTTAGGTATATATAGGTGTGTACTGCTCCTTAAAACAGGCATACATACTGCCAAGTTGGGGGCGGGGGGTCCACCCTTATACTAGTATCACTTACAGAAAATTCTATAGTAAAGATGGGCAAATTCGTTCCACGAAATTTGCAAAACGGTGAAAAATTTGCAAAACATTTGACGCACATTAAAGTCAATGGTAGTAAGTTTAATTGTCGTCAGCGGCGAAATTGTCACCGGCGTCAACGTTTTTGAATTTTCGCGAATTTATTCGCCGGTGGCAAATAAATTTGCCCATCACGATTCTCTAATGCTCATACAACATATTAAAGGCTAAATATACCACTAGAACTTAAAAATTGTTTAAAATAAAAATACTATAATTTATGCACTAGACTTACTCAAAGGTACAGTACCCAAGGTTCTATCAGAACCTCCCCAATTTTGCTTTCCTGGCCAGGTCTCTCCCTACTGTCTGAGACACACACATTCTGAGTGCTCTATACGTGCTATTACTAAGCTTGGTTCAGAAATCACAATAAAACAACACAAGCAGAAGAAGGTTGCTCACTTTTAAATGAACTTTTAGTATGATATAGAGCAGGGGGTCCTCAACCTTTTTTTTACAGTGAACCTCATTCAAGTGTAAAATAATGTTGGAGAGCATCCAAGTTCATGGGGCTTCCAAATAAGGTCTGTGATTGGGTATCGGTAGCTCCTATGTGGACTTGCAGCCAACGGGAGGCTCTGTTTGACAGTACACATGTTTTTTATGCAACTAAAGCTTGCCATGAATTCAAAAAGACGCACCTGCTTGGAGGCAACATCCAAGGGTTCATCCAAGCAACCATGCACTGATTTGAATTTGACTTGATTATGAGGTCTTAATAGAAAGATGTGTAATAAAAAGTAACAATAACAATGAATGTGTAGTCTTACAGAGCATTTGTTTTTAGATGCAGTCAGTGACCCCCATTTGAAAGCTGGAAAGAGTCAGTGGAAAAATGTAAATTATTTAGAAAAACAATAAAAAATAAAAAATAAATTCTAATTGAAACGTTGCTTAGAATTAGCCATTCTATAACATACTAAAAGTTAACTTAAATCTGAACCACACTTTTAATGTGATAGCTACTAAAGGCAGTGTCTGTCTGGCTGCTTCTTTGCCCAACTGGTTCTCAGCTTCTGTAGCAGAAGCAGCCGATTAACAGATCTGGAGGAGAATTGACTTCTACTGCATTGGTCAGACATAGAGAACAGAAAAGGATAAACAAACAGCTTTTCATTGGAATAACAGTTACAAATAACTTTAAAACCAATGAAATGATTAATGAATGTATACTGGAAAGTCCCTTAGAATTACTCATTTTCTTTCATTTGGATGGAGGTCCCCTTTTATACAATGAAGTATAGAATAAAAATTGTGGTAATCGCCGGGGCAACTAATCTCCCCGAATTGCAGCGTGTGTCTCTGCCCTCTGACATTAGGCTCTTTACTGCTCTATACCTCTAGTGCAATAAGTTGATAACACAAGAAATGCCATTTCACTTTTAATATTTTGTTATACTTTAGTTCCCTTTAAGCAGGATGTCTGCTACCAATGTTGGCATTCAATTCAGTGATTTATGATGGATGTTTAAGCAAACCTGCTCCTGAAATCATGGAACAATATGCATGTGAATGGCGTAAATGCTCAGCATATAAAATACAAAGTACAGGTATGGGATCTGTTATCAGGAAACCTGTTATCCAGAAAGCTCTGAATTACGCAAAGGGCATCTTCCATAGACTCCAAATAATCCAAAATTTGAAAAATAATTTCCCTTTTCTCTGTGTAATAATGAAACAGTACCTTGTACTTAATCCAAACTAAAATATAGCTAATCCTTATTATAAGCAAAACCAGCCTATTGGGTTTATTGACATGATTTTCTAGTAGAATTAAGGCATGACGATCCAAATTACAGAAAGATCTGTTATCTGGAAAACTCCAGATCCCAAGCAATCTGAATAATAGGTCCCATACCTGTATATGTGAAACTAAGATTAAGATCATGAACAAAGAAATTTTATCTATAGAGATCTGGCTGCCAAACAATAATCTCAGATTCACATATTACAACTCGCTATTCTTCAACCAAATTTCCAAGAGCCCAAAAATACAGTCATTATTACAGCATTTTTTGACATTTTCAACATATTTAAACATACAGGTATTGACTTCTATACAGCCTTTGCCAGCTACTTGAATTTAGGGACTGACTCAGAATATACAATATATATATATATATATATATATATATATATATATATATATATATATATATATATATATATATATATATATATAGATATATATATATATATATTAGTTCTTGTGGACGCACACCTTCAGCCAGATCAGAACCCGGGTGCTAGTCGAGGTAGGTTAAATGTAGGTAAGCAAATAGACAGCACTCCAAGGAATATTCACCAGGGTAATATATGCGAAAGAAGTTTTATTGAATCCGACGTTTCAGCTCTATTGCAGAGCTTTCATCAGGGAAGGGAAAACAGAGAATGGTGTCCAGTGAGGGATTTAAAAACGCTATTTTGGCGCCAATGAACGTTGCTATGCAACCAAAACGCGTGGAGATGGGGGGGTGTGACCGCTTGCACCTCGATAGCCGCTCCGCCCACCGAACCTCTGTGTCATAGACACCGCCCACCAATACAGCACCATGGACGGGGCGGTAACCACGCCCACAGTACACCCACTTTAGCAGCTGTCGCTTTCTGGCCACAATATTCAGCTGACACTTAGCCGGGAGACTGGAGATTGCGCTATAGAGGAGTAGGTCACCATGTATAAGCTTGTTTGGCACTGACACTTTCCGCACAGTCCTATGTTGTTTTGGTTGCATAGCAACGTTCATTGGCGCCAAAATAGCGTTTTTAAATCCCTCACTGGACACCATTCTCTGTTTTCCCTTCCCTGATGAAAGCTCTGCAATAGAGCTGAAACGTCGGATTCAATAAAACTTCTTTCGCATATATTACCCTGGTGAATATTCCTTGGAGTGCTGTCTATTTGCTTACCTATATATATATATATATAGATATATAGATATATATATATATTGTAAGGGGCAGATTTATCAAGGGTAGTGGTGGGCGAATTTCGCAGCGAATTTCCACGTTTCGCCATTGCCAAATAAATTTGCGAATTTGGTGCGAAAATTAGAAAAAACTTTGAAGCTGGCGACGGTTCCAACGCCAACGTTTTTTGGTCGCTGGCAACAGTTCAGAAACCGTTGACGATTAATGGACGCCCATTGATTTTAATGAGTGTCCAATGTCGGCTGCGCCAAAGTTGCTGCCGGCGTCAAAATTTGCGTTTCACTAATTTCCCATCACTGATCAAGGGTCGAAGTGAAAATTCAAATTAAAAAAAATTCGAATTTCAAGCTATTTTTTGTGTACTTCGACTCGGGAATAGTCCAAATTCGATTAGAATTTTAAAAAAAATATATTTTTTTTTATTCAAATTTTGAAGTTTTTTTTTTATTCGAAATTCAACCCTTGATACAGTAAATCTGCCCCAAATTATCACAAATTAACCCCTCCAAGGGAGCCAGTCTCACAGTTTGGGAAGCACTGCCCAAGAACATAAAAACTTCTGATTGAAAAGGTTATATGTATTTTATTTTGCTTTTTATTTTGCTTTTTGACAGGCCTGTCAAAAAGAAAGGGTATGAAGTGCTAAGATATGTTCTTGTTGTTTGAGAGGGCACTTAGCAATTCAAGATGAGCATGTACATTTCTATAAATATGATATCACCTAAGGAAACGTCCATTTTTCCATGTGGTCGGTCTGCAGAACGGAGGTAAATTCTATACTTCACATTCACCTTTATGTCAGAAAACATTACATTATGGAAATATGGAAAAGTGCAAAGTCAGCCAAATGTGCTAAATGTCAGCTAAGAGTCATTTGTATTGTTAGAAAAAATAAACAGCTCTGGAGAAAGGAGACAATCTCTCTTATAGCCGGCAAAGGACAAATGAATGGATAATGGGTTTCACCAGGGGCGATCCTGGCCCCTCTGTCGCCTGAGGCAGCAGCAGTTGCTGCTGCCCCCCCTCCCCTGGAAATTCGCTCTTAAAGTACCAGGAGCAGCATTTTTGCTGCCCCTGGTACCTTGTGGGGTGCTGCCACCTGAGGCGACAGCCTCAACTTGCCTCATTGTCGAAGCACCCCTGGGTTTCACCAACAACAAAAAAAAAAAACACTTTGGGAGTTGTGAGCCGTTTAATAATCCTCAATGCTTACATTTTCTACAATGGGCAGAAAGAACACAAAAGTGCTATTGTATTTATAAAAATTAATACATGGTATAAGAATAGAATCAAACATAGAATTTACTCATTTCATATATTATTGTCTGAAGCACAGTTACAAATATTGTTTTAATAGTTTCAGTTGTCTTTAATTTGGGTTGAAAACGTCCAAACCTCCAAATGACCCCCTCTGCATGTTTACAGATACCTAGACAGATCAATATACTCATATATATAAAAATATATATACCAATATCTATTCCAAATTAACTGAAAGATCACAATAATCCTGGGATTTAAATTTAGATTTAATCTGCCATCACTGACATGGGCATTGTACAACCTTGCTGCCCTCACCATAAAGAACCAACTACACTGCTTCAAATGAAAGTTCTGTTCCTCTAGTCTAAAGGGATGGCCTCTTGTTAATTTCTATGTGAAAATAGACCCCCCCCTATCTGTCTATAATGTCCTCTAATGTACAGTACTTGTAAAGAGTAATCATGTCTTCTCACAAGTGTCTTTTGCTGTGACAGCCTTTCTTCAAAGTTTAATTGTTACATTTCTTTTACCAGATTAGTTGCACATATCTAATATCTCTGGCACATTAATATCCTTTTTTAAGGACTGGTGTCCAAAATGTAACTGCATACTCAAAGTGAGGTCTGACTAGAGGCATAAAAAGTGGAAAAAATATTCTTTTATCCCTCAAATTAATGAGCTTGTTTATGCAAAACTGTACTTTATTCGCTTTAGTTGCCACTGACTGGTACAGCCGAGAGTTAACATAGTTTGATAACCGGAAAGATCCCCAAATCCTTCACAACATTACTATTTAGTGAATAAGTAGCATTTCTGCCAAGTGCATAACCTTGCATTTATCAACAGTGAACGTGATTTGTCTGTTTGTCTGCCCAGTAACCATCTGTGTGGTACTGTATTAAGGCTTTAGCAAAGAAAAAAAAAAACAATCCACTCCAACTCCAATGTCTAAGTTTCTACTCAGCTTCTCATAAAAGGAAATTACATCTGTATTCATTGCACAAACAAATATGCTGGCACAAACTCATAGATTTCTAATTTGAAATGTATTTCAGTATTTTATCTCTTACTAAATTAACAGGCCTAGTTTTCACACACAGAACGGGATCCCTTTTTGAATAACTGCATCAGCACCATGCCAAACAGGTCCAGTAAAATTAGCAATTTGCAATCACAGAGCTGAGTTCTTACCCTGGGTTAAATGTCATCAGGTGCTGCAAATTTGTTTATTTTCATGTGTTCTAGCCTCTTAAGGATAGAACTCCAGAGTACAGCTCGAGCCAACACATTGCCATGCGACGAAACGCATATGACGTGTTGGATGTGCTGAAGATACAGGAAGTGAAGGAGAAATTGCAGGCAAGATGTACATTTATCCAACTGTTGGGTGAAAACGCAGCGTACCAGAAGAGGATCGCTCCGTGGTACTCACTGGTATAACCCTGGGCCAGTGCAGTTTTCTGCTGATAGGAGCACCACCCCGGGGTTTCAGGGTTTTCAATCACTTTGGCTCCCCCAAGTGCACAAAGCCTTTCCTTTACCTTTAATGATAATAATAATAACCATAAAAAGCCACATTATTGATTAAAGTCAGCGTGGTCAGAAGCATAGATTCAGTGGTAAAATTATGCATGTTAAATCAAACCTCAGAACACTGATCATTGCTACTGTATCTAACAGTTGAGTACATTGAGAATGAAAGATGCTTTGATAGCCATACAAATACTAAGATAAATTAGCTTTTATTAGCCTATTTTTTAATTTTTACACTACAGAAAATACACAATCAAAAAAGAACTTTTTAAGGAAACATCAACATTTCTTTCCTGTTGGAGTCTGGCCATCAACTAATTCAAATGTTCTCCTCTTCCTTCTAGATTCCTTATGATAAAAGCAGGAAGCACATTAAGGAAGCTCAGCTATGCCGGGAAGGAATATGTTTCAGTGTGGCAGATATAGTACTGTGCATATTAGGAACACAGTAACCTTCAATGCATTAAGCCAGAATTTTGAATAACAGGATATGAAGCACACCATTCTCAGGCTAAACTATTTAAAAATCCTCCTTTATTTTCATATAGAACAGGGAGAACAATAGGAGAAATGGTATCCAAAAAAGTCCTAAAAAAAGATAGGAATATTGGATTATTGGCACCCCTAAAATATGGCACTTTTGTATGTGGAGATTGTGCACACTGTAATGGAATCATACGTGGGGAGACGATAACACACCCAACAAAAGGTTTTCCCATTAGGATTAATGGGCACTTTACATGTAATAGTAAGGAAGTAATCTATATGTTAAAATGCCCATGTGGATTAACATATATAGGGCAGACGAGTAGATCCATTAAGACTCGGTTAAATGAACATAAAAGCAAAATAAGAAATTATACAGCAAAGCTGGAAGAAACAAATAAACAGGAAGAAAAGAAAGACAGAATCTCTGAATTATCAGTAGCCAAACATTTTTTTCACAGTAAACACACAGTGTCGCAGTTAAGATGGACAATATTAGAGCAAGTAAGTTCTGTCAGAGCAGGTAACATACAGAAACAGTTACTAAGAAAAGAGGCAGTGTGGATAAAACGACTAGATTCTCTAATGCCGATGGGATTAAATTAAAATTTTAGTTTGCAATGTTTTTTATAACTGAATAATGTAAGACTTTGATATTGGATTAATTTGTATGATGTACTAACTGTATTAACTGGTTTTAAAATTAAGATGAATTATTTATTTATGTATTACAGGTATTAAATTATGTACCTATAATGAATTGAGAGTGTATGGAATAAGGACTTTTTGTACTAAGATGTTAAGGGGTTAATGAAGTTGGTGAACGGTCACATGATGTAAGGGGCACTTAAAGCATGAGGTTCACTGTGTGTGTAATGCACCTGAGGAAGGGGTTTTCCCCCGAAAGATTGTGTGTGAAATTCCGCTGAAATAAAATGTTTTAAGGGCAAAGCCTGAGGATGGTGTGCTTCATATCCTGTTATTCAAGATAAGGAATTTGGCTGACTTGGAGGCAGCTTGGGAGTGGATGCACCCTGAAAAAAGTAAGTGGTGTGCTGAAGAAAAATCGTATTAAGCCAGAATTTGTCAAATGCATCAAGTTATTCTTGAAAACTGTATTCTAGATTTTCGGTTTGGTGTTAATAACCCTGACCTTTGCAACTGAAGTGGGGAGGGGCGAAGCTTCTCAGTTACTTGTTTGGGGGTAAGTGTATAAAATCATCAATTAGGAAGTCCTTATGACCCAGTTGCCAAATATAACACCAAAGCTGACAGATTCATGGTGCTTTGGGCCCAACGAAACAGACAGACAGAGAATTCAAGGCTTTGGGGAACGTGATAGATCATTTCTAATTGTTTGTACCAGTGTCGAACTGGAACACCAGGGGCCCACCCAAAAACCTTAGACCAGGGGCCCACCAAGGAACCATAGACCAGGGGTTCAATCTCAGCACTATTATTATTATTCTCCTCACTCAACCTCTATTCTCCTAGTCTTTATTCTTTACATACTATAATCTATTATTCCATCTATTTAGCCTCTTTGTTCTCAAAGAAATAGGAAATGGCCATGAAATAGGCCAAATCCTTAGCAGCACAAGGGCCCCCTGACACCTGGGCCCACCGGGAGTTTTCCTGGTATCCTGGTGGGCCAGTCCGACACTGGTTTATACAAATTTTGACCACATCAAGGTTTATATTAAAAGAATGGTTGACCTTTACTTAACTTTTAGTATGCTATAAATAGCCTATTTCTAGCAACTTTGCAATTGGTTCACTCCTGAATCTATAAGCTAATAACACCTGTAAATTATTTAGAATTTAAATTAATTTAGTATCTACAATCAGGTGACTGATAGCAGCTTCTCTTCCAGTAGCACAATTGACTCAACCTGCAAAGAGCCAGCAGTAACTCCATTTTATTTATATTTTCCCCATAAGCTTACATGTACTTATTGTGCTGACAATGGCTACTATCAGAGCAGACCCTTACAGCCTTCCTAAAAATACATTCAAATATATATTTATTAAGCACTGGGCACCTTCTAGATTTAGTTACCCGAAACATTAAATTATTATTATTATTTTTTGATTTGTATAGAATAGGTATAATATAGAATTAGGCTGTCATCCTTAACCACTGGAGAGCAGGTACTAGATTTTCATTTAGGGTAATGCCATAAGCCTAGGAAAGAAGCTCAAAGGGTGCCAAGATGCCTTCAATAAAGTCTTAAGGGTTAGGGCAACAGAGTGTGCCTTACTGATTTTGGCCTCAGAAGACACAATATTGAACGGTGCAATTATTTGCCCATTTATGAGCGGGAACAACCGTACCTTAGGAATGTGACTCAAGCCTTAGTCTCAGCCTAAAGTTGGTTAAATGCCTCTCCTTCCAGGCATTGATTCACTTCCCATGAGATGTACACCAATCACGCAGCCCTGAAGGGTATTATAAATGTAGTGGAAATCTCCAAAAACAATACATAATCAATTAGCTTCTCTTATTTTTGTATACTGTTAAATAATTACTTCCAATGCACAATTGATTTCTGCTCAGTAACGATTACTGTGACGGAGCCCCCAAAGGTACAGTTGAGGTTTAATGATTATTTAAATATTAAAAATTAATTATAGAACTATAAATATACATTCAATAAAGTTGTATGTATTTGTATGTATTAAACACAGTATCTCTGTTCTCTAAGTCAGTTCTCCTCCAGGTCTGTGACTCAACTGGCTTCTGCTACACTGTTTTAGAAGTCAGAACCAGCAGAGCAGAGACTATAAATAGCCAGTCAGATACTGCTTTCAGTAGAAATAACATTTATAAATAAATTTAAAACCAAAGATAATTTTTAATTCATGTAAACTGGAGAATCGATTAGAATTATTTTCTTATTATTATGCAAAAGCAAGTTTTGGGTGGGGATCCCCTTTAATGCTTAAAAGCCATATAAAAGTGGCACGGGTGCAAATAAACAGCACTGGAAAGCAAAGCACACTATGCTCACTTAAACAATAGAACAATTCACTTAGAGGCACATTTGACAAAGGTCACATTTTTAAAAAGTTTTTAAAAACTACCCTAAACTCCCATAAATTCGACCAATCGAAATTTATTGAAAAAAAAAAATCAAATTTTTTAAACTCGGATCAATGAATTTGATTCGAATTTTAAAAACTCGATTCGAGTTTTTTCTCAGAAAAAAACCTGAATGTCAGGAAGGCTGCAAACAACTCCCAATCTGATCCCTGGATCTCTCCCATTGACTTAAAAAGCAATTTGGCAGGTTTTAGGTGGCAAAGTCGAATTCGAATTCTTAAAAGGCCAGAGCATGATAAATCTCGAAAATCAAATTTAAATTTTTTTTAAAAAAATGTAATTGAAATTGAATAATTCCCTAGCCAAATTTGAAGGCTTTGACCATAAAAAACCGAAAATTTTAAAATTTTCAATTCGACCCCATTTTACAGAGTTTGCCACACACAACTCTAAAGGCATACCATTGGATTGTAACCTGCCTGTCTAACCCACTTAGTTAACCCATTACTTTATAACATATGATTCTGGCTTAGAGCATGTCCAGACAAGCATTTTTCCCTGTGCTTAGTGTAATGGGGTTATTTACTAAACTCCGAATGCAAAAATCATTAAAAATTGGTATTTTTCTTTTTATAAAACCTGACTTTTAAAAAATCATGAACTTCTTGGAAATGTATTAAATCCCGAGGATGGAAAAGTCCAAATCAGAAAATCCGGCATCTCAGATCTGTCGAGGTTAGATATAAGTCAATGGGAGAAGTCCCACATGAAAGATCCTAAAAAATCTTGAAAATCGGATGAAAAATCAGAAAAGAACTTGAAAATCAGATTTTTTTCCGCAAAGCAAATTTTTGGGAAAATGTAATAATAAATAAGCGCAAAAAACAGGAGCAAATTTGATGGGAGTTTGTAGCAGAAAATATTGAGATAAATTCAAACTTTGATAAATAACCCCCCAAATGTGTTCAGCCACAAGAGAGCGCAGGAAGGAAAGCAGACTATTAATTTAAAGGGGCAAGTACTGACACAAGTGCTGAAGCAAGTGGAATGAAACATGCTGCTTTACACCTGCGATCGGCACTTACATGCTTCTATATTAGTACGGGCCCATAAAGAAGAGTCCACTGCATTCCTTCCTGCTCTCCCCTGCATCTGAACGCATTTAAATTGAACACAGAGGAGACCAGGGAAAAGAGTTTGTTGGGACGAGCCCTTAGGATGCAGAAGCCACAAATATGTTCAGTTTTTGGAATCTCTCTCTTGGACTGCTGCAACCCTCTCAGTTGCCTTTTAGCAAACCCCTCACCTAACGATCAAGCTGACAATAAAACTTCAGGTCCAAAATTGGTAAAATTCAGTTTTTGTGGGTTGCAATATGTCTCCTCAAATATGTTTGCATAAGCAATGGCAGGTACCTTCCCTTGTGGTAGAACAAGGCATTTAAAAGAAAACACAGAACCCAATTCTAGGTATCTACATTCTTCCTCCCAGGTCCGGACTGAGAATTAAAATAGGCCCTGGCATTTGAGGTACACAGAGGCCCAATAAGCCTACACAGAGGCCCAAACAGCTCCCACCACCAGCCCACTAAATACTGACTTTCTATGGAACCTTATAACAGCCCCTCTGGCATTTGTCAGAACCCACAGATTGCGAGTCCGGGCCTGCTTCCTCCGATTAACGGCATTCACACAAGGAAGATGGCCATGGTGCTTGCTCTACCTTAGCATACTAAATCAGCATTTAAACAGTGGCCATAATGTAAATGTATGGCTATGTTATAAGTATAACTTAAAATAGGAATCATCTGTGCACAAACAGCCAACTAAGCTCCACTAGGGCAGCCATACTTAGTAATAGGGCAGTTGATTTCATAAGAACATGCTAGAAATGCAACTGTAAGTTGTACCTCATATTCTGGTGTGGGGGATGAGGTGACAGAGCTAAGTGATCCCTTGCTTGAGGCTGGGAGATCTGTAGGTGCTGACTCAGGGTGCTCCCACTGAGTTGCTCCAGTCGGTATATGCCAGTAGTAGATGCCAGCAATATCACTGATTTTCTTCCAGCCAGGTGGCAGGTCTGGATCAGTTTGAAAAGAGTGGTCGCTCCATATATCTGCTGTGAAATATAAAGAAAGAAGGAATCAGAACACCAAATTAGCCATCGTGTTAATTGGATATTGTTACATTACAGCTTTCTCCCTAATTTCCAAGGACAGTACTTTGTTTAACTCCTGGTCCCTGGAAATGCACCTTTCTTCAATGGTGATTCAATGGTGCAAGTCTGGCGCAAGAGGTAACGTTCAGTAAAATCCGCATTTTAGTGAATTCGCCTGAGAGCAACTTTACCAGGCGTAAGGGAGCGAATTACCGCTAGAGTCTATCTCCTTCACTAGCGAAGTTATGCTGTGCCCGTTAGTAAATTGGCAAAGTAACAAAATTACTTCTCGCTAGCGAATTTTCGCTAACATTAGTCACTTCGCCCTTTAGTAAATCCCCTATAGGAGCTAACAGATATGATGCCTCCTTAAGCACAATTTTCAGATGCACAAAATGTACCTGAAAATGATGACAAATAAGAACTTAAACTGTGACAAGAGCAAGCAGAGACTCAGTGAGTTTATAGGACAATATAAGGAAAGGCTAACTACAAACCAGTCAAGCCGAGCTATCAAACTTGACACTAGGAAAAATATTTTTTAAAGAAATGGAATAGAAAATAAAAATGACCACTAATATGAATGATGGAGTTATCTGGATAATTAGTTATTTAAAGAACCGTTAAATGCAAGAAGGATTAATGTTTTCTGGGAAACTGGAAAACACTGCTTAAAATAAAAAGGAATGTTCCACGTCTGAAATGACTTTTAATGGAGGCTTAAAATAGGCATTTTTGTCTTAAAACATTAATGAAGTGTTAGAACTATGCCAAACTATTCTATTTTATCCTTATAAGCTTGCTAGCAATGAAAGGCACAAGTGGAAGAAAACTACACACAGTGGTCACAATCTCCCTCTCTATATATATTTTCCCAAAAGCACCATTCTATTCTGTATTGCATACACTTTTATGTATTAATAACATCCAGTTCTTTACTATACAACTGGAGAAAGGACTTGGCCCTACAATGTTTTGCTTTGCCCCAGTATAACTTCCGGTAAATCAGACTAAAATGACCAGGTCTCCTTGTTGATAGTTGTGCTCTAAGCCATGAAGCTAAAGGTGGCCATACACGGGCAGATAAAGCTGCCGATATCGGTCATTTAGTCCAATTTGGCAGCTTATCTGCCCGTGTATGGGGGCTTCCGACGGGTCTTCCCGATCGATATCGATAGGGAAGGTTTGATTTTTACCCGACCGACCCGTCGGAGCCCCTTGGCGTATCGTAATTATATCGTCCGACCATATGGCCGAACGTTCGAATTACTTCCGATATAGCCATGCCGTTAGTGGCATATCGGGGAAAGATCCGCTCGTTTGGCAATGTCGCCAAAAAAACGGATTTTTGAGTCTATGGCCAGCTTTAGACAGCATTATTTTTCAGTGGGTACAATAAATGAATCCCATGTCACAAAGAGTAAGCAACACTATCCCACAGTAACCAACAGCTAGATATTTTCAAGTCTAAGAGAGAGAGATCCGCTCGTTTGGTGACACCTTGAGGTGGGCAATATCGGGCTGATCCGATTGTGGACCCTAGGGCCCAACGATCGGATCCTAAGGAATAGTAATGGGCGGTCGGATCGTGGAACCGCATCAACGAATAGACGCAGCCGCGATCCGAAGGAATTTTTCGTCCCATCCAATCGAGGGCCAGATCTCGATTGGAGAAGCCCATCGGGGGGCCCAAAACGCGGGCCAATAAGCTGCCGACACGGTCTGTCGGCAGCTTTTATCGACCTGTGTATGGCCACCTTATGGCAGTTGAATAAATAAAAGTAATACTTTCTGGGTATGGAACACGACACAGCACTCTAGCTTGAAAGGGCATGGCACTCTAATGTTTAACGTACTGGAGATCTCCAGTATATAAGTAGAATAATAAAGCACTTGAACAGGAGTAAAACAGATAAACCTTGCACTAGTGTACAAGCAAACTCCAGGTTTTTTTTATAATGTGTTTGCCTTGCAGTGTGGCTCTGTGTGTTTCACCGATAGTAACGTGTGTTAAATGAGGTATCCCTTAGGAAACAAAGATCAACACAGAACACTATACAAACTGGTCTTTATTTTGGTCAGAGTCGGCACATACTCAGTGGGGAACATTAATGAGACCAATTTTATTAAATACTTAACTCTGATGGTGTAAAAAAATGATATACTGTATATGGCACACGGCTTCAAAAATGTTACCAAGGTTCACGGTAAAGTAGACATAGAATTCAATTCACACAAACAACGGGACTTTTATAACATTAGAAAATGTGTATTAAACACATACAGTCAAAATGTATGAGTAAGTGCCCACCTTTGGCACAAAACGTGTCAGGCTTGAATATGTCCAAATAAAGATTTTTCTACTTTTTATATATCATCTGGGCTTCTTTTTCAACTAACAATAAGTCTATCCTGTTTATGTTTTTCGTTTGATTTTACTCATGGCCCTTAAACTGGGGGTCTACTTGGGATTAGACTACTGTGAAGGACTTTGATTTTAAGGAATAAAATCATTTGGAATTCCCGTTGATTTTTGGATTATGTTTAATCAGTAGAAGTACACACCACAGCTATATAGTTATTTAATTAGAATCAGATGGCAGAAAAATTAACTGTAACACTTCCAAACTGAAAATAAGCAACATTGTAGAGTGCCTCTTTATTAACCTTAGATACAATTTTTTTGATATCCCTTTAGGAAATAGTCTCTACTGCCTGCATTAGGACTCTCTCCAATAAAATTCAACTTGATTGTTTTAATTCAATAATAATATATTATGCAGACTTTTTGTTTCACACCTCATCTTTTGGTCAACATTTGTACAGGCCAACCTTGGCTTAAAATAAGGGTTCCAAAGCTCTCTCTGATGATTCTACACACTGGACCCTAACACTGGACCTCCTTGGGGGCAGCCCCGCAGAATGAGAAAAATGTTACATTGTTTCTATTTGTTTTAGTACTTTTATACAATTTCTGGATACTCTGAAGTCTGGTTGAAAGTAGAAATAAAACGCTGAGCTTGTATTTCTGTTCTTTTAACTGACTCTTAAATGGAACAGAGCAATCTCATATTCAGCAGTATAAAGGTTTCCCTTGAGCTGCCATTTCTGTTGAGCAGACATGAGGACTGTCAGCAAACAGAAAGTACCCAGCACAGGTGCTCAAAATAGCCCATGAGGATTCAGCCTACCGGTATGATAACACATGAATAATAACGAAGGATCATATTTTTACCATGATAAAAAAGCTAAGAGTAAAATCTAAGAATAAAAACATGTTTTTTTAAACAGTACTTTCATTTTGCTGCATGGATGAAGGCATTCAAATGGGTTGTTCACCTTTAAAGGAGAAGTAAAGGTTAAAACTAAGTGAGCCTTATCAGAAAGGTCCACCAGTAAACCCTCAAAGTAATGCTGCTCTGAGTCCTCTGTCAAAAGAAACAGCATTTCTTTCCTTCTATTGTGTACACATGGGCTTCTGTATCAGACTTCCTGCCTTCAGCTTAAACCTCCTTGCCCCGGGTGTGAGCATGCTCAGTTTGCTCCTCTCCCCCCTTCTCTGCTGCAATCTGAGCCCAGAGCTATAAGTGAGCAGGGAGAGACTCGGGCAGGAAGTGATGTCACACCAAGCTAATACTGCAGCTGCTATCCTAAACAAACAGAGAGCTTCTAGAGCTTTTTACTCAGGTATGGTAAAGCATTCTACAGAATAAATATAGCATTCTAGCTTGCACTATTGTGGCTAATCTATTGGCAATAAAATGTCTGTAGCTTTCCTTCTCCTTAAGCTTCTAGTATAATGTAGAGGGTGATATTCTGAGATAATTTGCAATTGATTTTCTTCTTTTATTATTTGTGTTTTTTTAATGAAGGTCAATTAAAAAGTTGCTTATAATTAACCCCTCCCGGGGGCGTAACTATAGAGGAAGCAGACTCTGCGTCCTGTAGGGGGGCCAGGAGGTATAGGGGCCCCACGAGGCCCTAATTCATATACAGTTTCAATAAATATTGTTAAAAAACATCAACTGCTAAACATTTTGGGGCCTGAAAAAGAATTTGCTGTGGGGCCCAGTAATATCTACTTACACCCATGGCCCTTCCATAACATACTAAATGTAAGCTCAGCCTTGACGTGGCGTAAACTTACATATTTTGACCAAAGTGTGGTACCAACACCTCATTTTTTGTGAATTATTTTTAAAGGCAAACCATGCGCTGGCAATTTTCTCTTTCTCCCCCTCTTTAAAGATGTAAAACCTCTGCCTGCTGAACTAATAAACATACTACAATTGGAATAACCTGGACTCTCAAGAATGTTGACTGATATATACAAAGTTACATTTAGGTCAGTTACATTTAGATCAGTTACATTTTAGACAAGGCTATCAATTATGACTTTTTCAGTGATCATATGCTTTGAAGAGATTTGCTCATGCTTAGCAGGCGCTGATTATTGACCATGGGTGCTAACAGGTAGGTTACTATGAGGTGCACAATATCGAAGTCATATTATACCTCCCTGTTAAAGGTTAAGAATAAGAATAGGCTTAGTCAAGCTTAGTATCCCCTGAAATTGACCAAGAACAATATATATGTATATAGTATTGGGTCTGGTCCCAACCATGGCAGAATTGTACTGGTCTGACCAATAGGCGCAGGGAACTCATACAATTGCAGGGAAGCAGAAGAAGGGATACTGACACTTCTGGGGTCAGCAAACCGCCCTTTCACAGTACTACATACATTTGCCAGGAATCAGAAGATTGCGGTTAATCAAAAGCCCAATGTGGTGGTTTTCAAAGAAGGTTTGGCCCACTTGAATGTATATTATTCTTAATACTCTTAATGCTAGAGCACATTCTATCTTACTGTGAGAGCCACAGGTTGGGAATTCCCTGTGCTAAGCCCTGTGGGCCCTCTACCTGTTCCATAAAAGAATTCCTCCTGATTCGCCTTGTGCCTTAATGGATTTACAGCATTGCGAAGTATATCTTTCAATAATTAAACAGATGCATAATAAAACTTTCATGCCAGTGCTAGAAGTTGAGAATCTTGCACTAAGTCCTCTGTGGCAGCGTTCATATTTCTGGCTAACAGATGCTACGGCCCACACAGAAATTCCTGCTCTGAATTCCCTATATGGAGGGGGGGGAGCTGCTACCTACCCTGGTAATTAAGAATGACGATGGTCAGCATACAGGATCCTGGCACAGCAGAAACATTAGGAACAGCTCACAGGCAAACAAGGCAACACTAAAGCTCTATTTTTGGTAACACTGCTCATCATTGAGCGAGAAATAAACAGAGATAGAAAGGGAATGCTCCCTGCTTTGCTGTGTGATGGGGTCGTCATAGCAACAGAAAGTGCAGCTCCCATGCAGATATCAGTGAAATCATCCCTTGGTGGGAGGGGATACACTGAGCTGAAAGAGTAGAATTTAGGAATACCTGATGGTAGTGATGTGCGGGACCCAAGGGCAGGTTCGGGTCGACCTTGCACTGCTCCTTGCTGGTGGCGGGTTGAACTCTTCTCCTGCTCTCGCCGCCCGCCACCTTCAAATACCGGCATCCGACTTCCGGTTTTATAGTCTCGCGTCTGCTCGCCCGCCCCTTTTGTGACGTCATTGTGACGTCATCAGCGTGGTGACGCGGGTCTATAAAAGGACCCCGGAAGCGCGGGTGTGGGCGGGCGCGGGCTGCAGCAGGGCGGGTTATGGACGGGTGCAGCCAGGAAAACCCTGACCCACACATCACTACCTGATGGTTATACTGTAGGTGCCAGACTATCAAACAACAGAAGAATCTTACATTTTGCCAACGTGCCTATTGTTGACAAGATACTTTATTTACCTAATGCAAAAAGGAAAGTTTGTGGGAGCACTCCATGGCTTAATAAAAATGTACTAAAATACAATGGAAGTGCTACTGATCTGGCCAAATTAACTACAGACATAGAGAAAAAGAAGAGAAATTGATCAATGCACATTCCCTGGAGGCTTATCAATTTTATGATCATAATTTTGTAACTAAAAAACCCCTGTCTTTGTAAATACATGCATCTGCATAGATTACTTACACGACAGGGGACCAGGGAATGTGCATTGATCAATTTCTCTTCTTTTACTTTATTTACCTGCCTGCTTACAATGTGATCATCTATAACTGCAACAGAAGCTGTGAGATCACCCTGACCTAACCAAAACAGAAATAAACATGAACCACAGCCATAAGCCATTAATTCTCCTGTTTTTTTTCTCAATACATTTACCCCAAACACTTATAGTATTGTTATATCAGAATTTTCCCCTTTGTATTTGATTAATGTTAATATTAAAAGGTGAATGAATTCTTAGATCCCTATGAAGGTAATATTGACTCTACATGCAGTGTCAGCCTTGTGTAAGTCTCCATTGTTTTCATTCCCCCTACCGCAGCTCTTTGTAGTGTTATAATTCCCTTACAAGATGCCTATAGGCGTATGGTTTAGTGAGCAGGGTCACCTTTTCCAGCATTGGGGATAAAAACAGACAAAAAACACCACCTATGTCATATCTGCACCAGTTTTATATTGCCATCTAAACAGGCCGTGAGTATATCTAGCAACTTTCTACATATACTCATGTTCTGTTTAGATGGTAATACAGGTATGGGGTCCGTTATCTGGAAACCCGTTATCCAGAAAGCTCAGAATTACCGGATGTCCGTCTCTCATAGACTCAGTTTTATCCAAATAATCCAATTTTTTCAAAATTATACCCTTTTCCTCTGTAATAATAAAACAGTACCTTGTACTTGATCCACACTAAGATTTAATTAATCCTTACTGGAAGCAAAACCAGCCTATTGGGGTTATTTAATGTTTAATTGATTTTCTAGTAGACTTAAGGAATGAAGACCCAAATTACAGAAAGATAGGTTATACGGAATAACCCAGGTCCCGAGCATTCTGGATAATAGGTCCCATACCTGTATAAAACTATGTCAATTTAGCCATTCAGCAGTACTAAGCACAAAGCAACAGTAACATTACAGGGTAACTCATTAAATCCAAAGTTATTCTCCAACCCTAGGGAACGTACAGTAAAGCCTCCAAATTGGTTAACAAAAGTTCTAAAAACAAACCTTAAAAACAGCCACAAATTTATGGAAAATCAATAAAATTTCAAATAAAAAAAAACACCCCACAAAAATTATTTTAAAATAAGTTGTTCATATTATTTGGTGCTAATTAAATAAATGCTACATTTCTATAAAAATGTGAAATGGTTAAACCAAAAGAAGTTAACATACTGTACAAGTCAAGGATAAATAATACAGAAATAGTTCCCTTGTAATAATATTTATGGAGAAATGGTGCCGTTGGCAGGAAATGGCTGCGCTCGAGTGATGATTATGAACATTCTTTCACCCATAAGCACTTTCTCTGCTGGTTTCTGTGCAACTTCAAGTTTTTATTTGCAATTTATCAAGATGGGAGGCTTTTGAGAGAAGTATCCTCCAGCCAAGGGTATGATTGTTCTACTGTGTATTGTAGTAACTAGGGAACATCTCTATAATGAATGTACCACAGGACTGGGAAAACCCAACCGAGTACTACAGACAGTAGCTATGTCTGTTATTGTAATATAGTGTTAATGATCAGCTAGACAGATGGTCTTCTCGTCTTAAATAACAAGGAAATGCCACACTTAATACTAGCTTTGTTTAATATGTATTAGGGCATTATATTGATCTGATACTACTTTCCAATTTATGCACTCCCAAAGTGGAAGGGGCCAAGGGCAGACCTGGACTTCTCTGTAAGGAACGTGGCATGGATATATCACACTTATACCATATCATTTCAAATGGAAGTGCAATGTGTAAATGTAAGCACTATTGAGGATAGTGTATCTTTTCATTTTCTGAGTTTGACTCTAATGGACAGATTTATCGAATTTATGTGAATTTTGTTTTTACTCGAATAAATTCAAATATACTCAAAATTCGAATGTGAGATTATTTAAGAAAAAGTTTGATTGTCTAATATTCGATTGAATAGTCCAGACCCAAATTTTTTTTTTTTTGGAATTCGAATCAAGTTTTCCCTAAGAAAAAAACTAGAATGTCCTATATTTAAGCAGCTGGACTAGTGTGTAGGAGAGAAATGTATCAGCTTCACTGCACTTGCAGTAAAGCAGAAGAATAAAAAAGAACAAAATAAAAAAAAGTATTTATTTATGAAACAACAGCAACACAATAAACTTCATATTATTATGACCCCAAAGACCTCTTGAATTGTGCTGTATCGAGCAGAGAATGAAATACATGTCTTGTAGAGAATGCCGTTTTTAGAAGCATGAACTACTGTATTTCTAATCCATATGCCAATCTGAGATTTCATACAGAGTACAATCAGGCTTAGAGCTCTCAATCCCTGCCTCCCTTCTGTATTCACCCTCCCTACACCAACTCAATTTATGCTGCTGCAGAAAGCCCAAGCCATGTCCCCAGCTCAGTTATAATGATTAGAATCAGAGGACGTTATGTCATCCAAGGTCCAACAAACCCAAGAATTGAGCTAAACTCTGATGGTGTTGATACCAGAGGATGCTGTATCTGTAGCACCAGCTCAAGCAAAACAAACTTCAGATATTTACGTAGGTCTTTAGATTATATGGTTCAAAGTATTCAGATACCTGCCAGTCCAACATCTCATTCTGAAACCAAAAGTATTAATATGAAATTGGTCCTCCCTTTAATGCAGCTATAAGAGCCACTGCTCTTCTCTGATTTGGTTTCACTAGAGTTTGGAACACTGTTGGAGGGCCTTGTTTTCATTCAGCCAAAAAATCATTAGTGCATTTGGGCACAGACGTTGAGAATTAGGCCTGGCTTACAGTTCATCTCAGGTCGACACATCTCAAGAACTAAACCCTAAAAATTAATATGGCTAGAAATGCCATGTTTTATATATTGGAGAAAATACCGGCAACACACTAAATGGGTTGTAGTAGTGCACAACAAGAATTTTACCTGCGAGTATATTTTGAATTAGTACCTAAACTCCGTAACTGACAGTAGCCCAGAGCATGTGAAGTGAATCATCAGAAAAGAAGATGGGGAGCAACTGGGGCATTTTTGGAGGCACACATTTTTACTGCTAAATGGGCTGTGGTTGCCTTGGGCTGGTGCAGAAGCCCAAAACATAATGTAGAAAATATCTAGCTACTTCTTTACTTAAGCTTTAAGAGTTTTGGGCAAGCCAGACATCGCTTTGTGCACAGGGACACTTATATTGAAGCAGTTAAAGGCCTTCCCCAAACAGCTGCTTTAATAGGACAAGGGGTCTTAGACCAATATATTTAAAACAACCCAAGACCATTGGGTCTTGAGTCGACATTCCACATTCTAAGAAGTATAATATAAACAAGAATAACTACGACCAACAAAATGGCAAGGTTCAAGTTTTCACTTGAGTAAAATTATGAGATGCATATATTGGAATGAACCTTTGGGACCCAGTGAGCTTTTATTTATGGCTGGACCATTAGTTATGGGCTTACTACCCAACCCACCAACATATACTTTATGTTTGGCTATGAAATTAGCTTTCAATCTTATGTCTGTGTGCTCTATGGACTGACTGTTTTGCCCAATTCATTCCAGCTATTCTGTTCTATGCAGTACTGTATATTTTATGTACCCCATACAGCACAGTGTGCATTTTAGTTATCTCATCTGGGTATTCAGCATGTCACACACAAATAACTTGTAAATTCTAAAGCCCCAAATGCCAATAATTGAATCTTGCACAATTCATGAATTTGGCAGCACACAATTATACATAAAAATTACCTAAATCCCACAAACACAGGCATTACCATCTTTAGTCACTGGATAGGGCGATTGGGCTGCTGTGTGTTTATGAGGCCAGGCTGAACCAATCTACCAGTATCACCATGTGACAATCATAAACATTTACTTCCCCCCCTCTACAACCATTAAATTCACCAGAAAAAGTATTTAGAATAGGCATCTGTGATATGTTACATAGCCCTCAAACCAAGACCAATAAAGAACTTTAGTGAATATTAATTATTCATTCAAGAAAATGGTACCCTTTGCCCAGCTTTAGGTTAACAATTTGCTTGCTTTCTCTGCCTTTCTCCAGCATTCAAATAGGGGTCACTGACCCCAGCCTCCAAACAAACTATTGCTCTGTGAAGTTATATTTACATTATTTATTATTATATATCTTTCTATTCAGGCCTCCTCTTATTCATATTCTAGTCTCTCATTCAAACCTGGCTTCTATGGAGAATCGGACCCTTGCAACCAGATAGCTACTAAAATCCAAAGCTGAGAGCTGCTGAACATAAAAAAGCTAAATATTTAAAAAACCAATAAAAAAATTAAAGTCTCAGAAAATTACGATCTACATCACACCAAACGTCAATTTAAAGGTGAACTAACCCTTTAATAATAATTTATCAAACACAGCTGCATTATCACCTTCTAAGTATCAAAAGTAAACAATTCATATTGTTCTTCAAGAATAAACAAATTATGTGATGTCATGTGGGCATCACTGTATAATGGTGGCCATAGATGTTAAGATTTTTAAAACATCTTTTCGTTATTGTAAGACCAAGAGATCTTGAAATGATCTTTAAATGTACAATTTGTCCATCAACTAAAAAGACCATTTTAAGCGATATCGTCTAGTAGACTCTAGTTGAAGCTAGGGAAACCGTGGGTAGCCCCTGCAAACAATTAGACAATGGATAAATTTCACTATGACCAATGAATAATTCCTAACCTGCCCGATCGTTTTTGTTACCAATGTCGTAGAAAAATCGTTAGATGGACAATAGTTCGGTTTCCACTAACCTCACGATAATTTGACAGATTTGTCAGATTACACTAAAATCGGTGGTTAAGGAGAGAAGCATCTTAATAAAGTTCATAAAGTTCTCCAAAGTTCTTCTCGTCTTTGACTATCCAATGAAATATTGCCAGGGGTTCTGCTTAGCGTTTACATATATTCTCGAGGCACTGACAATTCCATTGTCCAGAGAATATGGGCAGGGCTGCTGACACATGACATTATGTAAGAACAGGAAAGAGAGCCAGAGGATACAGGACCTAACCAATAGCCAACTTGCAATAAAACCAGTGCTCATTTCCAATACTTTATTAACATGACCAGCATTGGCAGAGACCCAGCAACTTTGATAAGTCGCAGTTAAAATGTCCATTTTGGTGACATTACCTTAGCTCACACTTTATGGAGGCACTGTCAAATATATTTAATTGGGTGTAAGTGAATGAAAAACACAAAAGTGAAATTTTATGAGAACTATATTTTTCTTGGTTGGAGGTGCTTGGCTTTTTACAACCAGCAATAATTCCCCTGTCCCTTTTGAGCTAAACTAGCTCATGAAAGGTACAGTAATTTATCAGTATTCCTTATTAATGGAGGCTTTATATCACTTCCAGAATACTAGTTGATATCATTATGTGAAAAGCAGTCCCCATGGGAAGGTCAGGACATTATTAATCTGTGCTACTAACAACCTGAATAAAATGCAATATTTAATTACAGTAGACAACGAGAACATGCTCATCAGCATCCAAATCAAATCATTCATAACCCAATTTAACAAAAACACAAGATTTAGTTTATAAATACAAGTACTGATTATTAGTCAGCTAATACCTACTGTATTCTATCAACTGCAGCATGTGAAACCCAGGAGTGTAAACTTGAGCAGCAATTATATTATAGCATGAGACTTTCTCATGGCTGCTAAATTGTACAAGGAAGTCCTCAAAAATGTGCAGGGTTGCCCTCTTGGGTGCCACCAGCCGCCAGCCAGGTTTGTCAACTGAGACACTTGCTAGGTAATCACCACAACAGGAACATAACAGGTCAATCTGCTTTTCAGGACACTTCTAAAAATGAGCCAAGCTGTGATAGTATGGTGCACTCTATTAAATGAAGCCGTGCAGCAATGTCATTTTTAGCTTAAAACAGAACGAAAATCTAATGACAACCACAGCAGATGTCAACTGACAACCCTGCTGAAAAACTCTGTGGTCCAGGAGACCTTTTGACGGGGTTTTTTTTCTCCTGTAACAGGGGTGGGGCTGGCCCACACCTCACTCGTGAGTATTGTTCTCGTTACATTTGCATTAGCTGTTTCTAACGGATAGGGCAGAATGGGATATGGTCATGTTTTTGGAGGTTGGAAATTATATAAGGATAGTGATAGAGAACCATTCTGTAAGCCTAGAATATGAAAAGGCGTATTGTTACATAGTAAGTAAGGTTAAAAAAAAGACACACATACATCAAGTTCAAACTTTTAAGTCAATATATAACCTACCTAACTGCTATATGATCCAGAGGAAGGCAAAAACACCCATTTGAAGTCTCTCCAATTTGGGGGAAATTCCTTCCTGACTCCAGTCCCTGGATCATCTTGTACTATGAGCTATCTCCCATAACCCTGTATTCCCTCACTTGCTAAAAAGCCATCCAACCCCTTCTTAAAGTTATCTAATGTATCAGCCTGTAAAACTGATTCAGGGAGAGAATTCCACATCTTCACAGCTCTCACTGTAAAAAACCCCTTCCGAATATTTAGCCAGAACCTCCTTTTTTCTAATCAGAATGAGTGACCTTGTGTCAACTGGAAAGACCTACTGGTATATTGATGAATATTATCTAGTCTGTAGAAAAGAAGAGATATGTTCCGTGAACTTTAGATTGAGAGTGGACTAAGAGGCCACACAACCCACTCTGAGCACAGAGCAACTCATGTCTAAAGATTAGAATCCGCAAATAAAAAGGAAACTATATAGCATTATGGCATCTCCTACTATTATGTAGGAAAACTTGCTGGGTTGGCAAAAGGGCAGTCTGTAGAAAAGAAGAGTTGTGTTCCATGAACTTTAGATTGACAGTAGACAATGAGGCCACACAACCCACTCTGAGCACAGAGCAATTCATCTCTTAAGATTAGAATCTGCAAATAAAAAGGAACCTATAAAGTATTATGGCATCTCCTACTATTATGGAGAAAAACTTGCAGGGTTGGCAAAAGGGCAGAAAATTATTACATATAAACATAAATATCTGTGCAGGCAAAGAGCCATTCCCCCATACTTTACTGTGTATTCAACTGGGTACATTTTTCCTATATGCAAATACAAGAAAATGCATTAAATCCATTAGGCAGCAAAAGCCATAAAGTATTCTCTCCTTTATCATGTTCTCTGCAATTTTCCCTTTGGCTGTCATTTCACCAGTAATTTAATAGGGATTTTACCTGTGGATGTACTTTTACAGCTTTTATTAACAGCCCTGATAGACTATGTTCATTCAGCGCATTTTTATTCTCTACGGTTTCCATAAAAGTGATCCCATGCTAACTGAAAACCATAATAGAATTTTGTTTTCCTAAGATATGTAGTACCTAAGATTAGTAAAGATATGCAGAGTGGGAAAATAATAATGAAAAAATATTCAGGAGAAAACTACTTGTCTCATTGCCTCCGACTTAGTTTATTATAACAAAACACAATCAATATGAAAAGCCAAGCCAAGAGCAAGAGGGGATAAATGAGTGGGGAACAGCTCTTGTTTCCCTGCACTCTGGCAGATTGAAAGTATACATTATACAAAAGGATTCTAAGGACAAATACAACTTTAAAACAAGATACTAAAGTGCAAGTTATTCTGACATAAAATAAAATATGTGGCAACACTCAGGGCAAGGGTTTCCATAACCTGGCAGATCATAGACCAGGGATTCTTAACATCTGGGTGAGGGTCCAATATGAGTTTCATGCTATTTACAGAGGGTTCGTGTAATCCCCTGAATACAGAGACATTTCCTCCTGCAACAGAAAATGGTAATAAGAATTAAGTGCATAACTGGTTCTAAACTACCCTTTGGGTGGCAAAGCTGATTCCCTGACTTAATTTGGGTTCCCTTAGTTACAGGTTAATAAATATTTGGGAAATGATATTCTGTTTGCATTCAGCTCTTACTGTTTGTTATCTCAGAATAACAAAAGATACCTCACCCGGTGACACCCAAGAGGAGAAAGGAGAAGAGCTTGGTCAGTAACGTAACTTGGTGGGGGCGGGCCCTGGTGCGGGCCGTGCAGATGGGCCCGCCCCCACCCTCATCTGCGCGATTTTTCTCTGCCGCCGACTCCAGCGCGCACGATCTTCCGGGGGGGCCCTGCGGGGGTGCGGGCCCTGGCCCATTTGCACCCCCTGCTCCCCCGGTAGTTACGCCCCTGAGCTTGGTCTAGTAGTCAAAAAGGGCCCACAAGATGTATTTCTTGGGTTGTTGAGCAATAATTTCAAAACCCACATATTACTATGTGGAACAACCATATTTCTCTAATGACTTTATTACCTATGGGAAATTGTTAAAAATTGTAATCTCAAAGTCACATGACTTTTAAACACCAGGCAACTACAGGTGACAGTTGATATTTGCAATTTCCTCCCAAAATCTGAATATGTAAATTAGGTTTGTATGTGGCAAAATCTTTGGTAAGATTCTGAATTTGGCTAAATCCAAATTGATTTGGTGCATCTCTACCTTATAACATTACATTGAGAAAAAGAATATAATGATGTATTGAAATAAACAGAACGCATTTCACGTCCAGTTTTATTTTAACCAAGAAGGCTTTTAGGGCAAATCTCTGCTTCTGTAATTTACTCATCACCAATTTAATCTCTATCTTTGGGCACCTTAAACTAATCTAGAGATCTACAGAGCTGCCCACCCGGAATGCTCAAGGGCTCCATAGATTTCTTTTTTAATTATAATCCGTCCAAGAAAACATAGGAAATCAATGGACCACGATATTTCAGAAGTTGAACCTTACTGCACAATTAAGTCTTGGAAGACTGTACAGGGTAAAATAAAAAGTTAAAAAATGTAATACAATAACTAGTTCTAAAACAGAACCAAAAGGGCAAAGGCATAATAATTAATTTGTATCCATAATTAGAATAACTATTCATGCTTAACAATAAAGAAAGAATCTTAATATTTTGCCTTCAGACCCATTTCACGGGTAAAAAGTAAAGTTCTATTCTCTATGTATGTCAGTGGCAAAGCTAGATGTTATTAGGCCCTTCGCCTACATAAACCTTACTGAAGACATAATCCTTTGCACACTTTATAATATTAAAGTTATCAGTCACGTCCCTCATTAGGCCATCAAGAGAGGGACAGAGACAAGAAGAAAAACAGAAATGGTATAATACTCACCAGTCTTTTGGTGCTTGCTTAACCTTAAGTGTCCTCCTATCAGCATTCTCTGTTAGCTATTGTAAATGTCAACCCAACTAGCCTCATTCTCCCCTTCCATTAAAATATACCAGCAGTGCAATGGAATCCCAGTTTTTAGGAGGTGCTAGAGAACGGCAATGCTGAAGAGACTGCTTCTTTTCATAAAATGGTTTGGAGACACCACATGTTGCTCTCATAGGACTGCCCACCCCGTCCAGACGCAAGACACCACAGAGATAAAGAAATTAGAGCATCTCTATCCAATTGATTTCAGAAAGACATTGACATATTTTCTGCCTCCCTTTGTTCAGGACACAGGCTCAGTAAATACATAAAGAATGAATTCAAACTGTAAGCCAGAGAACATCAATTGTGTTAATACAGCAGTGTCCTGCATTAACATCTACTCTGCCAAATGGTCTGGGTTGTTTGATTCACTGTGTTAAATTAAGTGTATCATAAGGCACTAAAAGCCTAGCAGATACATGTTAATACAAAAAAGTGAATATGGTGTATTATAGGCATCACCTAAAGATTCCTAGAATATAAAAATAAAGATAAACAGCATAGATTTTATGGGTTGGAATTAACAAGAACCCCTGTGCATTCACAGCATCAAAACTTCATCTCCCTGAAGGTGCATTGCAGCATTGGACAGAATTGATTTAGTGGAAGACTTCTATTAACGAGAGTGCTTCTCTCCTGTCATCGTTCCCTCCCATAGTTATAATCTATCATTTATGCTCTGCTGAGAGCCAGGGCTGTTTTTTATTCAGCAGCAATACTTCAACTAATATACAAACCCCCACCTTCCCACAAAAATACTGTGTCCTGAGTAATGCGGGAGGGCTGGGGTCAATGTCCCCTTTCAAAGAAAAATTATATTGTTGGTGGGTTGGTCCAAATCTATCCAGAGTAGGGTTAGACTGAATCCACTATTTCGAATTTGGCTGAACCCCTGAAAAAAAAGATTTGCGAAAGATTCGGCCGAATACCGAAATCCTACTTTGCATATGTAAATTAGGGGTGGGAAGGGGAAAATTTTTTTGACAAAAAGTCATGCCATTTCCCTCCCCGCCCCTAATTAGGATTCGGATTCCATTCGGCCTAGCAGTATTCGGCCGAATCCGAATCCTGCTGAAAAAGGCGGAATCCTGGCCTAAAACCCGAACCGAATACTGGATTCGGTGCATCCCTAATTCAGAGTATGTGCATACACAATGTTTCATCAACTTGAACTTGTGTGCATGAATGGTACAACACAGGTTAAAAGGGGCAATGGCTAAAATGTCGATCTGATGGAAGGATATCTAGTTGGAATTGCACTGGTGCATATTGTGGCATATAGAGACACATTTATCAAGGGTTGAATTTTGAGTTTTTTTAAAACTCACTAAAATCCGACTGAATTCGAAATTCAACTTAAGGTAATTTATTAATTAAATTGAATTGTAAAAACTCAAATGAATTTAAACGACCTTGATTCAAATTCGATCAAACTCGATTCAAGTTTTTTCTCAGAAGGAAGGAAGGCTGGAAACATTTCCAAATTGATCCCTGCCCCTCTCCCATTGACTTATACTGCAATTCGCCAGGTTTTAGGTGGCGAATAGTCAAATTCTAATTCTTAAAGGGCCAAAGTATGATAAATCTCGCAAAAACAAATTCACATTTTTTTTAAAAACTCGAACCGAGTTTGGATAATTCCCTAGTTGAATTTGACAGTTTTGACCATAAAAAAAATTTGAAAATTCGGATTTTAATTTTCAATTCGACCCCTACTAGGTCTCCCCCATAGTCTATAATCTTGAGTCTAAATCTGCATGGGTACAACTCCATGAAGTGTCATTATACTATGAAATAGGGGAAAAAATAGCCCAGGTATGGGATCCTTTATCTGAAAACTTGTTATCCTGAAAGCTCTGTTGTGACTTCCAATATATAAGTAACCTAAGCTTGGAGTTGTCTGTGGCCAAGTGCCTTTTTATGCTAATTAGACCACTTTTCTATCTTTTTCATTTACCGATCCATTATCCTTTTAAGTGCATGCATGATAAAATAGGATAAAATGGGATTAGGATTTTTTTTTTTTTTTGGGTGACGGGTCCCTTTAAAATAAAGATTTCCTTCTCCAAGTGCTGTATATAACCCAACATCATAAACACCTAAACTTTAGCTAGAAATCTATTGCAGAAAGAACTTCCAAACATTAATCATACTAGAGTACATAAAATGTTAGAATACGTTTAAAATTTTATCTGTTTTTATGCTTTATACCAAGGGCCGGGACAGGCCTGGAGCTGAACATTTTAATGACTGTACTCTCCAGATGGTTTTAAAAGATTAAATGAAAAAAAATTACAATATATACAGATCCCGTAATCTCTGCTGCATTGAAAAAGTGAAACAGAAACATTATACATCTCTCTATTTATCTAATAACACATATTGGCCCACTCTGTATACATACAAGCTGGAGAAAAAAAATATACAAAAACAATTTACATATTAATACTGTTGTGAAGTCCTTTGTTCTCTGTGCCTGCAGGTTTCAGGATTTTAAGGTGAGCCTGGAGCTGCTGCTCCTTATGGTTTATTCTCAATCTGTATCTGCAAACAGTAATGTAACTAGAGGGGGGACGGGCCCTGGTGCGTGACGGGCAGCCGGGCCCGCGCCCCCCTCCGTACGCAATTTTCGGCCCGCATTTTAGTGGCGCACAGGCTGCCGGGGGGCCCTGAGGGGGGGCGTCCCTGGCTCCTCCGGTACTAAGGTACAATTCCCTGTATACCGAGAGTAATCTGAATCATGATTAATAGGTTCCTCCTTAACTGTTCAGCTGAATGACTGGCACCTGATAAAATGGGACCTTTAACAAACATAAAATGCTGCATTCCTCTCAATATTTTGTAAATAAAAAGATCAAGTAAGTAAGAGTAAATAAATAAAAAGCTGCCGCTCGGGGGAAAATTTGTTGCCCGCCACCCAATTGCCATATTCATTTTACAACATTTGTCAGGTTATGAAAGTTTGAACATATTTCTGTATTTTTTTCAGTTATTACAGTTTTGCTGACTTGACCTTTAAGCTGTGAGTCCCCAGATTTAAATTGTTACAATTACTTTTCTTTGCTTATCTCATAATTGTTACAAAAGCCAATTAAGTTAGAAACTTTGTATCTTTTTCTACCTGTTCAGCATACTTCTCAACTGTCCCGTTTTCAGCGGGACAGTCACGCTTTTTACACATTTTTTTTTAACACGTTTGTACTGAAAAGTCCCAGCTTTCTCTGCGCTGAACAGCCAGAAAAAGAAACAAGGATTCTAACTTAATTGGCGTGTGGCTGAGAGCCACCAGGAACAACTAAGATACTTTTTAACAATTTTGAGAAAAGCAAATAAGTAATTGTAACAATTTAGATAAGGAGGTCCCTTGGGAAAAGTTAGACTCACAGCTTAAAGGGCAATTCACCTTTATTAGCAAAACTTTAATAACTGAAAAAAAACACAGAAATATGTTCAGACTTTCACAACCTGACAAATTTTGTAAAATGAACATGGTAATTAGGGGGTGATGCCACAAAAATGAGCGTGGTCAAAAAATTGGCGAGCTTTGCCCGCCAAATGTTTTGTTCCTCTTTCTATTTCCAAAATGTTGTGAGGTATGTGTTCAATGCAGAGAAAGTCGGGACATTTCAGTACAAATGCGGGACTGCAGGTTGAGCTGTCAAAAGCGGGACTGTCCTGCTGAAAACGGGACAGTTAGGAGGTATGAATACTGTACATTTCCATAAAACCTTTCAACAGTTGGTAACCAGTTCCTACTAAGAGGAGCAATGTTTGGGTACAACTCAAATTCAGTGAAATAATGATAACCCTTCCAACAAGGCTGCAATTATTTAAGTTCTCTAATTATTTTGTCTAGCGCATACTTGAGACCAAAACTAATGGAGTTATGTTCAACCACTAGTCCCACCTCTTTATATTATGTGAAGGCAACTTGCAGAGCATTACTGCTCTGAGCCTGATTGTGACTGTAATAATGAATACACAGGGACAGCCACAAATTAAGAACATAGCCCACTATGTTGAAATAATAAAAAATAAGGAAGTATGTAATTTTTTTTTTACTTTTGTCTAGTGCCGAAAAAACATTTCAGAAATTCACAGTAGTGACCCCCTCTGGCCTTGTGATCCCATAAAAAAGCTCAAAACTACGATAAGCGCTCATATATACACATAGATTTGTTACTGTTATTGCACATAATATCTACTGCATATTATTGCTTTAATCTGGTTTGCAACAGTGATTTGTGATCAGAAGTATAGTAAGGACATTGTAAAATCCCACTATCAACTGATATTTCATTAAAATACTTTCAAATCAAACTGCTGTGACATCCAGTGGCTTTTTGTGTCCCAATTTTATGCAGTATATTTTGTATTAAGTTGCTACAAACACATTTTAGTTCAGGACAGTATTTAGCCTAGGGCCAGCCCTGATCATACCTTTAATACTTAACCTCAAAAATGTGAAGTCATTGAGGACTTAAATTTGTCCTCTAGCCCTGTACAGTATATGATAATATTTGCCTACAGGCTGTTAATTCAGATAGTATTTATTCAGACCTGTGTATGGATATACATTGGCGGCGGATTTATCAAAGGTCGAATTTTCGAAGTTATGTACATTTTTTCAAAAGTACTCACAACTCGAATGGGAGGTTATATTTGAATAAACTCGAACATCTAGGGGCAGATTTATCAAGGGTCGAATTTCGAAGTGGAAAAAACTGCGAAATTCGACCATTGAATTGCATACTTCGATATTCAAAGTAGAATTCGAAGGATTTTTAATATCCTATGATAGTACTCCGATCGTAGTACATTGTACTTCGAATCGAATGATTTTATCGTACGATTGTACGATTAAACTTGACTTCTAAAAACGTAGACAAATGTTGGCTATGTGTTCTAGAAGGTCCCCATAGGCTAACATAGCAATTCGGCAGGTTTAAGGTGGCGAAGTGTTGAAGTTGAAGTTTTTTTAAGAGACAGTACTTCGATTATCGAATGGTTGAATAGACAAAGTATTTTCACTTCGAGTCGAAGTCGAATTTAGGTCTATTCGAAGTACCCAAAAAATAGTTTGAAATTCGAAGTTTTTAACTTCGAATATTCACTTCGACCCTTGATAAACCTGCCCCCTAATATTCAATTGAATACGAACGACCCGAAAATTTCAAGCTTTCCTCTGAAAAAAAACTCAAATGTAAGGAAGGCAATTAACATCTTTAAATGGTTCAACGGGCCTCTGAACGCGGCAGGTTTTAGGTGGCGAATATTAAATTAGAACTGTTTCCAGGGTCGAGGTGTGATAAAACTCACATTCAAATTCGAGTTGGTGATTTAAAATTCTAAATTGTGAGTTTTACCAAAAAAACTATAAAATTTTTAAAATTTACCATTCAAACCTTAATAAATCTGCCCCTTATATAAGTAAGTGTGTTTAGACTTTTGGGTTCAAGACAAAGATTTTTCATAAAACTCTAGCCCATTACAGACGTTTTAAAGATATATTTAATGCACCGTTGATTTAATGATAGCAATATCAGTAAAATGCCCCAAATTTTACCCTACCCTGGCAGTCTGGCCAACTTATTTATTGCTTTTGGTTCAGGAATCTGTGTCGAATTTGGACCTAATGGGAAGCAATACCTAGCCTCAGATGTAAAATCCAGTTTAATGTGTTTGTTTGTTTTTTTTGATCACTTTTCAAATTTATGTGGGCCATGTAATTCTCCTTAACAAGTAACACTCATATATTCTCTGCTTAATTATGTCTAATTCTCACAACTAACTGATTATATTGAGAAGGTAAATCAAGGTAACGGTTTCAAAATGCATCTAAGTAATCACCTAAAAGCTAACCAGAAACATTTTAATAAATATATAGCAGTACATTTCTGTGCAATAACCTTTATGTAGCAGTTTAATATATGTGATTGGAATATATTTCTATGTATAACATTTCACAGATCATAAAAAAGGCAAATCATTGAAATGTTGCAATGGCATAATGTTGCTTAGTAGGTTATATTTAAATAAATTAAACTGTGCTGCTGAGCTGCCGCCTGAAATGGCACAATATTGCTTTTATAGCTGGCATTGGGATGCTGTGATTTACACTGATTTTATAAATTAACAGTTTTAGCTAACTGTGGATGCATTTTAAAAAAAAATCCAGCATTACTGCAATATGTAATTTACCAAAATCTGCGAAGAAATTTCACTTAAATGTGCTTTAGCTTTAGACCCTCGACAAATGTTCTCTATGATATTTTTATATAGACTCAAATATATGTATGCTGTATTTAATCAGCACCTCTGTAGATACATTTGCTTTGTAAATTTTTTGGGATAAAAATGTACCAGATTTTCCCACTGAGCGGCAGATCAGACACAGGCTGTTCAGGTAAATTGTAGAGGGAAAAATGATTGAATCAAACTAAAGGCAAAACCTGTAGGAAGTTTGAGACTAAGATACACTTTCTGGTCAAAATTCAAAGCAATATACGTGCCACTAAATTTACACACATCTCCAACACAGCACACTTAGGGGCAGATTTATCAAGGGTCGAATTTCGAAGTGGAAAATACTTCGAAATTCGACCATTGAATAGAATCCTCCAATATTCGAAGTCGGAGGATTTTATTCATCGTACTTTGAATCGCACGATTCGAACAATTTTATCTTACGATCGTACGATTTTCCTTCAAACCCCAAAAACATAGAAATATGATCTGGCCGGTCCCCATAGGCTAACATAGCACTTTGGCAGGTTTAAGTTGGCGAAGTATTGAAGTCGAAGTTTTTTTTTAAAGAGACAGTACTTAGATTATCGAATGGTCAAATAGTCAAGCAATTTTTACTTCGAATTGAAGTCGAAGGAAATTCGAAGTCGTAGTATCCTATTCGATGGTCGAAGTATCCAAAAAATTACTTTGAATTTAGAATTTTTTTACTTCGAAAATTGCCACTAATTCACTTTGACCCTTGATAAATCTGCCCCTTACTGTGAGGTAAGATAGTGGTAGCTACATTCTGTAGGACTGCTTTTCATCAGTATGGACTAGGCATTATGATAAAATAGAAGAAAAATATTGAGAAATACAAGAAAATACTGAAAGGGAAGCTGCGCTTTTCTAAAGGACAAAGCAGGACAAGAGAATGCTTAAAGGGGAACTCCACAAAAACATAACTTTGCTTTTTAAAAAGTAAACATAATTTCAAGCAACTTTACAATATACATCAATTAAAAAATATGCAGAGTTTTTATGACTTTTAATGGTTTCTGACAGTTCCCTAAGCCTAGCCCCCTGCTCTTCTGCTGATCTGTCTGACTACTTTGCTGAGCTGTCTGACTACTGTTACTTTGTTTTAGCAGCAAGCTGTCCCTTAGACTGCATCCTCCTGCACACGTGATTTCAATAAGGAAAGGAAAATCACAGTGCAATGCATTGTGGGTTATGCAGTTCCTGCATGCTGTCTGTAAGCTGTGGAGAAGTTCTTACAATTTGTAACATCAGTGTTTAGTCCCTCCTTCCCTGCCAGGATCTCAAATGATGCAGAAAGAGAAGAACTGTTAAACAGCTGGATTGCAGCATAGCAAATGGCATTTATTCATACTTTTTGAAGACGCAGGAAACTGTGATTGTATATTAGGGGTTTTCTGCCTTATGTGGGTCTCTTTATCAAATTTTTTTTTGGAAGCCAGAGTTCCCCTATAATAGACCTGTCATGTCATGTTCTATGATTTAACGGAGAATCTAATTCTAACCTAAAGTGCACAAGTGACATCTGACTTACCTCAACAACAAAGTAATTATGCCTAAACGGCAGGGCACACACCTTGAAAATAGTGTACAAAGCTGGTACAATACAAAACTCAACAGACAACCTTTTACATGGCATAGAACACAGAATCTATGCCCCCCTGTATCCCTGTATAAAAAGGCAATAACTTAATTTAGTTGTTTAACTTATGTAACTGCACAGGGCACCACATAGAGGAAAAGCATTTAACTTCTTCCATCCATATATGACAGAGAAGTCTGGCTGCAGAATTAAGCCTTAAAGGGATTCTGTCATGATTTTAGATCTACCAGGCAGCTGATATCTTGTGTTAGGGAGCTACTATCTGGTTACCTTCCCATTCTTCTGTTGTTAGGCTGCTGGGGGGGAGGGGGGTAATATCACTCCAATTTGCAGTACAGCAGTAAAGTGTGGCTGAAGTTTATCAGAGTACAAGTCACATGACTGGGGGCAGCTGGGAAACTGACAATATGTTTAGCCCCAAGTCAGATTTCAAAATTAAATATAAAAAAAATCAGTTTGCTCGTTTGAGAAACCGATTTCAGTGCAGAATTCTGCTGGAGCAGCACTATTAAATGTGTTTTGAAAAAAAAAAAATTCCCATTACAGTATCCCTGTAAGCTGTAGTACAACAACATATGGAGGGTCCAGAAGATGGACATGCTTGATGGAAACATGTGTAATAAACAATAATTATTGTAAACAATATCATATTTGATCATTGTATGCTTATTTTCTATATAATGACAGAAACACACAACATTTTGGCTCAGTTAATCTGTGTTATCCTGTGTACCTATACAGTTAATGCTAAGCTAATGCAAAAACTTTCTTCTTTATTAATTGGTTACCTGTCTCATCTGGAGATACAAGGGATGCACTGTCTTGGGACAAAGTGGTCCAGCTTGAATCTTCATCACTTGGAGCCAGGTTCTGGATTCGGTGTAGAGCACAGTCAGTCTTTGCACCAGTTTTTGGGTGGTCTTTCTTAGTCTCTGGGCTAGATGATACAGTAGGGCCCCGACTATCCTCAGGACTTGAGATATTGTTCTGTTTAGATGGCAGCAAATCCCCATTGGTAAGAATGTCAGGTTCTTGAATATTAATCCATGTGGAGTTTTCCTCCTCTACTACATGCCCATTGCTTTGCTCCAGGTCAATGGAGGTATCCAAGTCTGCATAGTAATTGAGAAAACTCTTGGTTTTTCTAGGAATTAAAGGTAGAATTTCAGAACATTCTGGATCATCTGGGATCTCTGTGTTCCCTTCTAGTTTCTCTGAGATTCTATTTACAGTTTCTTCTAAACTCAAATTTTTATTTTGGTCTTGAAGCCCATTTTCAGCAGCTTTCCTTAGCTGATTTTCCCCATTCTTCACTACCTTAATGTTTGGAGAACTGTTTCCCAACAGAGGCTGAGATACAGGATCAGACAAGCCCATAGCTGCCTGGATATTTGTCAGCGCATATTTTTTCCTGCATTTCGGTGGAGTGATGCTCTTGGTTTCAACATGCTTTAGGTCTGCATTCAGTAGCTCATTGTGGGAACAGCGTAAGTTCAACGTATTTGGTGGGCTAGCTGGACCATTTCGATTCACAATGTCCGTGGCGCTGTGGCTTGCCATAAAAACTGGAAGTTTTTCCACACTTGAATCGACTACAAAGAAACATTGAGAGAAAAGTTTAGGAGGCATGCTTTTAATATGAGACACTTTCTCCTAACTGATCTGCTAACTAGACTTGAACAATGTAGCATAGCATTCTGTTTTAATTGGATTTCTACTGCAGCTGGAGAGGATGTTTCTAGCACTGCTTCTCTTTGTCTATCTCTCTGTCGCAGTTCTACCATTCATACAGTGGCAGCATGCAGTCAAGCTTGCATCACAAATTATATTTATACCTTCTGAGACAGCGTTCTAGTGAGAGCACACCAAACTGTCCAGTAACACATCAGACACTGAGGCATCACTATGCATACCTGGGAATAGAAATTCTACTCTGAAATATCTGCACCTGTTGCCTATAATATTATGTTCTATCCAAGGATAACAATGGGAGCCAAGACCTTGGGTGCCAGTTGAGTTTGGATAACATGCAGTTGCTCACTTTGTTAACAGAGTGGACAACTTTATAACCCTACTAAAAAAAATCCCAACTGCATAGCTGCACAACTCCCAGCTTTCCTGAAAAAAACAACCAACTGCATAGTGGTACAACTCCCAGCTTTCCTGCACATGTACAAATGTCTGAAGGATGCATGTTGTAGTTCTGAGATATCTGAAGCTGGGACCAGGCCAAAACGTCAGTCTGTAACTTCTTAACAAAACATTTTCCTTTTAAGAAGTCCTGAGAGTGCGGACCTTATGGCATTTTGGATTGGATAAATACTTGGGATACTGCACGTAGGCATGTAAACCTTTTTTTTGAGAGTGCTGGCAACATGGAGGTTGTGTATATATATATATATATATATATATATATATATATATATATATATATATATATATATATATATATATATATATATATATACACATATACACACACACACACACACACACACACATTTACACATATACAAGCATGGGATCCGTTATCAGGAAACCCATTATCTCGAATTACGGAAAAGCCATCTCAGAAAGACCCCATTATAATTAATTAATCCCAATTATTAAAAAGTATTTCCTTTTTCTCTGTAATAATAAAACAGTATCTTGTACTTGACCCAAAATAAGATATAATTAATCCTTATTGGAAGCAAAACCAGCCTATTGGGTTTATTTAATGTTTACACAATGTATGTAGATCCGCCGCCCACAGTGCTCTAGGGAGCACAGGTACATCGGAGCATTGGGGAGCTGCGTATCCCCGGTGCTCCCTATAGATCGGCTGGGTGGCCTTTAATATCTTAAATAAAACATTCAAATGAACTTTAAAAAATCAGTAAAATAAACATCAGCCTGTGTTATTAAGGGACAGAAGTACTGGTACAGGTATGGGATCCGTTATCCGGAAACCCGTTATCCAGAAAGCTTCGAATTATGGAAAGGCTGTCCCCCATAGACTCCATTTTATCCAAATAATACAATTTGTTTTGAAAATGATTTCCTTTTTCTCTGTAATAATAAAACAGTACCATGTACTTGATCCAAACTAAGATATAATTAATCCTTATTGGAAGCAAAACCAGCCTGTTGGGTTTATTTCATGTTTACATGATTTTTTTGTAGACTTAAGTTATGAAGATCCTAATTACAGAAAGATCTGTTATTCGGAAAACCCCAATCCCGAGCACTCTGGATAACAGGTCCCATACCTATACTTGCATAATATAGTGCTTCTTGATATTTGTGACTACTTTTTAAAAATAGAACATGAGGCACTTCTTGCTTTATAGCTAGGATGCTAGATATAGATTTAGATCAAGTTTCACAAGGCTCGTGTGTAAGCCTATGGCACACTCCTTTTGTGTACAGGCAAAAAAAAGTATGGTCAAATTGAATTTACCTAACCCATATTTTTTTTATTCAGTCAAATATGAAATCCACCACAAATTCTCGCTGAATCTCAAAGCTCAAATCGCATTTGCATATTCAAGTGTGAATAATTTAAATATAAAAATATCTGTTAATAAATATATCATTTTCATTGCAAGTCACAAATTTAAGGATTCAGATCAGCCAAAGGTTTGCCCAAATTGGAATCCTGAACAAATGACTGGGATTTGGAAAACCATATCATTGATTTAGTGAATTACTAGATCTCTATCACTGCTTGCCACTGAGATATATGGGAAACATGCTGCCTTAGGCTGAATTGGTGGTTACCTCTTAGAAAAACTCAAGCAAACATGAGCACTGGTTCCCCCTGCCAGCACTAGGTTAGTAGTAGCAGCATATTTCCCAATTGAGTGCCCTATCAGTTACACTAAGCAGTAGTTGCCACAATACATAAATGGGCTGGAGTACTGTTTACATTAGTGTTCCAACCTCTCAGCCTCCAGCCAGTCCACTGTGGCTAACGGAATAGCTCTCACTGCTTACCAGTGTTTAGGGGAGTCCTTTATTACTAGTGATAGTGACGCAATTCTATCAATTGTAGGTACATTCCAGTATCACTTTAATAAAGCCTCAATGAGTGCCTTAAGAATGCATGTAAGTATGCAGGGAAGAAATGTTCTGCACATACTGTACCCATGCCCCATATTGGCCACCCAACTCTACCTAAAGTATGGGAGGTTTTTTTTATTTATAACATGCCATACACATAAATTATCCTGTTTAATATGAAAGAAGCTCAGCAGAATACATTTTACCTCCGTTTATTTGGTGTTCCTTGAATTGCATGGTGCTTTTGTTAGGGATGTACTGAATACAGGTTTTAGTTTTGGATTCAGCCCTCTTCAGCAATCCATTTTGCTTCAAACCAATCCGAACCCTTAAAATCGTGTGAAAGTATTGTTTCCACATATGGTACGTGGTTCCAGTAGCGCAACTAGAGGGGGCGGGCCCGGTGCGTGAAGCGCAGCCGGGCCCCGCCCCCTCCGTACCGCACGCATTTTCAGTGGTGCGCGGGCTGCCGGGGGTCCCTGCTCCCCCGGTAGTTCCGCCACTGCATGGTTCTCTTTACCCCTTCCTTGCCTTTATTTGCTAATGCAGATTAGGGTGTGAATTCAATTTAAAGATTCAGCCAAATCTTCATGAAGGATTCAGCCAAATCCCAAAATAGTGGATTTGTTACTACAAAAAAATGAGAATAATAAAACAAGCAAAGCAGAAATGAAAAACAGAAACATACAAATGAACAAGAAGGGGATGTAAAGGACAGTGCTTGCTCTTGAGAATAACAAATGATAAGGGAATCTAACCTTGAAGGACTTCAGACATGGATCAGAAGGGCGCCAGCAATGGATCAGGATATTGGTTAAGGTTAGAAATCTGAAAAGAGGGATGATTAAAGAAATTAAAACAAAAGAAAAATTTGGTTGTAGCTGGGATGGGTAAATAAAATGAAGAAGTTAACATAATCCAGTGAATTCAGTCCAGCATTTCCATCCTCATTGGGCTGAAATTAGTAATTAAAAGAATGCTTCTCTATTACTTTAAAGCTATATTAACATAAATTTGGCAGATCAGTTAATGAAACCATGGTTACTCCCTTTTCTGGAATAACAGCACTCTTAGTGCTATTACATGTCTTATACACCTTCCCAATTTAAAACATTATTATTATCCTTTGTTTATAATCAACTTCCATTTGTATCAGCTAGCCAAGTGTCAACACATAGGGGGTTATTTATTAAAGTCTGAATTCCAAAAACTCAAAAAAAATTGTTGTTTTTTTGGGAAAAAGTCAGAAAAAATTGCACAATTTGGGAAAAAACAAACAAATCGTACAATTTAGATTTACGTTCGTATTTTCGAGTTTTTAACCAATCCGAATAAATCGAGTTTTTTTTAATAAGAAATAAGGTCTAATTGTGGATTCTAGTTTGGTCGGGCTTTTTTAATTTAAATACTCAGAAAAATTTGGATTTAAATAAGGCCCCCAAAGTGACAAGATGTGAGCAACTGCTTTCCTGCAGGAGTGATTGGTTAATGGCAAACACTTAGAGGTAATAATAAGGTCTGCAGATCAAACAATGGAATGTAAACTCAATATAAATTCAAGAAACATTTAAGAAAGACAGAGGAAAAGAAATTACAAAATGAATAAGCAAAAACTATTTACTTAAAGTAAAATATTGATATTCTATTTCAGTTTTAGACTGCCCACTACTAGATAATGTTAATATTGAACATCTCATCTTCTACTTATAGATCACAAGCATGGACCTATCATCTTCTACACGTAACTTGCAGACAAAGACCTTTAGACTTTACTTGTAACTTTCATGTAAGATTCTTTCCTTCTCTATGTGCCACTCACAAGAATATTTCATCTACAGATAACTCACAAACGTATCTATGCATAACTCACAAGAGTAGCTCATCTTCTCAGGGCTGTTCCTGCCATGAGGCAAGGTGAATGGCCAGTAACAAGGCGCGGCAAAAAGCTGCCTCCTGTAACTTTAAGAGCCGAAATTCAGTTTTTTAAACCGGAAATTCAGCTGTGCTAGTGCAGAAAGCGCAGTAGGCGATGCAGCCCCTTTTGACCCTCGACGACGCTAAACTATTAAGCGCAGAGCGGGAGAGGGGGGCGGCATCGGGGTCGCTGCCTTAAGAGGCAGAAGCCCACGGATCGCCCCTGCATCTTCTACAGAGAACTCACAAACAAACAGTATACCTGTCTACTTCTATGTGTAACTGACAAGAGGCACTCATTCTCTACATGTAACTTACAAAGGAGCACATCTCATACATTACAACAGTGATCCCCAGCCAGTAGCTTGTGATCAACATGTTGCTGTCTGACCCCCTTGGATGTTACTTCCAGTGACCTCAAAGCAGGTGCTTATTCTTGGATTCCTGGCTTGGAGGCAACTTTTGGATGCATAAAAACCAGGTGTACTGCCAAACAGAGCCTCCTGTAGGCTGTAAGTCCACATAGGAACAACCAATTCCCAATGACATTCCATCCATTGCACCCTATGTCCAATCTAGGAACTTCTTGCATTATTATATTGCTCTCCAACTTATTTTACATTTAAATGGGTAGAAAGGGTTGGGGGCCCCCTGCTCTACAGTATTGATCTTCACCTTTTCAATAAAGTAGGCAAGATACCTAAGTGTACTACAGGTTTTTATCTTTTAAATGGGCCAAGCATAAAAGTACCTCACATTCTGTGACCAATGAAAATTTTCTAACCCGGCTGATCAATTACATGCTTTGTAAAATAAACAGCGACAAAATATACCACACATCACCAGACCTCAATGTGTAAGGGCTCTTACTCACTGGCGTTCTGACCTGCGCTCCCCTGCGTTCCGTTTTTTGGCGTTCAGCCGCAGGGGAGCGCAGGAATAGACGCATGTCATTATTTCAAATGGGGCTGTACTCACTCAGGCGCGTGTAGGCGCCGAACGCAGGTTGAGACGCAACATGCTGCATTTTTCCTGCGTTCGGCGCCTACACGCGCCTGAGTGAGTACAGCCCCATTTGAAATAATGACATGAGTCTATTCCTGCGCTCCCCTGCGGCTGAACGCCAAAAAACGGAACGCAGGGGAGCGCAGGTCAGAACGCCAGTGAGTAAGAGCCCTAATAAAACAGCATAAGTATCATGTTGTGTATTTATTTTGAGCGATTGCATCCCTCTGACTAAAAATCTGGAGTAAATGGATGCAGCTGTTTGAAAATGTTATGGGAAAATGAATCAATTAATTAGGCAAGGTTTGAAGTGGTGTAAAGGCGGCCATAGACGTAGAGATTTTTCTCTCCTGAACGACCAATTCTTGTGTGATTGGACAAATTCATCAAATTATCTGTGAGGTTAGTGGGAATTGAACGATTGTGCATCTAACGATCACACTGGTCAGAAAATTGATCAGCCGGGTTAGAAAATTTTCATCGGTCACAGTGAAATCTATCTATTGTCCAGTTGTTTGCAGGGCCAAGCAGGCAGCTTCCCTCAGTTTTCCTGGCTTCAACTAGACAACATCGCTTGTAATTGTCTTTTTAGTTGATGGACAAATCGTACATTTAAACGATCTTTTCAAGATAAGCTTGGTCTACTGATAATGAAAAGATCCTTTAAAAATCCTACCGTCTATGGCCAGCTTTAGATAATGGTGTAAAATAAAACATCCACCTTCATAAATGTTGCCAAGAACTATAATTCTGGCGATTATTGTTTTACACAGTAAGTGAAATAGGCTATGTATATCCTAAATTATGTAGTAGAATCAGCTCCCAAACTTTGTCAATTTGTGGGTCCTGGTGCACGTACCCTGACTGGCCACCTTCCAATCCTTTCACAAGTCCTGCCAGTGTTCCAATAAAGGCATTTTTATTTATAGAAAAGACTTGTGTTGCTGTACTTCAATCAATACTTATGTATATGCTAAAAGCAAGGGCAATGCATCCTCTATATATGACAAACAAGGCCTTATCTTTTACATAAACTGTAACTAACATCATCTATAAATCAGAGTGGCCTGATGTGGCTTTGAAAGGATTTTTATTGCCTCCAGTCTGACCAAGGGCTCCAAGACCTTTGTATTAGACAAAATAACATACATACATACATACATATTTTTTTAAAGTATTCACAGTAAGATGAATTGTAAAGCAACATTTTGGTACATTTTCTAGCCTATGAATAAGTAGCAGCAGCAACTCCCATGATCGGAATGTGAGCCTTAAGTCGCAGGCTGCTTATCGTTACAGTATACATGGAAGTATAAATGTCACCCGGTATGATAGACAGCCAAAAAGTTTCAGTTCAATGTTTTGCTAAATCCCTTTGTCAATGGAAAAATACATGTACGTACTTGATATAAGGTTTCCCAGCTATGAAGAAAAAAACCTTTTCTCCGCCAGAAGGCACCCAGTAATTTGGTGTCGTTTTTCCAAGTACACAGAAGAGATGGAAGGGATCTGAGGTAGATTGCTGAAGGAAATGATTCAATTCTAATCTTATATACATCAGACAGCCTTACAGAGGAAGCTGTGCTTCCTATTCATAGAACAAAACTAGTGCTTTCATTCAATCTGGTACGGACACACTCAAAAACTATCCAAGGTTCGAGGCATTGACGTGAAGTATCAGGAAGTGAAGACTGGGAATGTAAGGTATTTATAAACCTTTTTATATTTTCGCAGTACAAACTGACTGTTTTAGGGAATATTTGTCTCCAGAACAGTCTAAAATTGTTTATCATTTCAAACTGTAAGTATTTGTGTACCTGTTGCCCAAAATGATCTGCTACCATATGTTCTCAATGTCCAAGTTAGAGATATTCAAAGAATATATTATAGCTATAGCTATTTACAGTCCAGAGCCATGTGATATTGGTACTGTAACTCTGTATAATGCAACTGTGAAACAAAAAAGAACAGTTTCCACAAATGCCACAGCCACAAATCTTCTACATCTTCCCAAAGAGTAATACAAGAAGTGTGTTAAGGTCTGGGGTTACCATTTACTGCCTTGTTAGTGCTCAGACATCCCTATGATTTAAAGGAATAGTAACACCAAAAAAATGTGTACTAAAGTAATGAAAATATAATGTACTGACTGAGCTACACTGGTACAGCCGGTGTGTTTGCTTCAGAAACTCTGCTGTAGTTTATATAAACAAGCTGCTGAGTAGCCATGGGGCAGCCATTAAGGGTAAGGCCAGACGAGGAGATTCGGGGAGATTTTGACGCCTGACGACTTATCGCCACGTCTTTTGCGCGACTATCTCCCCGAACTGCCTCAGCGTTTTTTCTCCATAGGCTAGAATGAAAAGTCGCCTGCGCTAATGCACACGTGGCGATGCGTTTTCAATAGTCGCCCAAAGTTGAAAACACATCGCCGCGTGTGCATTAGCGCAGGCGATTTTGCGCTGTAGCCTATGGGGAAAAGACGCTGAGGCAGTTCGGGGAGATAGTCGCCCAAAAGACGAGGCGATAAGTCGCCAGGCGACATAATCTCCCCGAATCTCCTCGTCTGGCCTTACCCTAAAAGCTGAAAAAGGAGAAAAGACACAGGATACTCTACAGAAGCTATGTGGTATACAATGGGTTTCTTCACAACTTATCTGTGTATCCTGTGTATCCTGTGCTTGAATGGCTGCCCCCATGACTAGCAAGAAATGAAAATTCACTGCTGCACACCACTTACTTGCATGTAGGGTGCATTCAATTCCCAGACTGCCCCCAAGTCCAATAGTATCCAAGTTATGCAATTCACATGGGCTTAAGCCTTCATCTTGTTTATTGCAGACATTGTGGCACAAGCTTTCTTGGGACCAACCCCTTCCTCCGGTGCACATACATGCCCCCATAAATACACAGCAGCTTGTTTATATAAACTATAGTAGTGATTCTGAAGCAAACACAACGGTTTTACCAGTGCAGCATAATGAGTACATTATATTTTCATCATTTTAATAATACACATTCATTTTTTGGTGCTACTGTTCCTTTAATCAAGAGCAGTCATTCCAGGTGGCCATTGCTATTAAAGGAACAGTAACGTCAAAAAATGAAAGTGTTTTAACGTAATAAAAATATATTGTACTGTTGCCCTGCACTGCTAAAACTGCTGTTTTCAGGGCCGGATTTACATACCGGGTGCCCCTAGGACTAATGCCGTTTGACGCCCGTCTCCTAAGCTTTATTCATGCAAATTTTCATCGGGACCTGAGCAATGGGAATTGCTGCATGAGAAATTTAAAAAATGATTACTATATCTCCTGCGCATACCCAGTATTTATTAACCAATTTGGGTGTGGTTGGGCCTTTCCACAAATCCGGGCCTGGCTGTGTTTGCTTCAGAAACCCTACTATTGTTTGTATAAATAAGCTGCTCTGTAGCAATGTTGGCGGCCATTCAAAGGAGAAAAGGATTAAGTCACACAGCAGATAAGCTCTGTAGAACATAATGGTGTTATCTGTTATCCACTATTTAACCTGTGCCATATAGCCTTTTTTCACTTCCGCCATTGCTACTCAGCAGCTGGTTTATATGAACTATAATAGTGTTTCTAAAATAAACATATCAGTTTTACCAGTGCAGGGCAACATTACATGATATTTTTATTACTTTAAAACACTTTCACTTTTTGATGTTACTGTTCCTTTAAGACTTAGAAACATATATATATCTGGCGAGGCACATTGGTACTATGTAAGCACCACTCCTGTTCTCCTTGTACTAACCGGTAAATATCATTTTAGAAAAAAAAACGAAAAAATATGCACTTGTATGTTTGTCAGTCTATGGCAGCAGGGTGTGGGTGGGCTGCAACACAACTCCTCATGATTTTCATTTGTTTACAGACAGACACAATGGGAGTCCAGAGATTTCCTTGAAATAGTTTCTTATATACTTATTAGGGATGCACCGAATCCAGGATTCGGTTCGGGATTCGGCCTTTTTCAGCAGGATTTGGATTCAGCTGAATCCTTCTGCCCACCTGAACCGAATCCGAATTTGCATATGCAAATTAGGGGTGGGAGGGAAATCGCGTCAGACAACAAGGAAGTAAAAAATGGTTTCCCTTTCCCACCCCTAATTTACATATGCAAATTAGGGTTCAGATTCTGTTGAGTATTCGGCCGAATCTTTACCAAAGGATTCGGGGGTTCGGCTGAATTCAAAATAGTGAATTTGATGCATCCCTAATACTTATGTTATTAATCTAGGCTCTCTTCAGGGTCTGGGCCACACAAGCAGATTCGGGGAGATTAGTCGCCCCAACGACAAATCTCCTCTTCTTCGATGCGACAATCCCCCCGAACTGCCTTCCCTCTGCCCTCCGCCGGCTAAAATGAAAATAGTCTGCAGAAATGCACATGCGGCGCTTAGTTTTCCGAAGTTGCATGAAGTTTCCAAGGCAACTTCGGACGACTTCGGAAAATGAAGCGCCGCGTTGTCACAGGTGATTTTCTCCGGCAGAGGGCAGGCATTTTGGGGAGATTGTCGCCCCGAAGGAAAGGAGATTTGTCGCTGGGGCGACTAATCTCCCCGAATCTGCTCGTGTGGCCAAACCCTTAAATTAGAGTACAGTTCGGTAATTCCTATAGTGAATATACATTTCAAAATTATTTTTCCAATAACCCCTAATATTTCCAATTTCTTATGAAAACATTTCCATAATTTTACATATTTCCATCTTCTTTTTCCTCTATAAGTAATTTTACATATTTCCTCTTTAAGTATTTTTAACACAGTTTATATTCTTTAACCATACCTAATATCAAGCTTCCTTTTGCAAGTTACAACATTAACTTTGCATTCATACAGTTCTGAACATTGTTATTTCACAATGCAACTAATTTCTTAGGAGTGTCCCCCCCCCCAAAAAAAACCTGTACAACCAATACAATGTTAAAAACACAGAGGGGCAGATTTATCAAGGGTCGAATTTCAAGTTCATGGGAGTTATTTAAAAGTCCCATGAACTCGAAATTCGAACAATTGCAATTTATTAAAAAAAATAACATTTTGGAAACTCGGGTGAATAGGATCGACCCGCAAACTCAATTTGAATTTGAATCAAATTCGATTTGAGTTTTTTCTCTGAAAAAAACTCAAATGTCAGGAACGCTGCAAACAACTCCAAATTGATCCCAGGACGTCTTCAATAGGCTAAAACAGCAATTTGTCAGGTTTAAGGTTGCGAATAGTCTATTTCTAGTTCTTAAAGGGCCAGTGTATAAATCTAGAAAATCTAATTAAAATTTTTAAAAAAAACTTGAATCAAATTTTAACAATTCCCTAGTCAAATTTCGCAGTTTTGGCAATAAAAAAACTCGAAAATTTTAATTTTCACTTCGACCCTTGATTAATCTGCCCGTGAATGTAAACATTTGCACTGATGACTCATTACATTGCTCAGTGCTGAAATCTAATTAAAATTTTTAAAAAAACTTGAATCAAAATTAATAGCCAGAACACTACTTCCTGCTTTGCAGCTCTCTTGGTTTCCACTGTTTGGTTACCAGGCAGTAACCAAACAGAGACTTGAGGGGGAGGCACACGGGTCATAACTGTTGCTTTTGAATCTGAGCTGAATGCTGAGGATCAATTGCAAACTCACTGAACAGTTATGTCCCATGTGGCCCCCCGTAAAGTCACTGACTAACTCAGAGTTAGAGAGCTGAAAAGCAGGAATTAGTGTTCTGGCTATTATGTTAGACATCCAGTCACTCCAGAGTTTATACATTACATTTTTGCCTAACTAACTATATCAGAAACATTTTTTATTTTGTACATCTATTTATCTATTTTTTATTCTTACACTGAACTGTTCCTTTAAGGCTGTACCCCATCAATTGCATTGGACCTCCCCGCAGGCCACCCCAGTTATCTCTCTTATCACATTTATGTTTTCCCTTATAAATGGCCTTGGCGTGTTTCTCTGCAATGTATCCAGCTCCTCAAGATCATGAACCATACACAGTTCTCCCTCACTGCTTGGCATAAACTTGGGCACATGGTCTTGATCTTTCCGTTTGGAGACAGAATATATTAAGATATTGTCTGCAGGGAATGGGTAAAAATAGCTGTATTTGTTCTTCAGCCGTAACCACAATGCATGTTCTGGAAAATTTCAACGAATCAATAACAGCCCTAATCATGGCACAAGCTCTGTCAAATCCCCTGGGAATTTATATCCAATGAAGGAAGCACCTGGTGTTAGAACAAACATAGGCAACTAAATAATTGCCCCAAACGTCTGCAAATAATATCATCCTTGCTCTTCCACTGCTTCTTATACCCGGCATGGGACACTGCATGGGAACAGCAAGACTACGTCAGTCTTTGGCTCTCCAGATGTTGTTGCACTGCAATTCCCACCATCTCACCCAACAGATAAATATTTAGTAGTAAACTGATAATGCTGATGATGGCTGTTATGTTTGCATGTCAACAACGTGTAGCAAAGGAGCCACAGCTACACTGGTATTTAACACAAGCTGGATAACATTCTTAGAATTTAAAGGGGAACTATCGCAAAATGAAAATGTAATATAAGCTGCATCATACTGAAGGAAGAAACTTCCTAAAAACATTCAATGAAAAATTCTGCATTGTTTCTGAAATAATCAAGTTTATATTTACTATTGTGTGTCAGATGAATGATCCAATATATCTTATGGGGGGGGGGGGCTCCCTTTCCTAGCAGATATATTAGAGCTCACTCAAATAACTAATTCCAGTACAAACAAAATCTAACAAAATAACTGCACAAATCCTGCATGTAGAGAGACAAGAGTTCTGGTGATTTTAATGAGTGATCTCTAATACATCTTCTAGGCAAAAGGAGCCCCCCTATAAGATATATTGGACCATTCAGCTGACACCCAACTCCTGAACAAAGACAGAATGAGGAGAAACAGATGCTGAGAGAGGAATAGTGAAGATAAACTTGATTATTTTAGAACCAGTACAGAATTTTTAATTGATTGTATTTAGAAAGTTTCTTATTTCAGTATGAGGAAGCCAATAGCTCCCATTTAAGTTCATTGCTCCTTCCAACACTGCTTTAAATTTATACTAAACGATTTTGTCTTATTAGGTTCAATAAAGCACCAACTGCAGTTTCTGCAGAATGTTGCCCTCATTTGTCATTAAAGGGGTGTTTCACCTTTGAGTTAAGTTTTAGCATATTATGCAGCAGAATGCACGAGTCATTGAACTTTGCAATTGGTGTTTGTTATTTATTTTTTGTATTTGCTTTCCTCTTCTACATCTTTCCAGCTTTCAAATGCGGTCAGTGGGGACCGGGGCTGCTACTCTGTATGCTTACAATTGCATTATTAATTTTATTTTTAATTCCTAATGTTTCTATTTAGTCCCTCTTCTTTTCATATGCCAGTTTCTCATTCAAACCACTGTCTGGTTGATAAGGTAAACAATACCATAGCAATTCCAAACTGGAGAACTGCTGAACAAGAAGGAAAATAACTATAATGTCTATTTCAACATTTGTGAGATGAATCACAGTTTTTCTGCAGAACAGTGAGCTAAAAACAAATTATGGAAATTAATTTATTATTTGCTATCTTCCTTTAAACCCACTATACTGGAGATTTGAACAATACAACAATATTTACTTTTCAAGTAGGAATGCACCGAATCCACTATTTTGGATTCGGCCGAACCCCTGAATCCTTCTCGAAAGATTCAGCCAAATACCGAACCTGAATCCTAATTTGCATATGTAAATTAGGAGTGGGAAAGGGAAAACACTTTTTACTTCCTTGTTTTGGGACAAAATGTCACGCAATTTCCCTCCCGCCCCTAATTTACATATGCAAAATAGTATTCAGTTTGGCCGGGCAGAAGGATTCGGCCAAATCAGAATCCTGCTGAAAAAGCCCGAATCCTGGCCGAATCCTGGATTCGGTGCATCCCTATTTTCAAGCTATACGAGGGTCTGTAAAACTTACATGAACTGCTAGGTCTGTAGCTTGAACCAGGATATCTCCTACCCATTGTGGATGGTCAGAACATGACAACTGGCTCGATGGAGCAGACAAGGTGAACTTCCAAACAGATCAAACCATGGACCTGAAAAACGGAAAAAAAAGGAATTGGTTTGAATTACATAGCCATGAAGAGCATCTATCTATATATCTATCTAGCTAACAATCTACACCCAAGTTCATGCTTCTGTTATGTCTGTGTGTATGTAGATATATAGCACACATATTACACAGTGTGATAGATAGATAGTAGGATAGATAGGTGTATTTATCATAAAGAGGGGCCCTGATCAATAAATCTTACATACAATAATTACATAACATGCTTACAGGAGAACTAACCCCTAAAAAAATTAATATGGTTTAAAATGCCATATTTTATATACTGAACTTATTGTACCAGTCTAAAGTTTTAGCATCTAAGTAACAGCAAACTTGTCACAGGGGGTCACCATCTTGGAAAGTGTCTGTGACACTCACATGCTCAGTGGGCTCTGAGCAGCTGTTGAGAAGCTAAGCTTAGGGCTCGTCACTAATTATCCAGCAGAAAATGAGGTTGGTCTGTAATATAAGCAGATGCTACAGGGCTGATTATTAAATTCTGATGCTAATTGCATTGGTTTCTCTGCTGCCATGTAGTAATTATCTGTATTAATTACTAATCAGCCTTATATTGTGACATTTCTATTCTATGTGTACTGTATATTGTGAGTGGGTCCCTAAGCTCAGTAAGTGACAGCAGCACAGAGCATTTGCAGTGAATCAGCAGAAAAGAAGATGGGGAGCTACTGGGGCATCTTTGGAGACACAGATCTGTACTGCTAAAGGGCTGTGGTTGCCTTGGGCTGGTACAGAAGCACAAAACATAATTTCTAGACTACTTCTTTAGTTAGGCTTTAGTTCTCATTTAATATACTGTACATCTAAACCAGGCATGTCCAAGTGTCCCTCATTGCAAAAAGTATGGACACTCCAGATCTAAACATACATAGTGAATACAAATACAGGCAAATAAAAGCAGTATCTTTCTCTGCACTTCTGAAACATTGTTGCTGGATAAAAGCCTCTACGTAGTCGGTGACACTTTTGGTGGCGCTTATCTGGGTTGGGTCACAAATGAATTCTATTTTGCTATGAATTGTGCCATTTAGTCTTGGTCTATGGTAAGATAATGATGAGTTAACTTTACAGAGTGGAGCCAATCTATTGCATGTTTTGGATCAAACAGATCCTTCCTCAGGTGCCAGTGAACACTGGCACCTGAGGAAGGATCTGTTTGATCGGAAACATGTAGTGCAATTGAATAAAGGATCACTTGTTTGACTGCAATGGTTCTCCAGAGTGATGTATCTTAATTTGTGATGAACCTAAAACTGTGAGAACGGAAAGAAAGTAAATGTGAAATTGAATCATTTCAGTGAAGTATTATCAAGATGTTGACAGTCATTAAAGGAACAGTAACACAAAAAAAAAATGTAAGTGGTTTAAAATAATGAAAATATCATGTACTATTGCCCTGCACTGGTAAAACTTATCTTTTTGCTTCAGAAACACTACTATAGTTCATATAAACAAGCTGCAGTGTAGCAATGGTGGAAATTGAAAAAAGGCTATATGGCACAGGATAAATAGTGGATAACAGATAACATTATGTTCTACAGAGCTTATCTGCTGTGTAACCTGAGCCTTTTCTACTTTGAATGGCTGCCCCCATGGCTACACAGCAGCTTATTTATATAAACAATAGTAGTGTTTCTGAAGCAAACACATCAGTTTTACCAGTGCCGGGCAACATTGCATTATATTTGTATTACTTTAAAATACTTAAATTTTTTAATTTCTTGATGTTGATAGGAAATTCATTCCTAGTTGAGAGCTGCCAAGACAAGAGACACTGCTGAAAACATTATCTGTGTTTGCCTGCAGCAACATAAACAGACACAAGACAGCAACAGTGCTGTGACAGATGAAATGACAAAGCTACAATCACAAGAGGAAAGCAAAACATCACAGGGATTATGTGTCAGACTTTTGGCTTGCCCTGGAAATCGCACAAGCAGGGACTGCATATCAAACTGGCTCTGCTAGCTGTGATCTTTATTGGCTTCCTATCTTCCTATTACTCTGATATTTGATGTATTTGTTTATAACTAAATCTGCTGTACATTATTAATTTGATGTGCCATTCTGGAGTTTCTCCAGGCCTCCCAGTAGCAATAACAGTTTTTTTTCAGCAGAATGCATTGTATTGCATTATTTTAGAGAAAAAATGAGCTGCAGTACCCAGATTTTATTGTTAGTCTTCTGACTCGTAGTAAGTACTCTTACAAACTTAGCCACTTTCTTATTACTGGTTGAGAAGTCCTGACACCTGGCTCTCTAACAATGCTCCCTTCTGCTTTCTCATTCATATGCCCAGTTTATTACTGTTTCAGAACATGTCCCACTAGTCTAGTCTTTACTGCAACCTTCACTGACATTAATTTGTTGCTACCTCTCTCTGCTTTTACTGCATTAATTCTGACAACAAGGACTGACCTTCCACAATGTAATCTCCCCATTACCTGAGTGGATTCTCCTGGATTTTATGACCATGTAAATATTGCCACTTTCACACATATCAGGACTTTTGTGTTACACATTTGTAGTGTTACATAGCACCGCTTCCCAGATTTCTGTAAACATACAGTACATAATTATTTCTTAATATAAAGTCATTCTTTTCCAAATTATCAAACAAACATCTGCCAAGATAAAATACTGCAAAAAGAATTTGGCCTAATCCTGAACGGAATCCTGGATTCTATGCATCTCATCATTGGCCCCATTAATGAGCCCAAAATAACTAGAATGCCTGATAAAAATCAATCAAAGATGAAACTTATAATGTAGGTTTTAAAAAGGATAACTATATGTGCATGCAATTTTGTTGGCCATCTCCATGGATTACTATCCAGTTATGGATTTATTAACCCATTCTGTTATATAATCAACAGCCAATCTGATCATTAGATTACCCTAAAGGTGTTTAGCCTGATCCTACTTGGTAAGTATAAGCAAATATCTCTAGCAAAGCAACATGTAATAGATAGGTATAATGGAAATCCCTGGTAGAGATAAATTGGCACATAACAAACAATATTCTCTCTCCCTATAGAAAAGTGTGCATCGCTTATCCACCAAAATAGTCAAACCTGGTCAGTCAGGGAGCCCCTTACATGGGCATATAAGCAGCTTACTCTGTCTGAAGGGGCCAACTGGGGAAGTAGTAAATTAACAACATAACCTAGGTTCTGCTTTATAATATAATAAAAAAATAATATAATAAAAAAATACAGATATTTGTTTAATTAAAATAATAGGCAGAATGTATTTTCCGCATACATTCTATTCATTTTGCCCATGCTGAAAACATGTATATAGATGTATAATATCCCCTATAAAAGAGTAAAGTAGAACATACATGCTCATAAAGTTTGGCAAATTTTAACCATATTTCCTAAACATCTGGTCATGTATGGGCAGACGTGGGGCCATTCAGACTGAAAATTCTGTGAACTGTAAAAGCTGCATCTCTACAGGTCCTCTTTACTTATAGCTCTTCTGATCACTCAGCCGGAATGTATGGAACAATGCAAAGGTGGCCATTCATGTTTGTGGCACCTTCTATGCTTCCCATTTGTTCGGCCCACAGACTGATTGGTTGGATCCTGTGCAGGTCAGGAAGTGAACATGCAATTTCTATCTACACAACTCCATTCCCCCAAACTTTTGCACCTTTATTACTGTCCAAGGTAAATGCTGAATAGAAAACATTTAGCCAACTGAAAAGACAACAACCAGTGTGGATCTTTCACAGAAAAGTAGGAGGCTAGCAAGATATTTTATCAGGGCGTGAGTCTAAAATGTATGTTATTCATGATCAATTTAAACTTTATTATTCAGAACTGGTAACTCGCAAAACATAAGAAGATATTAAAAGCAAAGGAAAAAAACAGAAAAATGCATAGCTCTTTTGTAAATTCGATGGAAGTCACTTCCAACAAGCCAAAGTCAAACTCAACATGAATGAATGAATGAATGAAATCTGTTACTTGAAGACTTAGTTATCACCAACTGCCCTATTCACTGAAAAGAGGTCAAAACATCCAACAGACTTTTTAGTTTAAATATCTGTAGATGAGATAATCGGGGGGGACATTGTTTTAAACAAAATTCCTTGACTTGTCAGTATACTGTACCAGATCAATAAATTACTTTTAGACACCTATAGCTTTCAAAGAAATTCAATCACTTACATACAAATAATTATTCTGTATATTCAATTAATTATACTATATTCTTACACAGAAGAATGGGAGCTGCCATAACTGCTTGCTGCTACAGTGCCTAGTTTCATTTTATTTATAGACACCAATAAAGTACTTTACTATTGTCATGAAGAATAATAGATTGTTTGCTTAGTCTCCAAGCAACTCGTTTTACATTCAGAAACCTCCACACATGGAAGCAGGACTGGACTTTTCAGCATCTGTATTTGGCCAAGTGTATTCTGTAAAATCTTACTGTAAGGGACTAGGTTTATTTCTGCTGGTGGCATTGACTGTATTTGTACAATGCTGTGGAATAAGTTGGAACACTACAAATAAACCATAATTATGGTTTTTTTTCTTTTTAATCTCCAAAAGCCTGAATTCAATATTTCTCAGGACTCTAACAGGAGATGAAGTGTATACAAACATGCTGGCACAAACGGATTTGCAGCTCTTGATATTTTGGGTTAAATTCAGATTATTTACCATTTTAAGTGGTTGGCAGGGAGAATGGAATATGCATAATAAACTGTGGATGACAGGAATCATTCTTATTTCTAACTGCCCCTAACAGCTTGGATGCCATCATCTTTTGGCATTATAAAATCTGACAGATGTAGTCACCAGCTGCTGCATATTAATGCTGTACTATTAAGTATATTTTCAGTGTTGGTAAGGGCAAATTTAGTGCTACTTGGATTGTACAAATGCATAGGGAACACAAAAATAAACTTTTTAAAGCAATTATATATTTATATACAGTCATATGAAAAAGTTTGGGAACCCCTCTTAATTCTTTGTAGTTTTGTTTATCATTGGCTGAGCTTTCAAAGTAGCAACTACCTTTTAATGTATAACGTGCCTTTTGGAAACAGTAGTATTTTAGCAGTGACAAGTTTATTGGGTTAACAGAGCATATGCAATAAATTTGGCCACCCCAACAGAAATATTACATCAATACTTAGTGGAGCCTCCTTTTGCAAATCTAACAGCCTCTAGATGCCTCCTATAGCCTTTGATGAGTGTCTGGATTCTGGATGGCGGTATTTTTGACCATTCGTCCATACAAAATCTCTCTTTGATGGCTGCCGAGCATGGACAGCCTGCTTCAAATCATCCCATAGAACATAGATTTTCCATGATATTCATCGAATGTGATGGCCATTTCAGAATATTGTACTTCTCCCTCTGCATAAATGCCTTTGTAGATTTCAACGTGTGTTTAGGGTCATTGTCTTGTTGGAATATCCAACCCCTGAGTAACTTCAACTTTGTGACTGATGCTTGAACATTATCCTGAAGATTTTGTTTATATTGGGTTGAATTTGACCCTCTACTTTGACAAGGGCCCCAGTCCCTGAACTAGCCACACAGCCCCACAGCATGATGGAACCTCCACCAAATTTGACAGTAGGTAGCAGGTGTTTTACTTGGAAAGCAGTGTTTTTCTTCCGCCATGCAAAGCGATTTTTGTTATGACCAAATAACTCAATTTTTGTCTCATCAGTCCAAGAACTTTGTTCCAAAAAGACTGTGGCTTGTCTAAAGGAGCTTTTGCATACAAGTGACTGTTTGTGAGTGAGTGCAGAAAGGGCTTCTTTCTCATCACCCTGCCATACAGATGTTCTTTGTGCAAATTGAGCTGAATTGTAGAACGATGCACAGATACACCATCTGCAGCAATATGTTCTTGCAGGTCTTTGTAGGTGATATTTGGGTTGTCTGTAACCATTTTCACAATCCTCCACATATGCCACTCTTGTATTTTTCTTGGCCTTCCAGATCTGGGTTTTACAGCAAATGTGCCTGTGGCCTTCCATTTCCTGATTACATTCCTTACAGTTGAAAGGACAGTTTAAACCTCTGAGAAAGTTTTTTTTAGCCTTCCCCTTAAGCATGATACTGAACAATCTTTGTTTTCAGATCTTTTGAGAGTTGCTTTAAAGGATCCCATGCTGTCACCCTTCAGAGGAGAGTCGAACAAAAGCACAACTTGCAATTGGCCACCTTAAATATCTTTTCTCGTGATTGGACACACCTGCCAATGAAGTTCAAGGCTTAATGAGCTAATACAACCAATTTGGTGTTGCCAGTAATCAGTATTGAGCAGTTATATGCATTCAAATTAGCAAAATTACAAGGGTACCCACATTTTTGCACAGACAGTTTTTCACATTTGATTTAATTTCATACAACTGAATACTGCTTCACTTAAAATTTTTGTTGATTAAACACCCCAGTACTCAGATGTTCCCGGGAATGAAAGACATACCACTGGTATCTTTTTTGTTGATTGTTGAGTAAATTATATAGTCTGAGAGGGCTTCCCAAACTTTTTCATATGACTGTATATTAAATATTAATGGGTGAATTTAATATGTTTTGCAAACGTTAGCGTCCATGTTTGCACCATTTATGACTGATTTAAAGACCTCAATGACTTCCTCGCTAAGTTTGCGTCCAAATTGCTTTTGTTAGCGTTCGCAGTGTATATAACAAAATTTTGCATTCACAAACCATTTTTTGCGACAAAATATTACGAAACTCCAGAGCAGGTGTTAAAGGTTCACAGTTTGCAGTTAAGATTTGTGATGCAATAAAAGCCTATCGAAGAATATTACATTGCGACAGGCCAATTTTTATTTCCAAAGTTTTGCTCTTTGCAAATTGTATTACATTTCACCCTTAGTGCCTACATATAATCAAACTTTCAATATGAGAGTTTCAAAAGCAACAATACAGAACTAAAAGTTATAGTAACAGGTCAAATAATTTGTGCCGAAAATCCAAGGAGATGGAAAATGATGCAATCTGTCAAGGAGTACAGAGTGACAATGAGGGTGGAACATGCCAAGGAAGAATATGTCAACCTCCCACACCATGGTATTACTAGGCCTTGCCCTCTGACCATGTCCAAAATATGTTCCCAGTTTTGCCTGAGCATAGCATCTCAAAGCATAAGATACCTACAATATAGAGTAGGGTTTAAAGTACTGATACTATCAAATATATATTTTATGGGAGACCCAAGACCTATAGGGAGTGGGAGACCTGATAAAAATCTGGGTAGAGTTGACATGTGTGCAAGGAAAACCTGCCTCACAATACAGGTATTGGTCTCAATATTAAGCTTGCACCCATACAGAAGTGTATAGTTACAAAATATGGGCACACCGAAACCCAACTTTGACTTTTATTGTAGATCTGATACAAAAATCTAAAAAGTTATATTTATTTCAGCTGTCAACTGAAAACTAACCAAATACAATTTGCCAATAATTTAGCTAAAACTTTGTCTAAAGGCTCATCTTTTTCCTCATCTTGTTACACTGCATGGGCTCAGTCTTTACAGTCTTTACAGAAAACCAATGCAATGTCTTTAATTCACACTATTCCCACAATTGTATGGGCTGAATTTGTGACAAACTAATGGGGGAATGTAACGTTGGTCAGTAAAGCAAAAACAGTTCGCATATGCGAATAAATGTTAGCAATATTGCCTTAACGAACACTTTGCCTCTCACACAACAGATAGTGATAGTGCCAATTTTATAATTTGCAAAGTGCAATTAAGATTTGCAATGCAATAAAAGCCTAATGAAGAATATTACATTGCGACATGTGAATTGTTATTCGTAAGTTTGTTCTCTTTGCGAATGTTATTACATTTTCCCCTATTTGTTTCCACGTCATATTGTGTAAAATGGAATGTAACCTTCCAGGTCTACAACACACAGTCCTTTGTCAGGTCTAGTTTTTATCTTGTAAAAGTAGTAATGTTCAATAGCTCAAAACAATGCCCTGGTTCAAGTCCTAGAGGGGATGGTTGATAATGTTGTCACTTTACCTTAATAGGTACACCATTAATAATGCACAAGGACATCCCCAGGCAAACACTTTTGTTACCCAGATCATAGTGAAACTGTCCCAAGTACCCAAATTTTCCCATGACTTCCATTTCTAATAAAGTATTCATTTCATCTGTCCCATAACATTAGCCTGGAGGGGTCATCCATTCACCTTAATGAATCAAAGACCATGGATGGAATACACAAAAGAAATTACAGGAAAGTCAATACCTAACATAATTCAAAAGATTTAAGCTACATGGAAAGCCTATATTGCTATAAAAAGAAAACAAACCCAATGATTTGGGTTTAGAATTTAGGGTGCTTCTCTGAGCACTGTTGTAATCTACATTCATTTTTCATGGTTTCTAAGATAATTGCTAACTCTAGTCTTTTGGCTCAACTGAAAGTCAGCAACCTAAGGGTTAACTAAATACAGGAAGTACATAGTAAGTGGGCCTTCAAAAGACTACTGAGCTGAAAGCCTGCCTGGTAGTATAAAACTAATATCTCAGAAACCACTTAAAATAGATAATTAATGTAAATTGCAAAAGTGTGCAGGGCCGAGCAAGTTCATACCTATTAATTTGTTGGTTTAAAATCCTCTTCAAAATGAAATCAAATTGGCTCTCAGATCTCCTCCAAAGGGAAGCCATGAGGATTGATGGCATTGCACAGCTAAGGATCAAGTAGTTGTACAAAAAATGCTAACAAGCTGAGCAATTAACTTAGTGGCCAACAGCTTGGAAGAGGTCTGTTATTCTGTATTCCAATACTAAAAAAAATGGGACCAGAAAAAATGTTCTAACTATATATACTATATAACTATATAACTATAGTACCATTTCCCTTATATGCCATGCCAGTGCCAGTAAAATGATACTAAAGATCATTAAATGCAGACGAAAGCCCAAAGAAATAGAATTGCCAGATGTAGGAATTGGATTCAGGAAAGGAGATATATTAATACTGATCCATGCGAGATGATTAAAAAAGCAAAGGAATAAAGCAAGACAGTCAACATAAGCTTAACTGATTGCAGCAAAGCCTTTAATTGCTTCAATAATGTTAACTATGGAATGTCCTCTGAAACAGGTGTACCTTAGTATCTGTGTTTTCACAAGGGACCTCTACATTGAGCACAAAGCCACAGTTATAACAAAAAAAAAAATAGTTAAAACAGACCCATTTTGTGAGGGGTGAAAGATTTGAGAAAGGTGATTCAAGGATTCAAGACTAAGCAACCTGTGAGCAAGCATCAGCAACCTTTGATAATCTTACACTACTCTAGTTAAAAGAACTAAAAATGAAGTAGAAAAGAGTAGCAAAACACAGAAAAGAGAGGCAAATGTATTGTTGATGCGAAGACCTGCCATAATATACAGTCTATTTCCTTGTATTAGTTATTACAAAAAAACGGATGCAGCAGATGCAAGCAATTTGTCACAGGCTGGTATGATTTAGAAATGTTCTTCAAATGTGTTGATGTGTTGTCTATAAAACAATTGTATTTTCTGTAAGTAAGTTTATGTTCACTATCCCTCTCTCAGCATCTGTTTCTCTTCATTCTGTCTTTATGCAGCAGTTGGGTGTCAGATATTCATTGACAGTTAGATTCAATATATCTTATAGGGGGGATCGTTTCCTAGCAGATGAATTAGAGCTCACTCAAGCCTTTCGCACAAATCCTGCATGTAGAGAGACATGATGTCTGGTGATTTTAAAAGAGTGAGCTCTAATACATCTTATAGGCCAGGGGTGCCCAAAAGGTAGATCGGGATCTACCAGTAGACCTTTACCCAGTGATCAGTAGATCTCAAGACACTGTCAACCAACAGTGAAGCGTTTTTAATTGATTGTATATAGAAGGCTTCTTATTTCAGTATGATGAAGCTTATATTATATTTTAATTTTCACAATAGTTCCCCTTTAAGGCAGGCTTTCATTTCCTGGGTGTCTGCCTCATGTCCAATAATATTGGGAGACTGAACTGCCCAATAAATGCTTTTACCAGCACTGGGCCTTCTATTTATTTGCCTAGTACCTTACTGCAGTACAGAAAGTAGCACATATTTTTGCTCCTACTCCATGGTATTATTATAGTTCCAATTGTGCCAGTCAGTAGCCTTCTGCTCACTTCAATCGGTCTCTCCTATTCATTGGAACTTTTAGTGTACAGGTATAGGATCCCTTATCCGGAAACCCGATATCCAGAAAGCTCCGAATTACGGAATGTCTCTCATAGACTCCATTTTATCCAAATAATCCAAATTTTTAAAAATGATTTCCTTTTTCTCTGTAATAATAAAACAGTAGCTTGTACTTGATCCCAACTAAGATATAATTAATCCTTATTGGAAGAAAAACCAGCCTATTGGGTTTATTTAATGTTTAAATTAATTTCTAGTAGACTTACGGCACGAAGACCCAAATTATGGAAAGATCCGTTACCCGGAAACCCCCAGGTCCCGATACCTGTACTGGATAACAGGTCCCATACCTGTACTACAAATCCCATCTTCCTCTCTTGGACTTCAGCTAGTTGAAGTTCAGGGAGCTTAAGTTCAGCAATACTTTCCCTACCTCTGATACAGAACCACAACTTCCAATATCCACAGACAGGATCTTTTCACATGTTGACAGCTATCTTTCACAAATAATATCTGATTTTGTAATAATCGTGAGCCTTTAATTTTTCTCTCCCTAAAGTGGAAGATCTCAGCTACCCACTAGGGTGATTTATGGAAATGTTTATGCTAATTAATGAATTGCTTGCATGCTAACTTCAGCTTATCTGTCAGGGCTGAAAATTCTCCTACACAGGTTAATAGATAAACAAGCGGCATGCATATTCACATCATGTTTGATGCAGACTATATTAGACTATATCAGAGAAATACAATCAAATGTTGCAACAGAACTTCTCTTTATCTTCTTGATATATTTTACATGATCAGTTTGTGCCACCTCTTCTTTCTTTCACATCTGTAGGTAAAAACTTGGCTATGCAATTGGATTGTTATGTGGCTAGGCTTATCATTCAACTGTTCTTAATTATTCTTGCATACAGTACAGAGGGAAACTGCTTTCTGTCACTGTCAATAGGAATCAAGCTGCATTGCAGTATAGCAACAGGTGCAATGCTCAGTCTGAAAAATGGGTAAAAATGTGTTGTTTTTGGAAAGACTTTTGCCTGCATGCCAAATGCAGCATCATAATTGCTTATTTTTTATATCTTGTCCTTGTATTTTTCCAGTTACAAAACTCAAACGTTTGAATGAACTTGAAAACCTTGAATGAACTTGAATGACCTTGAAACTCGAATAGCATCTTTTTAAGAAAAAACTCGAACGTCAAAAACTCAAAAGAATATTACTGCCCCGAAAAATTATTTGAATTGAATTAGAAGGAACTCGAATCAAGTTTTTTCCATGAAAAAATGTCAGGAAGGCTGTTAACATCTTCAAATGGGTCACTGAACCTCTGCCATTGACTTCTAAATGAACTTGGTTTTAGGTGGTGTACTATGGAATTTCGAGTTTTCCCAGAGTCGAGGTGTGAAAAACCTTAATAAATCTGCCCCCTAAGTAACACGTAAGAAAGCAGAAAATATCTATATGTTCCTTTTTCTTCCCTATACCCAGCACATTATTCCTATCATAACATTTACAGGTGAGAATGCTGGCAACTACTCTGATGGCACCAAGCTGATAACATTACACAAAACATGCGACTAAGTTTATCCTCCCAACAGGTCGCAAGATTGGGTGGCAAAACAACCTGCTGTCAGTGCCAGTGGGTCTGCCCCACTTCCTATGCTGAATCACACACAAGTGCACCTACTAACTGAGGGGAACCATGCAGCTATTGCCAGTGTCGTACTGGCCCACCGGGATACCAGGAAAACTCCCAGTGGGCCCAGGTGTCAGTGGGCCCTTCTGTTGGTCTATTTCATGGTCGTTGCCTATTTCTATGAGAATAAAGGCTAAATAGATGGAATAACAGGTTATAGTATGTAAAGAAAAGAGAATAGGAGAATAGAGGTTGAGTCAGGAGAGAAAGAAAATAATTCTTAGAGTGGGCCCCTGGTCTAAAGGTTTTTGGATGGGCCCCTGGTATAAGGGTTTTTGGTGGGACCCTGGTGTCCCAGTCCGACACTGGCTATTGCTACTTTCAAGCTGGCAGTAATTCCAGGGTTCCCACTGGGCTACATCAAAAGCAGCAGCTGACTGGTCAACAAGCACAATTGAACACGTTTTGCTGCATCAGGTACAACTCCCCCTTGCAAGTATATTCATGCTAGAATTGTGGCACAAAACACTGTATTCTGGGTAAAAGATATGGCAAATTGCTTCTGAAACAGTACTTTGCACAGGCTTTTGTAAATGTGCCCTTTCATGTGCCAGGGCCAAAGGGTACATATTTCAGCTTGCTGTGTCTGTTCATTCTCTGCTTGCACAATCAGACAGAAATGCTGTTAAAAGCCAAAAACCTTGTCGCCTTTTCTTTTCTACTTAACACTGCAATATTTTGGAGACTGCCAAGCCACACCTGATAAGGACTGAGGACAATCTATGAACACTTCTCTATTTCCTAGATTCTGAATATATGAAAATCATTTCATAAAAAGCGATATCATACTATAAGTGCTGGGAGTATTTTTGACAGAGGACTCAGAGCAGCATTACTTTGAGGGTTTACTGGTGTATTTATATAGACAGTTCTGACAAAGCTTACTTAGTTTTAACCTTTCCTTCTCTTAAAGTAATTCAAATGAATCCATCTAAAAAGGAAACAGCAACAGAACATACTCAATGTTTTCTATAAAGTAAAATAAACCGTAGCTAAAGCCTAATAGATTGTGTACAGGCAGCTCAATTCAGCAGATGTCTATTTACAGCTCTTGCATATCACGGTGGTATCCGAGAACCACAGCTGCAGGTCGCCCCTCTAGTGACAACTCCTGCAGTGACGCTTTATCTCTCACCATGAGCACAAAATAGATGAATCACCTTCAAGGACCTGAGTGACCCAGGCTCCTCCAGAGGCTGATTCAAACTATTTTATCTGCAGCAAGGAATGGAAAAAAACAGCCTCTTATTTATGGAACATAGAATAATGCCAACCTGATCTCTAGGGCATAGCACTAATCCTGTACAATAAGGCAGGCTATGTCCTCTGTTTCTTTGGCACTGGCTGTATTATGGATCTGTGCATCTGTTCCACTAATCACATAAGGGCTTTGGATGTGAGTAAAAAAGCAAACATAATTTGTATGGAGTTATGGAGTCAAGAAATTAATGTATTCTAGGTTAAAGTAGGAAGGAATACACATTGCTCTCCATCATGCTTTACATGTTGTTTTGCATCTACATCTCATGGGACCTTAAATGGAAGGTGTCATAAACCTCTCAGTGGAAAATGTAATGCTTTATGATCAGTACAGGGATAAAAATCATTGTACTGGCTTGTTTGATTCCTATATAAATCTTCAAATACACACACGCATATATATGTGTATCAGTAGAAGGGCAGTAAAAATATATCTGCTGTAAGTCAAAAGCCCATTACAGTGTGGAGTTGGAAGAAATGCAAGACACTCAACTCAGCAGAAATGATAGTAAAAATGACAAATGCAAAATGGCTCTCCAAAACAAGGACAAGCAAAGAGAAAGCATCCCTCAGTGCACACGTGCAAGCAGCCCGAGTTTTCTTTAGGCAGTCCTAAGCAAGGTGAATAATGCCCCAGAGTAGCCACTGAAGGTAAGAATAATGTGGTGTTATCTGGTACATATAATAAACAAGATGGCAGTGAAGAGACTTTATGTGAGTGCTGCCTAATCTGCAACCTTTCGGCAGTTGTTTAAGAACAACTCCTACCACCCAAAACAGCCTGGTGCAAGGTGAATAATGGGCATAGTTATATCTGCCTGCTCACGGTGCTGCCACTAATAAAAATAGGCCTGCAAGTCGCATGGTGGTATCTCTACTCCCACTTTTTTTTTTTTTTTTACAGAAGAACAAATCTCAGTTCTTATACTTCATATGATAAATTGTTTCTGTAAAAGTCTTCAAGCAAGGTTGCACTCTGATCAAAATCTACTGCCGCCATAACATTACGTCTGAGGCTTTGTACTTCTAAATTCCAGTTTATCAAAGAAGCGTGTTAAAGTGCCATTTGCTTCATCCGCTCTCAGTTCCAGCAAACCATGTACTGTCACAGGAGTTATAAACGATGACGGCTAAATCAGCAGGGCGTGTAGGGTTTAAACGGGAAATAAGCTTCAGACTGAGGCAGGTAGGATGTCAAGCTGAAAATAAAATATACCGAACACAGAGGGAAAGTCTTTTTTTCTGAAACCTTTAAGCCAGGACTCATGGGGGGGGGGGGGGGCATAGAGAAAGCCAATATCAGAACCACCAAAAAAAATAAAATATTCAGTTGTCAGTGATTAATATGGGCTTCACACTGTCACTAACATATGGTAATTGCCTTCAGCACAAGGAGCTGAACAAAGCTTCTCAAATAGATTTACAAAACGTATTTCCCTTTCTATCTTCAAATGCATTTTCCTAGGAATAGAGATTGCTAGATTTTAAGGGTCCTGGCACAGAGAGAAGCAAATCCATGTGCTAAACTTCCTCCCCCAATGAAAGCATTTCCTTTAATTTTGAATGGGAACCACTAGCCTGTGGTACGCTGCAGCAACACTTTGCAACTGTCTGACAAATGACACCACACATAAGGCATCAAGTTTCGCCTTTAACAGAAGGAAATTGAGCTGGTGGTGGACAAAGGCATCTCACAGCTTTCGTCCTGAAATGCAACCAGTGTTAAAAATGTACAATGTGTCATTGCCTTAAATAGGCATTATCAAAGGCACGATGCAGCAGCTGCTATACTACATTCCTTCTGGCAGACTGTCACATAAAATAGGCTCCACCCAATTAAATGACATCATGTACATTACATCATTTTTTATGGATACATGTCAGTGTAAAAGACTGTGCTCAGTTTATCTACGAATTCCCCCAAATAGTTTTTCACAGCCCTGTCATATAAGTAATCATAATGTGTGGCACAGCTACTTATACAACTTGTCTTGGTTCATCTGCCATTGCCCCAGCCTCCAAGGTTTAGACTGGTGTAGCTAGGGGCACATTTTGTATCCTAAATCTGAAGGTATTGGATACATTGATAAATGTATGTCTGAACATAGAACAATAATACTCAATTTACAATTAACAAATGTAAAGTTCCCCAAAAGTGGATATTAAGGTTGGGCACCTATCAGTCTGGAAGTGGCCTCACCAAAATGTCAAGTCCTCTTTGTAAAATGTTGTGGTAACATTTTTTTCCTTTTTTGGGGGGGTGTTTAATGTATTATCTTTGCATTGGTATCATACATTTTAGGATGTATTGGTTTTATTGGTTTAAATGGGTTGTTCACTTTCAAACAACTAGTTGTTTCAGATAGATCACCAGAAATAATGAATTTTTTCAATGACTTTCTATTTTCTATGTGTCACCGTTTTTCTAATATTGAAGTGTAATTTTTCACCTTCTAAAGCAGGTCTGGGAAGGGGGGTCGCCGACCCTGTAAACTGTTCTAAATTGATACATTTAGTTGTTACATTTCTTATCTTTGTCCCTGCTGAACAGAATCACTGGGATTCATTAAAGGGCATGTAAAGGCAAAAAAATAAAATCCCATTTTTACTTTCTTTAATGAAAAAGAAACCTATCTCCAATATACTTTGATTAAAAAAATGTGTACCGTTTTTATAAGAAACCTGACTGTATTCAGTGAAATTCTCCCTTCATTTACTGCTGTGGATAGGAATTGTCAGATGGTCCCTAACTGCTGAGCAGGGAAACAATCATACTTATGAACAGCAGGGGGAGCCCCCGCCTTACTTCCCAGCCATGCAGAACTCAAGCAGCTTTGTTTATGACAATCCCTAAGCAGCCCAGACCACACTGAGCATGTGCACAGTCTTAGTCTTGCAAAGATGTTTAATAAAGTTACAAGATGGTGACCCCCTGTAGCCAACTTTGATGTTTATATTTAGTATACAAAATACAGCATTTCTAGCCTTTTTCTATTTTAAACTTTACATGCCCTTTAAAGGCAGCTGTTAGAATTGATACAATAGTTGCTAATATTCCAGAGATGCTGCTGAGAAATACAACAACTACATGTTGTAAAATTGTTACTGAGCTGCCAGACTCAAACACCAGAGACACGAACATTCAATTTGAAACTTTTTTGGAAAAACAGTAACAAATAAATAATGGAAAGTAATTGAAAAGTCTTTGTTTCTGGGGAACAATCTGAAAACAACCAAACTGAAAAAATAGTTTGGAAGGTGAACAACCCCTTTAATATAATTTTTAGTTAGAGTGTAACTCATGTTATTTCCAGTCTAGGAATATACAGTTATCTCTTTTACTGCTGGGATTTAAAGAGATTATGAGGTATGTATACGTAATTTAACTGGATGATCACCATTGCAGTATGAATCAGATAATTGTTTAACCTACAACTAACCCTCCCATTTTATTTCTAATTATATATGATGTGTATGTGACATACACATAAAATCTACAGTAAATGACTATGATGAGACAATAAAATTGAGGAATGACCATAACATACTCCTTAAAACAGGCTCTGCCTCTTGATTAAGCCATGCTGGTGGCAAAACAGTCATTGTGGTGCAGTGATTGGAGGAAAGAGGGTCATTCCTGGACAACATTTGCTATATAGGAGACTGAAGCCAACATCAGAGATTTCAAGGTACATGCTATAATGCAACCCAGAGTTGGGGAGTGGACTGTGTAGATGTGGACACTCAGCACACATAACAGTCAATATTAATTGACTGCATATTTATGGTCACATACATTTTTACAACATAGTGTATTAACCAAAGACTGATTAGTGGGTAACACCTTACTGCCATGGAGTATGGAATGTTGAACGTCACTGATCAGCATCAACTGTTTGAGACTGCTGACTGACCTGTTCTGCATATACGTATGTGTGTACTATAGACTTTCTGGGAGTAAATGAGAACTGTTCAGTATTAATAATTCATATTATATTTTGATTATTGATGGGATATCCCCTCCTGGTTTTGCTGTCAAAGTTTTTAATATGAATTCAATAAATGTTATTCTATTATTATTTATCCTTTCCACATATTGGCTTTGGAATGAGTATCAGCTTTTTATAGTATTCCTGAGGTGTAGCTATTCAAATTCTCAGTTATTTAGTATCCTTCTAAACATATGTAAATTTCATGTACAACACTCATGATTCATGTGTTCAAATTTTCGTCATATTAATGATTGAGATACTAATAGATATGAAAATATTAAAATCACTGGAGTTCTAGCAGGAAATATCACTAGCTTGGTTTATTCTATATTATACAAAGGATTGTTTGTGCTAGAACAAGATACTGAAAGGGCCCAGGGAGTCAATCAGCACCTGCCACTATTCTGCCCTATGGTTCTCCCCTGCTCATAATGGTGCTCTGTACAGAACTCGTCTTTACACCCAGGTGTTCTACATTCCTACATGCAGTCAGTCCTAGTCAGATATAGGGGTGAGTCCTTATCACCAGAGACAAAAAGTTCATCTGCACTGACAAGTATATTTACTAAATCAATGAACCCCAAGCTTGTGATCAATAGCCCCTGCGAAAATACATCAATCATATGAACATTCATTGAACTGCATTTATTTATGCTGTTTATTACCATATATTTTTTCTGGCTCTTAAAAACTAGTGAATTAAAAGTCCGAGATAGGCAGAGAAATGCAGGTAGGAAAGCTATTTCCCTTGCTTTTCATTCATTATGGTTCAAGCATCTAGCTGTAAGCGACTGCATTATTAAATTATTCATCACTGGCATTACATTGGACAAGATTTTTTCTTATTTGCTAATTACCCCTTTCATCTCAGAGCAGACTGTTTAGTTGTCAAGATCTGAAATAATATATATCAATATGAATTTATCTTACCTTTGTGCAGCTATTTTGCTGTCTGTATTCAAATGGAGATTTAGCTCATCTCGGCTAATGCACTGCTTGAATGCTGCATGAAAATAATGAGAGTGATGGAATTTATTAAAACACTAGAAAGTGAATGGAAAAAAGCAATAACCTCTTGTGGTGATAATACAATTCAGCCTATACACTATGCAACCGGATGGCATATATATATATATATATATATATATATATATATATATATATATATATATATATATATATATATGTCCACCAATAAAAAAACTGTTTTGACGTTATTATAGCATTACTGTATAATAAGAGTGCAAGCTTTTGGGAATAGCATCTAGCCCCCTCGCCACATGCAAATTAAAGGGAGATCATGTACTTATAAATGATACATCAATAAAGGAATCTCTGCTCAAGTCCACTCTGCCTAATTAAAATTAATTTGATGAACAGCATGATAAATATTGGGCTCCAACTACCTCCGTCCAATGGAGGCATTCATCTATATTAATAAAATGTAAAGGACCAAATTACACAGCACTGGTAAACAGTACAAACAGATCTATTATCCAGAAACTTGTTTTTGACAAAGCTCTGAAATACGGCATTCACAAAATTATACAAATTCCCCCTTCTTAAAACATTCCAGACAACAGATGCCACATCTGTATCTGAGAAGGGATGTATATCGGACAAGAATTCAACTTGATATTGTAGTATAGGTATTTATTGGTCTAGGAACCCATAGCAACCAATCAGATGTCTTTTTTTCAAATAGCTGACCAATAAATGGCACCTGCTCATTGGCTGTTTTGGGTTATGGCACTAATAGAAGGTTAATAAACATTAACCACAAAACCTATGGGTCAAGACCCAAAACTGGGTCCCCATCTAGTAAGCCTTTCATAAAATTAAGTTTCCTCCTATAATACAGGTATGGGACCTGTTATCCAGAATGCTCAGAACCTGGGATTTTCTGATTTTTCTTTCCATAATTTAGACCTTCTTGACCTTAAATCTACTAGAACATCATTAAAACATTAAAAAAAAACGAGTTTGCTTCCTATAAGTATTAATTATATCTTAGTTTGGATCAAGTACAAGGTACGGTTTTATTATTACAGGGAAAAGGAAATCATTTTTTAAAATTTGAATTATTTGGATAAAATTGAGTCTATGGGAGACAGCCATGCCATAACTTGGAGCTTTCTGGATAACGGGTTTCTGGATAACAGATCCCATACCTGTAAATAAAATAGATAATGACAAGTTAGAAGAGCTGCATGGTTACTTCTAATTAAATTTTGGCTGAAATTGTCGATACTGCCTGCTTAGGCATTATGCCATGTTGGTTGTTTCTATAGCTAATCCTGCAATGCTCTTGGATCACATGTTCATATTTGAATATGTCAGCCAGTATGAATGAAGCATTATTTTAGAGTTTGACTTGGGGCCCACTCGGTCTGCTGTATTGATCAGTAATTGCATATTATCTGTATATTTGATGCATTCTGTACATCTCATTAACTGTATAGGGTAAAGCACTGCAGAAACCATTGCTGATTTATAAATATTCGTTAATAAAAATACAGGTATGGGATCTGTTATCTGCTTTGGGTTTGGGTTTTTTTGGTCTGGTAATTTCTGTAATTAATTTCACCATATTGTTTTGCCATGAGCATAGTTTATGCAACTTTGTTACCATCAAGATGAAGTTTATTTTTTACAGTGAAAAGGGAAATAATATAAAAAATAATAATGATGTGTTTAAATAGACCTCTATGGATAATGCACTTTTGAGCTTTCTGGATAATACATTAAGATATTTTATTTATTATACTTGTAAAAAAAACCCAATAATAATACAGAGCAACAGGGAAAGAAGCTATACTAGCTAGCTTTATTTAGATATGTAGGCATTACACATCTAACGTTGCTTAGAATAATACGTGCCATGCAGGCCCGGACTGGCAATCTGTGGGTTCTGGCAAATGCCAGAGGGGCTGCTGTATGGTTACATAGAAAGTTACCATATAGTGGGCTTGTAGGGGGCTGTTTGGGCTGGTAGTAGGCTGTTTGGGCCTCTGAGTACTTTGAATGACAAGTCCTATTTTGACTCCCAGTCCAAGCCTGGTGCCATGCCCTCATGAAAGAAGATTGTGCAGAGCTTACTGTTTCTCATCTGGAGTTAAAAAGAAAAGTGTGTATTTAAGTCAATGGGGAATTTTGCTGCATACCTTGTTACGTAGCAACGAGCTACACACCCATGTGCACAAAGCACGACAACTATGCCAAGTATGTGGCTTGTAGGCACAAGGAAATGAACATCACCTCCAGCAACCTGCTCTGAGACTTGGCCTGAATAGATCACACATTCCACAACAATGCATTGTTATCTCTGCTCTCCTCTGGCCAAGTAAAACTCAGGCTTATTAAGCAGCTATTAAGAAAGCCTGTTTTGTGGCCTGTAGGTAAACTCTGTTCTTGGTGAGCAACACCCAACCTGGATTCCTTGAAATAAAATGAACTGGACGTGTGCCCAGTGCCTCGTACAGTATCAACACATAAAAGGCACAGATGAACACAGTCACCCAAGCCTATAAAAAACACTCACTTCTGTTCAGTAAATATAAAAAAAAAGGTAAAGGGGAAGTTCAACCTTAAACTCTAGATCAGGGGTCCCCAACTTTTTTTTACCCATGAGACACATTCAAATGTAAAAAGAGTTGGGGATCAACACAAACATGAAAAAGTCCCTTGTGGTGGCAAATAAGTGCCATGGTAGCCCCTATGTGGACTGGCAACCTACAGGAGACTCTACTTGCCAGTATACTTAGTTTTCATGCAATTAATTCCATGCCTGGAATTTAAAAATAAGCACCAGCTTTGAGGCCAGTGAGAGCAACATCCAAGGGTTTGGGGAGCAACATGTTGCTCAAGAACTACTGGTAGGGGATCACTGCTCTAGATGTTGAGAAACTGTCTACGCTATCTATCTATTTATTTACCAACATACAGTAAGTACCCTGATTGCCTCCATAATGCTATCAACATCCTAAAATCCCCTTCAGGCAGCTATCAGTAGGGCACAGGTTACACTCCGCTTACATACAGAATACGCTGTTATAGATGTAGTAAGCAGGGTTATATTATATATTATATAATATATTATATAATATAAAAGCATACATGTAACTGGTTCATTGCACAGTTGTCTACTTTCCTATATTTTCTGCTAATCCTGTAGATTTACATACGGGAAAGAAGAATGGAGGCAAGTTTGTGAAGTGACAATGCATAGTCAAGGCATAGTTGAAATGTTACTGCGCATGCCATGGGGTAAGATCATAATTATTTTAAAAATTTCTCCCAGAAGGTTAAATAATGTCTTAACTGAATAGAATCAAATAATTCACATTATAGCAACGGTACCAATATGGTGCAATGTAAGAGAATACAAGAGTGCCAGCAGGGTCGGACTGGGGGGCCGGGGCCCACCGGGACTGGTGTCCAGGGCCCCCCCCACCTACTTGTAAGGTGAATCGCCGCTCGGCATAATTGCCAAGGCGGCGCATCCCGCATGCGCAAACGGCGCTAGGCGCGCATGCGTAAACGTTGCGCATGCGCAAACGGCGCTGCGATGTGCCGAATTTTTTTTTAAAAAACTGTTTGGGAGAGGGAGTCTGGCCCGGCGGGGGCCCACTAGGGTCGGGGCCCACCGGGTATTTTCCCGGTATCCCGCCGGGCCAGTCCGACACTGAGTGCCAGAAGCAATAGCATCAGTACACTGTTATCAGTAGTGTCTATCACTCATGGGAAGGCTGTATACTGTATATAGAAGGAACACCAGGTAAGTGAATTAATGAGCCTCTTTAGCCAGGAGTGTTTCTGCCACGAGGCAAGGTGAGCACCAAAGTAGGCTGGTAACTTTAAAAGGGAACTATTGTGATAATGAAAATTTAATATAAGCTTCAGCATACTGAAATAATAAACTTTCTAAATACAATCAATTAAAAATTCTGCATGTTTCTGAAATAATCAAGTTTATGTTCACTATTCCTCTTTCAGCATCTGTTTCTCTTCATTGTGTCTTCATGCAGCAGTTGGGTGTCAGATATTCATTGACAGTTAGATCCAATATATCTTATAGGGGGGCTCCTTTTGTCTAGAAGATGTATTAGAGCTCACTCTTTTGTGCAAAAGGCAGTTATTTTGTTAGATTTTGTTTTCAATTTGAAATTCAAATTCAAAAAGACCAAAACTAAGTCCAATTTTTTTTGGTCGAATAGGTCAATAGGTCAGTTTTTTTTTTGGTCGAATAGGTTCATATTCGGCCGAATTCGAATCATACGAATCAAAGGAATAGCGCATTCGATCAAATTGGATTTAACGTTTTTCCCAAAAAAAGTTTTTCAAAGTCCACCAATTAACTCCAAATCGGTTCTAGGAGGTCCCCCATAGCCTAAAATAGCAATTTGGCAAGTTTTAGATAGCGAATGGTCGAAGTCGAATTTTTAAAGAGACAGTACATGATAAATTTCGATATTCAAATTTTTTCAATTAGAAAATTCACCTCGACCTTTGATAAATCTGCCCCTATATGTAACAGGAAGAAGTGTTGAAGCAAAAGACAGAAATCTGTCTGTTAATTGGCTCATGTGACCTAACAAATATAGTTTGTTTGGCATGTTTGTGTGCACAGTGAATCGTACAATCCCAGGGGGAGGCCCTTATTTTTTTAAAATGGCCATTTTCTATTTATGATTACCCAATAGCACATACTACTAGAAATGTATATTATGAAAATGGTTTATTTACATGAAGCAGGGTTTTACTTTTGAGCTGTTTTATGCAATATCTTTTTATAGAGACCTACATTGTTTGGGGGGTATAGTTTTCCTTTAAGCACAAATTTATTTTTGGGGTTGACATTTCCTTTATTAAGCTACGCGTGTTCTCTCTGTGGAAGCATTAGGGGCAAGTATTTTAAAATTAAGTTGAGGTCACTATTTGGGAATCCCAGAAATGAATAATAAGGGCACAATAAATGACACAAAGTTTACACAAGGTCTAGTATCTAATAGCAACAGTCATCTTTGATTTTGCTGTTTGAAATCTGATCGGTTGCCAAGGGTTTCTAGACCAACATTAGAATATTAGAAGAGTGAGATTAAATGTAAATGTCCGGGAGGGGGATGCCACATCAGTTTGGAGGCCCCAGGCTCTGCTTTCTTGTTTACACGGCTGCATTTGCCTTACTGTTCTCTCCTCGCTGTATAATAAGAGATTTCTGCATATAGTTTTTCCCTTGGCAGATGTGTCAATATTTCTAGGAACCCATTAAAAACTGTGATTGTACCAAGTTGACAGCAATGAAACAGCTATGAGTCCCAGAATACATTAAGTTTCTCGAGAGCTCATTACACAGTCTGCAGTAATGGCATGGACGGAAGCATAAAATAAGTTACACTTTCATGCACAGATGTTATTTTATACACTCCCTTTACAATATAAAAAGAAACACACAAGTTATACACCAATGTTAATTATGAGGAATGAGAAAGTAAATAGTAAAAGCAACCCATATACTAGAGGGGCATCTCTGTATTGTCCTTCTTTTCTGGCAAAAAATGAGCAGATCTTTGCTTATTTGGCCACCCAGCTGTTGGGCAAGTAAGGCTGATTGATGGCTTGGCCCCAACAATCAAGTTATAACAGGGGCCTATGCAGACACATTGGGAGAGGAATGAATCAATAGTGCAATTCAAACCTGCCTGGTGTAGATAATTCCAGGCCAGAAATAAAGCCCACAGATGGACATTAGCAAATATACATAAGCTAATAATCGAGTCCAGTCTAAAGTGGCAGCTAATATTAGCCCATGTATTATAATTTAACTCAGAACCAGCTTTCCTTTTGAAACACAAAAAAACACACTTTGACACAATTGTAACTTTTATTATTATATGTGAATTATGTTTTGTCCTTGAGTAAGTAGTTCTCTTCATTCATTACATGATACATATTGCTAAAATTGCATTTTACTATTATCTCTACTACTAAGCAATACTAGGAGCAGTATTTTTCAGCCAGCTGTGAAGCACCCAACGAGGCTGTGCAGCCTGTCTCTACACGTGTGTATTGAGACTAATGATTTTTCTTGGAAAGATCTTTTCCTATAAAGATTGAAATTGTTAAGTTTATGGCCACCTTTATAGTCAGTTAGTGATAAGCAGATTCAACTGAATTAGACTAATATCACATGGGGCTGATTATTGGCCTACAGAAAAATTGATCTGATGTCCATGTATTGGCTGATTCTTAATCAGCCCCATGTGATATTAGCCTTAGATGATAGGCTGCCCTGTAAAATGTAAAAATCTAACAAAGAATTCACACTTGGAATCACCTAGTGTATAAATACACTTGCATTTATCAGTCATCAAGCCAAGGACGTGCACAATGGATCATCCACTTTTTTCTGCCTGCACCTAACTGGAGCTGCACTGGGGGGGGGGGGTTATTTATCAAAATCTGAAAGTATCTCAGAAGTTTCTGCAAACTACTCCGACCAAATCCGCACAGATTATTTTCCCCCTTATTTATCAATACATTTTCCAGAACATTTCTCAAAAAAATCGTGAAAAAGTCCAAATAACACAACTTTTCGGATTTGTCGCTGAAAACTGAGACTTTTTCAGATTTGACGCCCGAAAACCGCAAAATCTTCAGATTATTGCACAAAATCCTGTGCTGATCAGGATTTCGTAGAGAATTATCCTATTGAATTCTACATGAATTTGGCAGTTCTGAGTTGGAGTACTTTTTTATTCAGACTTTTAACACCCTTTGGGGGTTTAATAAATCCCGAAATATTTTAGTTTTTTTTCCACCAAAAAACTGTGTTTTCCCCTTTAAAAGGCCAACAAGAAAAAAAATCAGACTTTAATAAATAATTTGTTTCTGTTCGTTTCTTAACAATATTAACCAATTCTGACTCCTGAAAGCCAGCCTATGCAAGCACATGGCCTAATAAGCAGGTGCACTGCAAGCAAGAACATATGACCTTATTATAAAAAAATATAAACTATTTTTTTATCCAAAATTGCTAACAAAGCTAAGTTTTTATTTAAAAACAACTTTCTGTTTACAGTACAAGGCCGTCCGTCTCAGTGCAAAGTGCCATTGTCTAAATCTATGCAAAGTTTGCACCACCTTCACAAGAATGCAGAGTGATTTGTTCAGCAGCCCCACTCAAGGCTTTTCCTGTCACTAGTGTTCACACAGCTGTGTCCTGCGACTTTACATTGATCTCTACTGAAAGGGACTTGTGTTATAAAACAATTGCAGCTCGAAGAAGACTAAAAGGTAGACATAGTTTACATTCTAGTCAGTCCCGGACGGGCAATCTGTAGGTTCTGGCAAATGCCAGAGGGACTGCTGTGAGATGCCAAAGAGAGTCACTTTTTATTGGGCTTGGGAGGGGGTTGTTTTGGCCTCTGTGTACTTGAAATGCCAGGGCCTATTTGTAATCCCAATATGGACCAAATTTTAGTTGCATATAGTTTACCAGATATGGGATTTATTATGCACTACAGTTCCTTATTTTGTAATATATTTGAAAACAAATGCTTTACTCTAAGATCATACCTCCCAACATTTTGGAAGTAAAAAGAGGGACAACAATTTTTTTCGCAGGTTGAGCTGTCAAAAGAGGGACTGTCCCTCAGAAAAAGGGACAGTTGGGAGGTATGTAAGATCAACGCAGCTCAAAAATAAATGTTACTGCAAGCAAAAGAGGCACAAGCAACATCCACTAATTTAGTTATGGTAAATTGTGGAATTCTTTATGACAGAAGCACTCCAAGGTGCTATGGCCCTATGGGAGGAACTCCACGGATGATTTCCGACGTGCTGCGCAAAAACGCAGGTGTCTAGTCGGAACATCGGTTGGTGTCGCAGCGTTCGTCCGACGCGACATGACTGTCGGATGCAGACGCTGCATCTGAGAGTCGTGCCGCGTCGGATGAACGATGCGACTTCATCCGACATTTCCATATCAACTTATTTCTGTCGCATTCCGACTTGACGCCTGCTTTTTTTGCACATTGCGTCGGATAGCACCGAAATCGCCTGTGGAGTTCTACCCTATCTGCCAATCATAACCCACATACAGTGAGGGTACAGGTTGTGAACAGTGTGCTGAAACAGTAAGTGGGGCCCCAAGGTTCTAGGCAAGAGTACACCTAACGCAAGGATCAAACACAGGCATTTCATTCCATACAAATAGCAGCTACACTTGAGCTTGAAGTGAAAATAATAGATCAAACTTTATCTAGACACTTGACTAAAACAACTCACCATCTCCTACTTTTATATTCACTGAAACAAAAAGAAACAAAGTAGCTCAGGTTTCATTCTATAAGATATGTCCTACCATGCTGCTATGGAATTTAATTTCCCACCCTACCCAAACTCTGTTTTACTAGTTCAATGCATGCTGTAACAGACCATTAGGTAGGCCATAAGAGCTCTCCAGTAGTGGCCATGGCTCTTCTAAGGGAGATATTACAAAATCAATAAAGACCAACCATTAGAGCTCTGTGTTTTATCACAAGTGACATCAACCAGGGCCTGGAATGTATCCTGATCATAGGGTTACAATTAAGAAAATCCCCTTGATGTCAAGAACCCAGGACAGAAATAGTGTTTGGGTCCCCGTTAATCAATAATAAATAATAAGCTTTAACGATCTGTTTTTGATTAGGCCGTTCCTCATTCTTCCTCTTGTAGAACAGCCATGCTGAGCAACAACAGGTAACTCAAGCTCAATCAGTAGTGAATGCCTTCACCATAAATTGTTTGCAGAACTGTTGTTTATACCCAAAGTTTTAATAAAAAAAAGCAAAAGGATGCATGCAAAAACTTTGTGGAAAAAGTAGTAAAAACAATTTGACTTTTGACATAAAGGGAAAAAAATGCAGTATAGTTCAACTGAATCATACTGACAGCTCCCCATTACTGAGAATGGTGATACTGCTCCCACTTCCATTGGGGTGCTTTATTGCCACAATTTCACCTGAGAAGGGTTAGGGTTTGGGATTAACAAATTGAACGTGATGTTTCATTTAAGGCACGATTCTTTTCTTAAACCCTGTAATTTCTAACAGGCCACAAAGATAATTGGATTTTGGCTAGCCCAAGTATATTATTATACAAAACACACCAAGTGGCATTCATATTATCCATACAAGGTCATTTTTCTATACACCAGCAAATAGTGCAATTCATTGCGTAGATTTACGTTTTTTAATTATACCTTGCAATGTTGTGGTTTTTGCATGCTGCATTTCTTTCTGACGGGATACAAAGGGTTCTAATTCCCAATTGGCAAAAAGCAAAGCCATGATTTGTTTGTTTGCCTTGTCCTTTGGTTTAGAGCTGGTGGATTCTAAGAAATACAGAATAGTAAACTTGAATGTAACTTGTGCATTCTAAAAGCAAATTTAATTCTAAACAATTTTCCAGTATTCATAAATGAAAGATTTTCAATACTTTTAAAGGTATTTGCAATGAACTCAAAAACTGTGTTTCTGATATTCAGAACCTGCAAGGCATTGGGGGATTTGGAGCCTTTTGATGAAGCGACACTGTATACTATAATAAAATTAAAGATGGGAAGTCTAACCTACAGTTACGGTTTTTTTCAACAGACTCTTTGGCTAACCATGGATTGAGGACTTCCGCCAGCCTGATATAAATATTAACTCTCACCATTTTGACCTATTGCCTAAAGACGATAAATCTCTTTAAAGGTTGTTGTACTATGACACCCACTCAGGGTCAGACTGGGCTAACGGGACACTGGGAAAAAACCCGGTGGGCCACAGCCCTCATGGGCCCCAGACCTGCTCCCCCGGCGTTTTTCGCCCATGTGAGCGTCACTCAGTTTTCCGTACTTCACAGGTTTTTCAATGAATGCACGTGGCGTGAGTTTAGCGGTTGGGAGGGGGCCCCCAGGGACTGCCAGGAGGGCCCTTCATTTTGCAGCCCTGGTGGGCCCCCAAGGCTCCAGTCAGACGCTGCACCCATTAAAGGAGAACTAAACCCTAAAAATTAATATGCCTAAAAATTCCATATTTTATATACTGAACTTATTGCACCAGCCTAAAGTTTCAGCTACTCAATAGCAGCAATGATCCAGGACTTCAAACTTGTCACAGGGGGTCACCATCTTGGAAAGTGTCTGTGACACTCACATGCTCAGTGGGCTCTGAGCAGCTGTTGAGAAGCTAAGTTTAGGGGTCGTCACAAATTATCAAGCAGAAAATGAGGTCTGTCTGTAATATAAGCTGATGCTACAGGGCTGATTATTAAATTCTGATGCTAGTTGCACTGGTTTCTGTGCTGCCATGTAGTAATTATCCATATTAATTACTAATCAACCTTATATTGTGACATTTCTATTCTATGTGTACTGTACAGTATATTTAGATCCCTAAGCCAGTGGTGGAACTACCGGGGGAGCAGGGGGTGCGAGCGGGCCAAGGCCTGCAACCCCTCAGGGCCCCCCGGCAGTCCGTTCACCGCTGAAAATGCGGCCAAATGTGGCCGTACGGAGGGGGCGGGGCCCGGCTGCGCGTCACGCAGCAGGGCCCGTCCCCCTCTAGGATCGCTACTGCCCTAAGCTCAGTAAGTGACAGCAGCACAGAGCATGTGCAGTGAATCAGCAGAAAAAAAGATGGGAAGCTACTGGGGCATCTTTGGAGACACAGATTCTTGCTAAAGGGCTGTGGTTGCCTTGGGCTGGTACAGAAGCCCAAAACATAATGTACAACAATCCTAGCTTACTTCTTTAGTTACAATTTAGTTATCCTTTAACCTGTCTCAAAAGAATAAATGTCTTCTTTTTTAACCAATATAGCTTTATAAGAGTAAAATAAGAAAAGAAAATGACAACTGCACCTCCAATGTGCACAAGAGGGCATACACAGCATTACATTTCTTTTCCATCAGTGCGTTTTCTAATACACAGTATGTATGATTGGCTTTCTCCCAGTCTTATTTATGAAATAGCAATATATGTTTAATAGATAAATTGCTGTTTTTAGCATCGCTCTGTGAATGCAGCCATTCAGAATACAGATGGCCAAGGAAATTACATTTAATTTTAACTCCTGCCATCATTCTCTGAGATAAATGCCTCTCTGCAGAGAAGCTAAGTACAAATGTAAATTATTTGCTTTAGATCATGTTTCTCCTTATTAACTTTTGTTCAACAAGAATAAAAAGGGTGGTCTCCATGGAATACCCATTTCCCCCAAAAAACTGTTTATGGTATAGCTAGAGCAATGGAGCCTTCGGCACATGGGGAAATTTCAGGACATTTTTATTGCCCCGTATTTATGTTTAACCTAATTCTAAAGCCCAATGTAAAGCAATTGTCAGGTGCTTGGAAACATGTCCCCTAGCAAAACTGGAAGTCCAAACGGAATATTTGCGACTGGGAAAAAAAAAATATAAGCAGAAACTGGATTTGCATGCATGTTTGTGTGCTTTTGATTGTAAGCTCCACAAGTTAGAAACTGATATGAATGATTCAGTTGTCTCTAAAGGGCTGTGAGCTAATACTAAAAAGTTACTTATAAAGTAGCACAAGTTAAACCCTTCTCAAGTTTAAATAAATAAAAGCAGGGCACAAGCGGGAGAAATGGATGTAGGTATAGAAATACATCTGGGTTTCCAGGCAAGCAGAGCTAAAAACCAGATGTGGAATTTATTATGCTATTAACACTACTGTTCCCTACTGTTAATTTTATTCTTTGTGGAGAAATAAAAACAATATCCAATCAGCCAGTATTACATTTTGAAAGTACTGTGGATCTGTACAAGTGAGTACAGCGTGAATGCAAGTGTCCAGTCCAACACAGGATTGCCATTTGCAGATGGGCCCAGAAATGAAAGTGTTGCCTGTATTTATTTCAAGCTGTATGGATTGAAAATTCCACATTCCGTGGAAAAAATGAGCAACAGATCATATATTTAGTTGTGTGTAACCCAGTAAGAATAAAAGAATTTGTAAAACGATGCACTGCTACCTCAATTACTCACCAAGTCTGAATGCGCCCTTACTCACCGAGCTTTAGCAAGAAGACACATGGATGAGACAATTCAACGTGAAAGCTTATTTTATATACTGTTTGGCATTACACAGCGGGCACATATGCATCTAGGAGCACAAATTAGCATACATTTCACCAGCTGCATCTCTCTTATGAGCTCACGTCAAAGGAACCGGTGTCTGGGAAACAATTTAAATGCAATGTATTCAATCACTTTAGTTCAACTTCCTTGAAAATAACTCTATAAGGATCTGTGCTTACCTTGTAATATGCAGCCTGTGGTTATTTTATTATTTATTTAAGGCAGTGTACTGAAGAAAACCAAGACCAAGGTAGGGTGTCTAAGCTAAGTAAATAATGGCAACGGCCCTTGTGGACACAAACCTTTAAAGAATTTTCAAAAATGATAAATGGTATTTTAGGGTTATTGGTATCAATTATACTGCAAAAGGCAATACTATCAAACTGTCTTAAAGAAACAGTAACCACCAAAAAATGAAAGTGTTTTGAATTAATAATACTGTAGTCCTGCACTGGTACCACTGGTGTATTTGCTTCAGAAACACTACTATAGTTTATATAAACAAGCTGCTGTGTAGCCATGGGGGCAGCCATTTAAAGCTGAAAAAGGAGAAAAGGCACAGGTTAAGTGATAACAGATAAGCTCCGTAGTAATACTTGGATTCTTCAGAATGTATCTTATCTACTGTGTATCCTATGCTTGAATGGCTGCCCCCATGGCTACACAGCAGCTTGTTTATATAAACTATAGTAGTGTTTCTGAAGCAAACACACCAGTTTTTTCAAGTTTTCATTCTTTGGTTTTACTTTAAACGTATATATGTCAAGTGCCCCAATTTTTGCTTGCAAGAACGGATGCAGCTTTCTGGAAAGCAGCAGATATTCAGAACAAACAAATGTGGCCAAAATGCCTTGATTTTCTTAGCTAAAAACACAGGTACTTATGGAAGTGCTTTATTATTAATGGGTGACATTTGAACATTGAAAGGTACAGGTATGGGAGCTGTTATCCAGAATGTTCAAGACGACCTGTACCTGTATGATAATAGTAACATTTTTTAAAATGTTTGAATTACAGCATTGGCTTTATCACGTTAAATGAATAAGGCACTGTATAGGCCAATAAAATATTCCCTCTCATTTAAAATAAACAAAACAACCCAAAAAGTCCCCCAGAAATATCTATTAAAAGAACAACAAGCCAATCAGAAATGTTAAAAGCCACATTGCCCCTGTCCACACAAAACAAGCACGTCTTGATTCAGCATTATTGAGCAAATATTTTGTCTGCCCCAAATACAAGTTTGGTACATTTAGGCCCTAACATGTTACTCTAGCTTTCTTCTACTCTGATTCATTACTTTGCTAATGCCCCTCTATTGACAGTTACCTAAGCTGTTTAATCATCTCAGTGCATTTCTATAATTCAGTCATTGCTCATCGTGATGGATGCATAGGCTGCCTTATGTCTTGCACCCAAAAGCTAGCTAAAAGCTTTCTCATAGCTGCAGCTGGGGCTCCCAAGAGAACACTTGAATATTCACACAAATAAAGGGCCAACAAAAATAATAATACAGGTATGGAATCTGTTATTCAGAATGCTCAGGACCTGGGGTTTTCCGGATAACTGATCTTTCTGTAATTTGTATCTTCCTATTTTTATCTACTAGAAAATCATGCAAACATGAAATAAACCTAATAGGCTGGTTCTGCTTCCAATAAGGATTAATTATATCTTAGTTTGGATCAAGTACAAGGTACTGTTTTATTATTACAGAGAAAAAGGAAATCATTTTTACAAATTTGGATTGTTTGGATAAAATGGAGTCTATGGGAGATGGCCTTTCCGTAATTCTGAACTTTCTGGATAACGGATTTCCGGATAACAGATCCCATACCTGTATATAAAATGTTAATATCCAAAGTTAGAAATTACAGTTTTCCAAGGTCTAAAAATGCAGAACAACGAATAGGAAATTGGCTTTGATCATAACAAACAATAGCCATCTTATTACATTCTTCCCAGAGGGCAGCCCATTACATAAGACCTTCAAAATGATTTACATCTATAAACGCAATTGTGGTTTTATCATTTTTCAACCTGACGAACCCAAACTAAAGACTAACTAATGGACAAAGCTGTTATGTATACATGTACGCTATTCTGCTTTATAAGCTCTTCAGAATGTGGGTTGTTAGAGACGGATTAACCGCACAAAAAAGTTTAAAAACTTGTATTTTTGATGGACAGTATTTCAAAAACTTTGATGCTACACCTACAGTATTTACTGAACTGAAATATCTTTTTCGAGCACAGCAGAATCAGCATGAGTTTAGCTGTATGTTTGGCACATTTTGTACACCAGCTGCTGACAAGACAGTAGCACTATTTACATATTTGATGTTATTAATAAAAAAAGTTGGCATTGACTTCTACAGTAGTTTTCATATCTTAGCCAGTGTCGGACTGGCCCCCCGGGATACCAGGAAAACTCCCGGTGGGCCCAGGTGTCAGTGGGCCCTCTTGCCTCTAACCATTTGGCCTATTTCATGGTCATTCCCTATTTATTTATGGGAAAAAAGAGGCTTAATAATGGAAGAATAGAGTATAGTATGTAGAGATAAAAGACTAGGAGAATAAAGAGGTTGAGTGGGGAGAGGAGGAATAATAGTTTGGAAAGTGGGCCCACGGTTTAAGGTTTCCTGGTGGGCCTCTGGCATTCAGTCCGACACTGATCTTAGCTTTTTTGCTTTCTGTAACATTGTACATAACCCATTAAGAAACATAGGAAGTGGTTCACTGACATTTACACTTGAAGCGCTTCATAACTACATGGCCATCTATCAACATAAAGATGAAAAGAACCTGTACCGAAGAACTAAAGATAAAAATTGCCTGGAGCATCTCCTAAGCAACCATGCTTCAAAAAGCAAGAAGCTGACATACAGGCCAGCCTTAACAAGTCTACATATGTATGGAATGCACAAAGAAGGTGGAAGACATTTTCCCAATAACTACAGGAGTAGTTATTACTACTTCACCAAGCACTGCACCTGTATCACAGACCCAAATAGAAATTGAAATAAAGGACACATGAATTTTTATTCCAGTCTCAAGCTACATTCTGTGGCTGCAAAAATCTATATAATATCTATTGTATTGTAACGAACTTACCTGGTGGTCTAGTGGGGGGACGGCAGGGACGCCTGCCGCCCCCTCGGCGAGGACGCTCGCCGCACTGAGCCGCGCCGGTCTGTTAGGGCGCGCGCGCCTCTTCCTTGGTTTTATGCGCATCACGTCAGCGCGCAGTGGCGCGAAATTCAAATACTATTTAAAGGGATCCCTGGTTTTGTTCAGTGCCCGTGATAGGATTTCGTTTCCTGGTGCTTTGAGCTATATTCTGAATCTGTTTGATCCCTGTTTTGACCCCTGCCTGGCTATTTTGACTATTCTGAATTCTGGATCCTGACCTTGCCTGCTTACGACTACTCTACTGTTTAACCCTTCGATTGATCAGCCGGTTTTGACCCTTTTGCCTGTTTGACGATTCTTGTTATCTGCCTGCCTCGACCCAGCCTGTTTGACAATTCTTGTTATCTGCCTGCCTCGACCCAGCCTGTCTGACGATTCTGTTGCCTGTTCCATTTGTACCGTGACCTTCGGCCCAAAAGACTCTGCTACCTGCCGTGCCCCTCTGCTAGCCAGAACATCTTGCCTTGTACCCCTTGTTGAGTCCAGGTGGCACCCAAGTAAGCTGAGGGCTCCTCCCGAAGCCCAACGGTGGTCACACTACTGGTGAAGCCGAGCCAAGACCAGGGTACTTAGCACCTGTTCTGGTATTGGGTGCCGGCTGTGACAAGTATAAGTACAATAAGAGTTTCGTATTTCAAATTCATGCGAGTTTTTTTTTATTTTCTAATAAATTTGAATATATTTGAAATTCGATTGGGGGGTTATTTGATAAAAAAAATTGAATATCTAAAACTCTTTTGAATGTCAGGAAGGCTAGTCACATTTCCAAATTGGTCCCTGGACCTCTCCCATTGACTTATACATGAACTCGGCAGGTTTAAGGTGGCAAATTAAAATTCGAATCAAATTTGGATAATTCACAATTCAAATTTGAGAGTTTTGACCAAAAAAAAAAAATTCAAAAATTCGAATTTTTAATTTGACCCCTTAATAAATCTGACCCTTAGGGGGCCGATTCACTAAATTCGAGTGAAGGATTCGAAGTAAAAAAACTTCGAATTTCGAAGTATTTTTTGGGCTACTTTGACCATCGAATGGGCTACTTCGACCTTCGACTACGACTTCGAATCGAAGGATTCGAACTAAAAATCGTTCGACTATTCGACCATTCGATAGTCGAAGTACTGTCTCTTTAAAAATAACTTCGACCCCCTACTTCGGCAGCTAAAAGCTACCGAAGTCAATGTTAGCCTATGGGGAAGGTCCCCATAGGCTTTCCTAAGTTTTTTTGATCGAAGGATATTCCTTCGATCGTTGGATTTAAATCCTTCGAATCGTTCGATTCGAAGGATTTAATCGTTCGATCGAAGGAATAATCTTTCGATCGTATGATCGCAGTATTTGCGCTAAATCCTCAATTCCTAGTCGAATATCGAGGGTTAATTAACCCTCGATATTTGACCCTTAGTGAATCAGCCCCTTAGTGAAGATTAATATGGAAAACAAAGCAAACTGCTGCTTAGCCCACTGAATAGTCAAAAACAGCTTGGTATGGGATCAAGAAACCCCCTATCTAGAAATTACAGGAAGACCATGTCCCACAGACTCTATCTTAATCAAATTCAAATTTTTAAAAATGATTTCCTTTTACTCTGTAATATTAACAGTACTTGATCCCAAATAAGATATAATGAATCCTTGTAGGAGGCAAAACAATCCTATTGGGTTGATTTAATGTTTAAATCATTTTTTGGTAGACTTAAGGTATTTATCTGGCAAACCCCTGGTCCTGCACCTGAATAACAGGAACCATATCTGTAGCAACTATACTCTGCATGAAAATAATCTTGCAAGATAATAAACAATAACACATGCATTCAGCTATGATCAGCCATCAATATGTATGATTTACATTATGAAGCTATGCTTATTAACACTACAGAGATAAGCTTTGTTTTTCAGATACAGAGCTCTGTATTTTATGGCTGTATTTAGCTCCCTTCTGGCTGATGGTTTGCACACAATAAAATGTAAAACAGACAGCACTGAGAGGGACAGTATAGAGGCACAAACCAATGAACTGCACAGGATATGGGGTCTCTGGAGTATTTACACTCACTATACCACCTGCTGTGCACACTTTTAAGAATAGAAGGGTGTATTTAATTGTACATTCACTCACAGTTGTATTACACGTGCTAACAGATCTTCCTCAAAGGAAATCAAGTGAACCAGTTCCCCTTGAATTGCAGATGACTAAATAAAGGTTCCAGCACCTTCCTCAGTGCTGCAATGTGAGTTAAAAATGTGACCCTTGTTATAATGTATAGTAAAAAGTAAAGTGTAGGGATACAAGTAGTGCTGTATAATTAAATATATACACACATGATTTTAAGGATTTTCATGAAGAATTCTTTTCCTGGTACTCATGACTATTTCTGTTTATCTTCCAGAAGGTCTGCCCTGCTTTACAGCAGACAGTCTCTATGTATATACTCAATATCCAATAGGACAATGTGGTATCAGTTACTCTTCATCTGAATAGCTTAATAATGTTGATATTAATAAGCTATTTATAACTGCTAAATGGCAATACCTGCAGCTGATTTAACAAGGAAAGTGACAGATTAAGAACCCCCCAAATCATATGGTCACTTTCAATTGTCTGCTCATCGACATACAGCTGAATATGGAAGCATAGCTGGTAACCTGGATCCATTCCAAATGGAAGCACAGAGTTAACAAAAACAAACCCTTTTTCACATGGTTGGAACAGCAGATATATTATTGTAGATACAGAGGTGGACCACAAGTATTTCATAACAGACAGATGTCACAATGGTGGCCTCCCAAGCAACCCATGCTCCATGTCCTGTACTCTTCTGACAGAAGTGTTCTATGTAGTATAGGTAGTGAAGTCAGTCTCATCCCGTGACTAGGGTTGCCACCTTTTCTGGAAAGAAATACCGACCCTCTTATCTTATATATTTATCCTTTTTCCCTATTAATAACATTGGGATTAACCATCATTTTTACCGACCAGGCCGGTAAAATGCTGGCCGGGTGGCAACCCTACACGTGACAACTAGCAAGTAAACAGGACATTTAAGAGGCTATATGAAACCACAGACTGGGTGCCACAAAATGGGACAGTAGGGAAGTATAATTATTGTGATACCGGTTCAAATTATTCTTAGCAGGTAATGGGCCTGTAACTGCAGAAGGTTTAAACCTGGCGATTCCTGTAACTTGATGTATTTCCAGAAGTGGCACAACCAAAGATCGTGGTCTCCAACACTGCTGTAGATCTCTGCAGTTCTAGGGGAACTACAGGGCAAAGTTAGGCTGGGTCAAATGGCAGTGATGTAGTTAGATAGGGGCCTGAGCACTGACACTATACTGGAAAATGTGCAGGGTGGTTTATTTGACCACCATTTTCTGCAGGACAGTCCTGATTTCAACAGCTCAGCCTGCAGTCCAGAGTTTCTTACTGAAAAGTGCAGAGTTTCTTTTTGTATCTTTTTCTGGCATCAGTGCTGGAAATCAAAGTTTCTGAATCTTAACTAAAATAAGAGGCTTTTTGGCAGAAAGCCCAGATCACTGAGTAGCTGCACTTCAATACATTTGTAACAATTTAAGATAAGCAAAGATACAAATGTAACTATTTTATGGCTTAAAGGGCAACTGCACCTTAATTAGCAAAACTGTTATAACACATAAAACACAGCCCAAAAACGCCCAGAAATGTGTTAAATCTTTAATAACCTGCCAAATTTTGTATAATGGACACATGGTAATAAGGGGGTGTAGTCATAAATGGGCGTGATCAAAAATGTTTCACCGTGCTGTGTTTTGTCCCTCTTTACACTTTTCAAATGTTGGGAGTTATATGGGGCTATACATAGTGTCAGTTTCCCAGGTGTCCCCAATCATGTGACTTGTGCTCTGACAAACTTTAGTCACTCTTAACTAGGGATGCACCGAATCCACTTTTTTGTGTGAAAAAATCCTGTGTGAAAGATTTGGCCAAATACCGAACCAAATCCTAATTTGCATATGCAAATTAGGGGTGGGAAGGGGAACTTTTTTTACTTCCTTGTTTTCTGACAAAAAAGTCACGCAATTTCCCTCCCTGCCCCTAATTTGCATATGCAAATTAGGATTTGGTTCGGCCGGGCAGATGGATTCGGCCAAATCCGAATCCAGCTGAAAAAGGCCGAATCCTGGCTGAATCCCGAACCGAATCCTGAATTCGGTGCATCCCTACTCTTAACTGCAAGTTGGAGTGATATCATCCCGCTCCCTTTCTCACCGAGCAGCCCACCATCAGAACAATGGGAATGTAACCAGATAACTGCTCCCTGGTGGGTGATAATAGCACTCAATAGTAAAAATCCTTCAGTTACATTGAGTATGAAATAGAATATCCTGTCTGAAAGCAGTTTCATCATGAAGAGCTGGCTCTTTCTGAAAGCACAGGATCAGTCAAAATGACCTGAGATGGCTGACTACACACCAATATCACATCTAAAAAAATAAACTTGATGGCTCAGGAATAAAAATGTATATGGTAGATTGAATTATTTGCAGTGTAAACAATGTAATTTAGAAATAAAAAATATATAATAAAAATCATGACAGTATCCATTTAACTCACATATAATTTTGGTGAGTGAACTTAACCAATAGTCAAATAATACGAAGAAGTCTAATACATTTCAGATAATTGCTAATAAGTGCATAAGAGTACCAGTGTAGTGTGTACATATGAGAAATACTTTAGATTAAGTTCTATGACACATGTTTTTTTACATTCCATTGCTCTATATTTATGTCAGTATTGTCATTTTTATTGTGTTTTAAATATTCCTATGCTATATAAATAATGCCAAACACAGAATTAACGCATGGACTGGCTGGAGGCTTTTTGGACAAATCTTGGCAGACCACAGAACAGAGAAAAGAAACACTCAAATGTATCAAGGGAATTAGCAGAGTTCAGGAGGGATGCAGCAGATGGAGTGTGAAAAATGGAAAGGGAACATATGGAAACACCTATTTACAGAAGGGGCAACAGATACATTATATCAGGGCTGGTGTTTGGCATGAAAGACTTGTGGGGTCACACAGGGTGACACAAGAAAGAGACCATAACCCTTCCATAGAAACACTTCTGTTACGATAACCACACAGTATTTTTTTGGACATTAGCCATTAACACTTAAAGGTACAAAATATTAGCCTGCTATTTGTATTTAAATGTATTTCAAGGGAGCACTGTTCTTAGACTCTGTACACTGTTAGCCCTGTGTGGAGAAGACTCCTGCAGAACAAAACAATTTAGATACATAATGGCTTAATATACAAATCAAAATTAATCATTTTATGGGCAGAATATACTGATCACCTGGTTCTTCTCTGTCAAATTCTGTGTTTAAAGCACACTTACGCGGGCATCCTACCAGATAATTTACTGATAACTACCCATATATTTGCCCTATGTTCCTTGCTAACGTACAGAGGTGCAAAAGTCATACAGGTGTAGGATCCATTATCCTGAAAGCTCCAAATGATGGCAAAGCAGATAGACTCCATTTTAATCAAATTATTCAAAAATGTAAAAACTATTTCCCTTTTCTCTATAACAATAAAACAGTACTTTGTACCAGTATCTCCTTATTGGAGGTAAAACAATCATATCGGGTTAAAGTAATGCGTAAATTATTTTTTAGCAGACAAAGTATGGAGATCCAAATTATGGAAAAAAAAACCCAGGTCCAGAACATACCAGATAATAGGTCCCATACCTGTACTGGCACAAAACTTAACTCCTATCAGATGAGCAAGGAAAGTAGAAGGGTGTGCCAGAATTTTAAATCCTCACTGTGTGCGTAACACTAGAATAAATGTAAAAGACAAATTGGTAGGATTTTATTTACAGGTACATATATGGGATCAGTTAAGTTCCACATTACGGAATGGACTTCTCCCATAGACTCCATCATAATCAAATAATCAAATATTTTAAAAATTATTTCCCTTTTACAACAGTAGCTTGTACTTGATCCAAACTAAGATATAAGTAATCCTTATTGGAAGCAAACCCAGCTTATTGGGTTTGTGTAATGTTTATATGATTTTGTATTAGACTTAAGAAATGAAATTATGGAAAGATCCGTTATCTGGAAAACGCCAGGTCCCAAGTATTCTGGATAACAGGTCCAATACCTGTATAAGGAGTGCATTTTAGTGCAATTTATCATTTATGCTTAAATCAATAATTTTTGCCAAGTTTGACCATAACTTCAATTTGTCCAACGTGCATTTACATTGTATTAGGAAGGAACATATACAATTGAAAATATTGCTTAAATAGAGGTTAACAACACTTAATGCCAAGGTTATTTTCTGAGAAATAGAGCAGTGTAGTTTAATCTAATTCCTGCTGAACCCAGGTTTACACGTGGCACACAGTGTCCCCATATAGGATTAGTCTGTAGGCTTCTCTGAGCTGTTTATGCTTGGAATGGCACACATGATGTCCAATTAACACACTGCTGGGATTAAAAGCAATTAAAATGATAGCTTCCTGTGAAAACCAAGGATCAAAATAGCTCTCTAGGGATTTTGTGTAAAACGAAAATTGTCTGTCCAGTTCATTTAATAAACAAGGCAAATGGACCAAAAGGGAGTGGTAGTACAAAAAAAGCAACAAAATAGAAAGCAGGGGGAAAACAGTTAAACATATTTTAAATATTCCTCAGCAGTAAGAAACCCAAATCACATTTACCAGTTTTATGGAGACCCAGCCACAATTTCTGGAACAAAATGTCATACATATAAAACTGCCATCTTTTTTTTGGGGGGGGGGGGGTGGCTTGGTGGAAAAGACCAATGATGAATGCAAACAACATTCTGTCTGTTAAAAATCAGATAAATTCATTCAGAGTTCAACCTCGTCCAATTAACATATCATTATGCATTACGTTCCATTTTACATTTTTTCTATGAAAATCTGTACTTCAAAAAAAATCACAACGACATTGAGAAGCAGCCCTACACCAAGCAAGTCACGTCAAATATTAAATACATCAGGCTGATGAGTGCCCAGATAACAGACCCATTTTTCAGTGAGAGCTCATTTCACATGTCCCCACCTCCTTTTGAAGGTACAACTACTTTATCAGTTCCCTTGATTTGGAAATAGATACATTTTTATTTTACTGCATTCCAAAAATGCTTTCAAGTTGCCCTGGCTTCATTTTTAGCAGATATCGGATTAAAGTACTCCCTTGTTCTACTTTTCAAAGATGGGGATTTGCAGTTTGCCATTTATATTATTATTGAATATTTGACATACCTGCATCTAAGTAATAATAACACTGAATCCACTGCAAAGTGCAAGGCACAGTACAGTAAGTGCAACACAGCCCTGTTTTATTTTTAACAGCTGGCAAAACTGTGGGTTACATGAAATGAGGTTTCCATCCATGTTTCATCCGTCATACCCTCTTCCCCTTTAGATTCTAAGATCTAAAGATTTTGGCCAACTTTACCAACTATATCTGTGAGCATTTGTATAGAATATGTATGTTTCTTGCCAACACCCTTCTAGTACAGAGCCTCACATAGTATACTGGTAGTGCTTGCAGGACTCTTGAGTTAGATACCTGCTAGTCCCTAACAGATCAAATTAAGTTCTTATTAGGAATGCACCGAATCCACTATTTTGGATTCAGCCGAACCCCTGAATCCTTCGTGAAAGATTCGGCCGAATACCGAACCAAATCCGAACCCTAATTAGCATATGCAAATTAGGGATGGGAAGGGGAAAACATTTTTACTTCCCTGTTTTTGGACAAAAACTCCCCACCTCTAATTTGCATATGCTAATTAGGATTCGGTTCGGCTGGGCAGAAGGATTCGACCGAATCCAGCTGAAAAACGCAGAATCCTGGCCGAATCCCGAACCGAATCCTGGATTCGGTGCATCCCTAGTTTTTATAAAATAACATGTTTAATAAATACTCTTTATTTATTTTAGTTTTCTTTGCCTTTGCTTCAGTTTCTAATCTCGGGAACAGGAAGAGTCCTGTAGGAACTGTGATAAAAGATTCTGATAAAAGTATACCTTGGAATGTCAATAACAAAGAAGGCCAGAAGACAAAGTTACATAAATAATATCAAAGTTTTTCATAATGTATATGTAAGATAAATATCTTTACCCTAAGCCTTCTTTATAAAGAGATCTATAGCTCGGCTACTCTACCAGTCCTCCAAACTGCATAGCTTTAGCCACTGAGCCTGTGATCAGTGTTCAGTATATCTAAATTTTATTTATACTCATTGCTCACTCATTCCATATCTGTGGCTTTTCCTTTTGTCTTTACCTACAGAGGTGTGTGCTGTTTACACACTGATTCATCTGATACCACATACTGAACTGGTGCTGGTTTGATATAGATAGCCAAAACTACCCATGCTGCCTGTTATTGAGTGGGCATCCAGGTGTTCTTTCCCTAAACTATCTGGATAGGTATTAGCTTTATGTGCTCCACTGTCATGGTTAAATTAGACGACTTAGCAAATCCGAAGCGATTCGTATGCCATCCCACCGGCGATTCATATTCATGCCGGCGGGAAGGCTTTTGGGGAGATAAGTCGCCCGTAGTAGAGAAGATTTGTCTCTGGGCAACTAATCTTCCCACCTTATGACTTCCCCAGGCAACAATAAGTAAAGGTGGCCATACACCAGCCCGTATGTGAGGCCCTTCAACTGGTTCCCGATCGATATATGTCCGAGATTCGGCCAGATATCTATAGGGCAGGGGTAAAAATCCCATTGGTTTGCGGACTGCATCTGTTCGTTGATGCTTTGTTATGACCACGATCGGATCAGCCCCATATCGCCCACCTCAAGATGGGCATATCGGGGAGAGATCTGCTCATTTGGCGAAATCACGAAACGAGTGGAACTCTATGTGTATGGCCACCTTAAAACCTTTCAGCTAAGTGATTCTGTTATGTGATTGGATCCTGAATGTATCTCTAAAGCCCCTGCCACAAAATAAAAGAGGATGGTTGTGTTTTTCCCAGAAGGAAATAGAAATGGGCCAGAGAACCACACAAGTAAATCTTTTTTCCCCAAGAAATAGCCTGCTTTACACTGTTCACAGACATAAATACACTTCTGTTGTTTAACATTGTTTGCAGGTATAAGTAAACTATCACTCTTTCACTACAGGGCACTAATAAAAAGAGAGAATACATTTGATAAATATTGCATTTAAAACAGAATGTAATAACATTTTTTACGGCGCTTAGAATACACTCCTTACTTGATTAGCAACCGGTCATAAAAGATAAAAATCTACAACATAATATTGCTGAAGGTGGGTGCAAGGGTAACGCACATAGATTAAATCTTACTCTCAGGCTCATTAATCTGAACTATATGCTAGGAAAATTAAATCTTAGTAACTTTATAACAGAATGGGTTTATATGCTAAAATATGACTTCTCTAACACATAAAGGAGAAAGTTCTTTCCATTCCTCCATACAGCAAGCGAGTCAGGTTGTTTCCTACAATATAACAGAATGGGAGCAGTACACCAGCCCATCATTTTGATGCAATATTTCATCATACCAATCCAACAAAATTTCTGCAGGTTTTAAAATTGAGGCTGTCCATAAATTAATGTAGACCACATCTTCCATGATGGCTCTCATACACGGGCCGATAGCTGCCGAGTCGGCAGTTTATTGGCCCGTATGTGGGGCCATCCGACGGGCTTCCCCAATTGATATCTGGCCGATCTGGTCACTTACTGAGCTTAGGGACCCACTTAAAATATACAGTACACATAGAATAGAAATGCCACAATGTAAGGCTGATTAGTAATTAATACAGATAATTACTACACGGCAGCACAGAAGCCAATGTAAGTGGCATTTTTAGTCACATTCATTTTTAGGGTTTAGTTCTCCTTTAAGGACACATACCACACTGATAATGTTAATTCAATACAATATTACTCAAACCTGAATTATCCACAATACAACTTGAACATGATAAAAAAGTATTCTTGGGTTTACAATGGAATCCATGTACAGTACAATGCAAGAAGTTATGGATCTGTTAGTGGATATTTAGTGCAGCAAAGCAGAAGCAGTTGATTATTGTGCCTAGAAAAGTTGCACTGATGGGCTGTGATGACAGCAGGCAATTGAACAACTCCTTCAACCTTAATCCCTTGCTGAAGCAATATGCAAAGAGACAATAAACCAGTTGAAACAAGACACCTTCCATGAAAGGCAAATAAGCAGACAGCCCCCAGAAAACTGTGAATTCCATCAATCTGGCTTGTTTAAGCATAGTTATGCAACTGTGATCCCAGCAGATAAGCAAGTCATTTATCTGAAAACCTAGGCAGCTGCTGCTACCTTTCTTCACCCTTCAGGCTCAATACTCTACTTCCCTGGTGGGATTTTTCTGACATTTGATATCCAAGAAATGCCAAAGTAATCACTTATTTTCTTTCCTCATAATGAGGCATGGTAAAAAAAGATAAAAACTGTGACCAGAGAATGGCTAGATTTATAGCCATAGATATACTGTGCCTTGCTGAATTATTCAAACCTCCACCATTTCCTTCTCTGTGATACTTTAAAAAGGGAAAATTATTTTTTAACATGACCTTGTTTTATGTTAGAAACAAATCTTAGTAAAAATATAAAGAATAATAGGTCAAGGATTAAACTACATTTCCTACATCCATTACGGTTACAGCAAACGAGTCAACGAGAGCCCAGCAGCAGACCCTCCGACCCTCCAAAAAAATTTCATAGCCAGGACCGCCATCAGAAATCGCAGGACCCCATACGACAAAATTTCCGGGGGCCCCATCGGCTGCGCCCACTGCAAGCCCCACCTACAGGTCCGCCCCCCACCACACAGTAAAAAAACAAAAATAAATATTGGTGGCTAGGGTTACCACATGTTTATAAATAATAAAAGATATTTGTGCCCAGGGCCCCCCCATTAAAAAATATTGGTGGCTAGGACCCCACGAGAAAAAAAAATTGGTGGCCAAAATTGGTGGCCAGGGCCCCTCACATTACAAGAAAATTCGTGGCCAGGGCCATGCCTTCCCAAAGTCTGCAGCTCTCACAAAGATGGGGGGCCCGGCAAATCAAGTAAGTGTGGCGTGGCCGGCCCCCCTTACCCTTGGGGCCCCCTACAACTCTCCCCCCTGTCCCCCCCTGATGGCGGCCCTGGTCTTAGCCTTTAGTCTGCTAAAGGGCTTTGCAGAGTTCTTTGTATGACATAATTATTTTAATACAATGATTTTTATGACCCAGAAATACTAAGATCTATGCCACTATCTTTTTTTCGATTCCAGGTGTCCCCTGGGCAAGTGTACAAAACTTTTTTTTTAGAGAATTCTGTACTGGGCATGTGCCTAAGCATAATTTTAATAATAATAATAACAACAATAATAAAAATTATAAGTTAGCTGGTGCTCAGAAAATCCTGGGATATTGCATTTTTTGAAAAAGAGGGTAACAGGTAAGTACCTATAGTCATTGAGTGCTGCCTTGTGATTATACATTTCCTCCTTTTATAAGATTGGCCCCTTGATCTCATTAAAACCAAAGCTATAACTCTGTAAAAGAGCAAATAGCTATTAAAATGATGTGTATAACTGATCCTAAACCAAGGTATACTCAAACACATGAATATGTGGTGAAGAATTTGCAAGTGAGGCACAATGTACAACAGACCTCCCCTGTATCGTTTTACAGGGGAGTAATGTTTCACAAAAGCTTTATCCTGAATTCTTCTATAAATGTTTTTTGCAAAAAAAACATAATTATTAGAACATAATAATAATTATTGTAACACCTTAGTTACAAGTGTCACCCAAAAGAATGGGTAAACAATATTTAGGTTTACTATTACACAGTGTCATCTCCAGACAAACATTTCCCAGTGTGTTTCAACATGCCTTCAACTCAAGTAAACGCAGGAACTACAGGATAAATTGTAATCAGAGCTAAGTGCATTATGAGGCAGGTATGTATAACAGACGCATCTCACTCTTCTGATATATGCCTGACGCACCTTCCAGCATTCACAATGTAATTAGGATTACTCACAACTTTGTAAGAAAAACATTGCTAAATACAACTGTCTGTATGTGCCATTATCACCTTGGCTGTAATTGAATACATGTGACAAAATGCCACATTGTGATCAGTATCAATGAAGACATTCAACTGGGGAAAAAGGAAGGCCACACAGTATAAAGTACATAATTAACCAGAAGGAATAGAACAAAGGCCTGTGGGTAAACAGCTACAACAGACTTCAGTACAGCAATTTATCATGCATAACAATATTCCAGGTATGGGATCCCTTATCCAGAAAGCTCTGAAGCGCAAGATGGCCATCTCCCATAGAGTCCATTTTCAGCAAATAATTCAAAATTGTAAGAATAATTTCCTCTGTAGTAATTAAACAGTACCTTATATTTGGTGGTAACTAAACTGCATGGATCCATATTGGTGGTAAAATAATCCTATTAGGGTTATTTATAGTTTAAATGATTTTGGAAGAAAGGTGATCCAATTTATGTAATGATGCCTTATCCGGAAAACCCAGGTCCTGACTCCTAAGCATTCTGCATAACAGATCCTATACATGTACTACTTGTGCTTATACATTTTGCTGAGACCAAAGGGTTACTGAATGGAGATCTCTGCAATATAATATAAATATATGCTTTAGTGTTATCTGCTTTCAAAAAGCAATTCAAGTGCACTGTTCATTCCTCTAACAAAGTTTAAAATATATTCCTTAAAGGGGTGGTACACCCTTAAATTAACTTTTAATATGATATAGATAGTGATATTCAGAGACACTTTGCTGTTGTTTTTAATTTTGTGGCTTTTGAGTTATTTAGCTTTTTATTCCGCAGCTCTCCATTTTACAATTTCAGCAGTCTGGTTTCTAGGATCCAAGCTCCCCTAGCAACCATGCAGTGATTTCAATAAGAGACTGGCATATTGTCTCTAGGAGAGGCCTGAATAGAAACATGAGTAATAAAAAGAAGCAATAATACAAGTGTAGCCTTAAAAAGCATTTGTTGTTTAAATGGGGTCAGTGACCCCCATTTGAAAGCTGGAGAGTGTCACACAAACAAGGTAATTAATACAACTATAAAATATAAACACTGAAGACCATTTAAAAAGTTGCTTAGAATCGGCAATCCTATAACATACTAAAAGTTTCCTTAAAGGTGAACTACCCATTTAAGAGACATTATATTTAGCCAGTACTTTATATAGCTCAGTCACAATACTCAGCACTTTGCTTGGAATTTTATATTAATTTGCATATCTGACTAAAGGTGGCCATACACGGGCCAATAAAAGCTGCCGACAGACCAAGTCGGCGGTTTATTGGCCCGTGTATGGGGCCCCACTGACGGGCTTCCCTGATTGAGATCTGGTCGAAAGTCGGCCAGATCTCGATCGGATGGAAAATCCCTTCGGATCGTGGCCGCATCTGTTCGTTGATGCAGTCCCGCAATCCGAACGTCCATTACCATTCGTTAGGATCCGATCGTTGGGCCCTAGGGCCCACGATCGGATCAGCCCGATATTTCCCACCTCAAGGTGGGCATTTGGGGGAGAGATGCGCTCGTTTGGAGACATCGCCAAACGAGCGGATCTCACCGTATATGGCCACCTTTATGCTTTATTGGAGCTTACAGTTTATTTTGTAAAACCCTTTTACAAGCATGGTCATATATCTGTTAACACAAGTATGTTTTTGGATTGTGGAAGGAACCTGAAGACACAGACTAGTGCCTTGGTCAGAACGGAGCAATCAATTACACTATAGTAAAAGGGCATTAGCATGCTTGCAGCTGGCTTGGACTGTCACACACACTGGAGAAAGGCAAACTGGCAGAAATAAAATGGAAACATTCGTAGGATAAATGTAACAGGTTGGAATCTCTTGAGAAGTGTTATTTTGCATTTTCATAGAGATTACAAAGTATCAGTTTGTATTGCAGGTCCTTTCTGATAAAATGTGTTGCGTCTGTTCCTGCATGATATCATCTGCCCACAGATGCCAGAAATCAAGGGTAGCCACACACATCTGTTCTACATATAAATTCCTTTTTCAATGACAATAAAGTGATACGAAAACTGGGATGTTCCCTCACTCCTACTCAATAAAAGGCATTTGTTTAAGCAGATGCAGGTCTCCTGTTTAAAGCTCAGTGGATGGAAAGCCTGTGAAGGGGTTGATAGTCTCCCAGCCCTGAGGCCATACATTCCTGTCACTGAAGGTACAGCTAGTCCCAGCGGCTGCTCCAGCAAGCACGTAGCAGGGACACACATGAGTGGAGCTGGGGAGCACTGCACTGCAAGGATAACGTATGGGTGACTGCTGTTGAGCAAGTCATTGCAGTATATACACGGTTACTGAATGTCCCCGTCGGTGAGCGAGCAAACTGGACTATACACTGGCTACCATACATACAACCTCTGCATGCCTTCAACACAGTATCCTTGTATGGAGCCTATTGCTCACACAGAGAAAGCCCATATGTATATACATGGCAAATAATAGTGATTAAGCACTATGCATAAATCACTGGCTCATTCAAGGTACAGTGATTCATGCTGGTATCATATATACTGCTTATTTCAATACACTGGCAATACAGAGCACAGCAGGCTAAACAGACACAAGGCTATCACTATAAAAAAGGCTGCCATTCCTTCCTCCAGCAGACTGTATAACATAACCGGTATAAGGGAACAGAGCCCATTAAGGGACAAGTGAAGCTAGAAATGCAGCACAGTCTGCGTCCCCACAGCCCCCATGCCTGCTGCTGCATTCCATACCGATTCTGCATTCCACTGGAATTCTACATTCTGGAGTACTGCAATAAGCTACACACAGCAGAACAATCACAGTATGTCTCCCAGCAGCTAAATCCAACAGATCCTCCTCCATACAACTGGAAATCATCAAGCAGTGAAGCTCACTTACTGTGTGTAGAACTGTCAGTGATCCATCCAGTACTGGCTGATAGCTTTCCCTGCTCTCTGCTCTCTCTCCCCCAGACCAGAAGCTGCAGCCGGAAGCTGATTCCAGCTCTCAGCCCTCAACTCAGGAAACAATTCCCAGCCCCTCCTTTCCTCTTCCATACTACTGGCTTGGAATGAATGTACTAGTCTCAAAGGTGTCTGGTGCCATCTGCTGTACTTTGTATAGTATGCATTTGCATCCTTGCAAGGGAGTCAGCTTGTTTATTGCAGTATGTTTCATCATGCCTGCGTCAGCTCTGCACCCTACATCAGACATTTAGCAGCATACAAATACAAGAAGTAATATTTTAATAAAAACAAGTAAAAACCAGAGCTTTATACTGGAATTCTGGTAAACAATGCTGCATTTTGGTTAACAATCATATTTAAAAAAATGTCATTTTCTCAGCATTAGTACAAACAATTCCTTAGCTTTATACCAGCTGCATTTTAAGGCGCCCGGTTATAGAAGGGCATACAACAAATAAAATCTAGTTTCCACTGCACTTTGTAATACCATGTTAAAATGGTGCCTTTAAAAATCTCTGGAATTCTATTTCATGATGTTGTGTAACTGTATGAATTGTAAAGACATTTGCCATTCAAGAGAAAAGAAAAGGTTAATTCACTAGGGACACTAATGTTAGGCACTACCCAACAATTATAAACACTATAAGTACTGCAAATTTATAGAAATGGGAGCACCTACCACCAATTGAGAAACGAACGAATGGTGTGCAGGGTCAATTAGAATATAATATATGCAACATTTAGAAGAAAGAATGACCTCGAAGATTGCACCACCCCATTAGGTATTTCATGATTCCCAAGAACAGAAAAGAATTAAAGCTTAACGTTTAATAATATATTAAAATAATCCAGGCTATGGAAAAAATTCTAATTAGGGTGGGGCACAATGTGAGCTGTTAACTTGCAGTTTAACCCCCAGTGCACATCGATCGAATCGTATTAAAGGGTAAGAGTTGCAGCGCCCTGCCTATTCAAAGCTACCGCATCGACGTCTCTTTTCCCATGGGTATTAGAGTCAATAGTTCTACAGCTACAATACCTGATCAGCCCAACACAACCCATGAGTTCCCCCGCATATCTGTGGACCTGGCCGTTGAATAAAGATTTGCTCCCTGCCTAATTAATCTAAAAGAGAGAACCAGCGCCTGACATGAGTTTCACTCGGTGAGCTTTGTCAAAGGCATAGCCTGGATTATTTTAATATATTATTAAATGTTAAGTTTTAATCCTTTTTTGTTCTTGGGAATCATGAAATACCTAATGGGGTGGTGCAATCTTCGAGGTCATTCTTTCTTCTAAATGTTGCATAAATTATAAACACTTACCTGATATCCCACTCTGGTATTCCTGTTAACAGAAAACTGTACCAGCCCAGGGTATTCATTGTCTTCTTCTGCTTCTTCATTCTTCAATGGCACCGAGACAACGACAAAGCTTTGCTTTCCACTCTAGTGGCAACCTTGTGAAGAAGCAGAAAGTGCTGCTTGCACAGAAGTACCCTGGGCCGGAGCAGTTTTTTGTTAACAGGAGCACAGGCCCAGGATATCAGATATGTGATTATAATGATGAGTAGGTGGTGCCTGACATTTGTTACCCTCCAGTAATTTCATATTTCCCTCTTTTTTAAAGGAGAATGAAATCTACCGAAGCAGTTTATTGCCACAATAGTGCAAGCTATAACAATATATTTATTCTGTAGAATGCTGTACCATACCTGAGTAAACAGCTGTAGACACTGTCTGTTTGTTTAGGATAGCAGCTGCCATATTAGCTTGATTTGACATCCCTTCCTGCCTGAGTCTCTCCCTGCTGCTCATAGCTCTGGGCTCAGATTACAGCAGGAAGGGAGAGGAGCAAACTGAGCATGCTCAACTTCAAGCCCTGGAGGTTTAAGCTGAAAACAGAAAGTCTGATACAGAAGCCCATGTGTACACAATAGAAGGAAAGAAATGTTGTGTTTCTTTTGACAGAGGACTCATAGTAGCAATACTTTAAGGGTTTACTGGTGTATTTACTGTTTAAAGACCTTTCTAATACAGCTTACTTAATTTTAGCCTTTTCTTCTTCTTTAAGGTAGACCCTTAGATAGTAAAAATTGGCCCTTATCTGTACAGGTATGGATAGCTAAAATCTGGAAAACCATTATCCTGACAACTCTATAGATGCCTCTTTAAGTAAGCAATTTGTAATGGCTGTAACACTGAAACAATGCCTTGTAATTGATGCAAATTAAGCTGCTTAAATCCATATTATTTATTAAAAAATTCTTAATGGGTTTTTTAATGGTCAAAATATTTAGTAGCCTTAAAGCACCTTGGGCCTTGTATTTTGCACTTTTACACCTTGCCCCTTGTTTTATAAGGAATTCTAATGAATATGTGAGATGTAGTATCTCTAATGTTGATATGTTAGAGGTAATTGTTTAGAGGCCTAGTTTCAGCTGTTATACTTCTGGCTAAAACTAGAGGATCTCCAGTAGCGTATCTACTGCCCAACAAAAGGCCTCACAGGAAGGTTTGGGTGAAGTCCTTCAACTGGGTAAGCAAAAAGCGAGGCAGATAGTCTGACAGTTTCGCATTTATTGTGACATGGTGGTGAATCACTGTCTAATTGCGGACAGGAGGGCTCATCAGAGTAACTGAAACGGGCTATTTAAGTGCAATTTTGGGAGCAAGTTACCACATTTTTACCCACAATGCAAGCACCTTTAATAAATGTAGTTGTTCATGCAACAGTCGCAGAAAAAGCTGTGGGACTGCAACAAGCCTGAACTTCGATTCAAAATAATGAATCAATAGAATTCTTAATGAATCAGATGAAAATTGAGCGTAGGACTGGCCAGATATGGGATGACTGACGTAGTTGGCGAGCTTAAATATATTGCAATATATGGACAAACAATCCCTGTTTTGTTTAAAGGGTAAGGCATTTTTCAGTAGCAGTATGCACAAAATGTCTCTGTATTAAATATATTGATAATGGGTTGAGTGCAGAGAACTCAATAAATAGTGACTGTCTATGGCATCTTACAGCAGCCCCTCAGGCATTTGCCAGAATTCAGACTGCCAGTCTGGACTTGGACTGCAAATGCACTTAATAAATGAGCCCTAGGCAGTCTGTATCAAAGGAAGGAACTTCAGCAAATGGCAGACTGGGTCTGAACCAGGGACAGTATAAATGGGCTTTTGACAATACTAATGGAACTCCTGGATGAAAATATGAAGAAATATGGTGGTAATTTCAAGTTTCCCACAGCAGTCAATAGCCACATCAGATTTGTGCCAAAAGAATCACACAATATGCTGGACACCATAATTAACACAGTCCTCACTTTCAAAATGTTAGTCGCAACTTGCACCACAATCACATTATAAGCATATATGGCTGTGTGCATCAGGTGTAATTGTGGTGGATGCAATTCAGTCTAAATCCGGCGCGTCTGCCTGCACCCAAGCGGAGACAATGCTTTCGGGGGCAGGCAAAGATTCTCAGGCCTGTGTTTCTCTGCAGGCTGAGATGCGCAATTGTCTGGCCCCAGCCTTATGTTGTAGAGCCCTAGAATCTGCTTGGTCTGGAGCTCTGAAATGCTTAGAACCACCCTAGGACAGCCAGCACCACAGTGTTTTGGAGGAAAAAACAGAGAACCACTGCTGGTTCTAACCAGGGTCAGACTGGGGTGTGCAAGGCCCACTGGGGCTGCTACCCCACCTGCCAGCTCACTCACCCACTGCCAGCCCCTACCCCGCGTGTACCTGCAGGGCAGCGATGGAACATGAGGGGCGACCACAACAGTGAAGCAGGTGGGGATGGGGTCTGAGAATGCAGGGCCCACCATTTTTTTTTTTTTTGGTATCCTGCCAGCCCAGTCCAACCCCTCATACAATGCATTAGAAGTCTGCTTTGCACAGTGTCAGCACTGGGAAAAAACCCAGTGGCCTCTGCCCTTGTGGGCCTTTCAGCCCAGATCCACTAATTACTTTGCCGGGAGATAGGGTTGTGTGCTGCTCAGAGGTATGTGCTGAGAAGTAGTTGAGGGGTGTGCAGCAGAGAGGTACATACTGGGGAGGGTGACTGGCGTGTGGGTACATGTTGGGGAGGGGGAGTACGGGGCGTGAATATATGTTGGGGATAGGGTTGCCGCTTTTGTGTAGCTCACGATCTAGGCAGGGGACCGGTCATAACATCACCAGGGCGAGTCAACAAAGTTGTGGGCGGGGCATGCTACATCACATGGGCTGGGCTATGACATGGCAATCAGTCACGACATGTCAATCAGGGGAGATCCTGTCTGGTTTTCATTTTTTGGAAAACTGCACAGACTGTCTTAAGCCAGGCAGTCCTTCTGAAAACCAGGCTGTCCAGGTCAAATCTGAACAGGTGGCAACCCTAGTTGGGAGGAGGGTGTGGCTGAGAGTGTTCATGGCTGGGGTGATGGGTGCTCAAGGTGGCAGAACTGGTGGGCCCCCCTGACTCCTTAGTCCGCCTCTGGCCTTTGTGCTTCTGCTTTTTTTCTAGTGATGAGCGGTCAGACCTGAAACCCATGGGTTGGTGGGTTTCAGATTGACTTTCCACACATTTGAAGGTCGCAGTCTCACAGACAGTTGGAGTTGAGATCTTCCTTCCAATCTCCCTGACTGCCACCTCCTTCCTCTTGTATCTACTTTTTTTGCCGGCAGCGACTATTAATAATCATGCACATACCTTGCCTTGGTGACATCACAAATGAGTGGGTCGGAGTCAGAGAGGGGTTTTGTCACCCACACACAGGGCCGCCATCGGGGGGACAGTTGTAGGGGGCCCGAGGGTAAGGGGGGCCCGACCACGCCACACTTACTTGATTAGTCGGGCCCCCCATCCACAGCCCAGGGGGCCCAGGTAATTTTGTCGTATGGGGCCCTGTGATTTCTGATGGCGGTCCTGCCCACACATCACTATTCCTGAGAGCTCTGTTAGCCACTTGACTTGTGCTACATTACAGTTCAGATTGCAGAGACAAGCAAGGGGCAAATACTTCTCTCAATAGTCGTTTTTATTAACAAATAATTGTAAATTCACTAAACGTGGTATGAATGCAAATGGGAAGAACGTTTAGCATTACATTTATTTCATCAAGCATTTATTTTTAGGTTTACAAATTGCATCCCCTTTTTAAGTGCGACAGACTTTTGCAGTTACCACAGCCTCACTTACCGGTTGCCAGGTCTAATTTTATAAACCAGCCAAGTCAGCTAAAAAACCAGCCAAGAGGCATTTCAAACGTCGGCACAAAAATAGCACAATATGTGCACTGAAAAAAAAAAAAGTCTAAAAAATAGATGAATATATGTAAAAATACAACTTTTTCCAAATTTCAATGTATCGCAAATTTTTCTGTTAAGCAAAATGGGACAGATTTGACCCGTCACCTGGGGTGTAACTATAAAGGGGGGCCCAGGAGGTATAGGGGCTAAATAAGGCCCTAATACATATACAATTTCAGTAAATATTGGTAACAGCTGAACCTCTAGACATTTTTGTGGCCAGTAGATTCTAGCCCCAAAATTGTCTGAAATTGAGGAAAGTCACAGAAAATGTTTAAAAGTGATGGGAGCAGGGGCGCTTCGCCAATGAGGCAAGTTAAGGCTGTCGCCTCATGCGGCAGCACGCCACTAGGTACCAGGGGCAGCAAAAATGCCGTTCCTGGTACTTTAAGAGCTGAATTGCCAGTTCTTAAACCAGAAATGCGGCTCTTCTAGCACAGAGAGCGCAGTTAGGCCCTCTGCGCTAGCGTACTGGCCCTCTCTGATGCCCTCCTGGACCCCCTCAGGGGCAAAAAGGTAAACGCACGGGGGAGCAACTGCTGCTGCCTCAGGCGGTGGAGGGGCAGGATCGCCCCTGGACGGGAGACTGGGTTACCAAGCTCAAAATCTGGTAACTCCCGACTTCTACACACGTTCTAGTCCCGTTTAGGGATGCACCGAATCCAGGATTCGGTTCTGGATTTGGCCTTTTTCCTAATTGCATATGCAAATTGAGGGCTGGGAGGGAAATCGCATGACTTTTTGTCACAAAACAAGGAAGTAAAAACGGTTTTCCCCTTCCGACCCCTAATTTGCACATGCAAATTCGGATTCGCCCGAATCTTTCGCAAAGGATTTGGGGGTTCGGCCGAATCCAAAATAGTGTATTTCCCTAGTCCCGTTGCATGCTGGGTGTTGTAGTCTTACATTAAACATTTGGCAGTCGACAAATTGATAAACAAAAACGACATTACCCAACATGCATTGGAAGACGCAGGCTTGGCACATTAGTACAAAAAAAAAACTTTGGCTGGTTTCCAAAGTAAAAACCAGTCAAAAGCCGATAAAGTTGCCCCAAATCCTGACTTTGGCTAGTTTGTACTTTCAAAACCAGCCTGGGCTTTAAATTAGTAGCCCAATATGACTGGAAACCCACCAACCTGTCAACCCAGCGCTAATAGGATTTAAGCCTATGACCACACCCATATAACAGAATAGTCGCTTCCCAGAATAAACGAGAAGATGAAATAACTCACTGCCCTTGCGTATACCAGCCGTCGCACTAATATATCCATAAAAAGGGGCGCGTCCCTCACAAATACAAAGTCAACTCTTAGCTATTAACTCATCTTCACCCATGATTAATTTCGGCCAGGAGACGCTAGAACCTTCCTATTCGGTAACGACAAAGGGGTGGTTCGGCTATGCAGTAGCAACGTAATGGTACCAGCTGATCGCCTTTCACCCCCCTTCCTTTGTCACGCGTTGGTACCTTACCGGGTTTATAAAAGCAGCTGAGGCGGTGCCCTCGCTTATCAATCAGCGTTGAGTCAGGAGCAGAGTGAGTTGGTGTTGTGAGACGTAATTTAGCAGCCATGCAGTGGAGAGCGATGGAAATCAATCCTGAGGTGAGTCAAGAGCTCGCGGCTTTCGTTGTGTTCGACTGAGGTGGATGCGTTCTGTTCTGAGTCATTTACGTGCATTTTTCTTGTCTTCACAGATGCTGAACAAAGTGAGTGGTGGCGAAATAGGAAAGGCCCTTATTTTATCCATGTGGCGCATTTGTCTCTGAACAAGCTCGTGCAGTTGTCTTCTTGGTCTGTGCAATGAGTATACTGTTGTCAGGGCGTGGCCCCAGGCTCCTGTGGTACCTGCTACATCCCTGTATTTCTCCTCAGCAGGTGCACAGATGGAGCCAGGGCTGCTTTACTATAGGGAGCCTTGGGCTTTATAGACATAGGCAACGATAGCAATCTGTTTATTACATAAAAACTAACAAGATGGTCTTTATTTTATAGCACTTATATTAATGTTCGATTGAGGCGTGGGGTCTCTTAACGCACTCATGCTGGTATTTAGGGAGTTGTAGGCGGGCAATGCCGGAAGGGTTGCATGATCCAGACTTATTTTACAGGTAACTAGTGTGAAAATTAACTTTTAGGGACATATTTATCGAGGGTTGAACTTCGAATTGAAATTTTTTTTTGAAATTCAAAAAGACCAACTGAAAATAAGTCGGGCAGTTTTTTTGGGTCGAAAAGGTGGGTATTTGCCTGAATTCGAATCAAAGGGAATAGTGCATTCAATCAAATTCAATTAGAAGTTTTTCCCAAAAAAAACCTTCGATTTTTTTTTTTTCAAAGTCCACCAATTGACTCCAAATAGGTTCTAGGAGGTCCCCCATAGGCGTAAAAAAGCAGGTTTAAGATGGGGAATGGTCGAGACAGTACGTGATAAATTTTCGATATTCGAATTTTCAAGTTTCAAATTGAATTTGGACTATTCCCTAGTCGAAGTACACTAAAAATAGCTCGAAATTCGAATTTTTTTCATTTGAAAATTCACCTCAACCTTTGATAAATTTGCCCTTTAATATAAGCTTACTCATACTGAAATAAGAAACTTTCTAAATATAGTCAATTCTGCATTGTTTCTGAAATAATCAAGTTTATGTTCACTATTCCTCTCTCAGCATCTGTTTCTCTTCATTTTGTCTTCATGCAGCAGTTGGGTGTCAGATAATCTGACAGTTAGATCCAATATATCTTATAGGGGGGCTTCCTTTCCTAGCAGATGTATTAGATCTCACTCAAATAACTGATTCCAGTACAAACAAAATCTAACAAAACTGCCTTTTGCACAATTTCTTCTTGTAGATAGACAGGGTTTCTGGTGAATTAAATAGAGTGAGCTCTAATACATCGCCTAGGCAAAAGGAGCCCCCCTATAAGATATATTGGATCATTCATCTGACGTAAAGGTTGCCACCTTTTCTGGAAAAAAAAATACCGGCTTTCCTATATTCTTGCCATTTTTTCCTATTAATAACATTGGCATCAAGCATCATTTTTACCGGCCAGGCCGGTAAAATACTGGCCAGTTGGCAACCCTTTTTGACTAGCCTATGAGTAAGTGCCCTATCGGGCACGAAACGCCTTAGGTCTTATGTCCTAATAAATTTTCTACTTTTTAAAAAAATCTAGCTCTTTATTATTGGAGATCCTCACATTCTTCCTTTTGGATATAGTGTTTTTAACCCTTTTTGACTCCCAACTCTTGAATGAGGAGAAACCGATGCTGAGAGAGGAATAGTGAAGATAAACTTGATTATTTCAGAAACGGTACAGAATTTTTAATTGTTTGTATTTAGAAAATTCCGTATTTTAGTATGCTGAAGCTAACATTAAATTTTCACTATAGTTCCTCTACATATTTGTGCTCATCATTACTTCCCTGTGCATCTGCATTTATTTTAATTTTTCTTTATTTATGAATTTCACCTATAACATATGAATAAGGAAAGGACGTAAGAGAATGCTGAAATATTATAGATAGAAGACGGATATGGGCCTCATATTGCATTTAAAGAGTGGAGAGAATTTGTACAGTTTTGAGTACTAATATGTCACTAGGGAGATCCCTATTGAGTGTCTTTGGTAGATCAAGGGCACTGCTTTCTCTGGGTCCTGACCCAGAATCATTTTTAAAGGTAGCATAGAGGGGCAACCAATATAATAGGGGCTCCTTGGTGCCAAGGGAAAAATGGAGATCTATTTACGGAGGCTCAGTGCAGGCACTCTTTATTATCAAGTTTATACGTTTCCCATAGTGTTCTGCTTTGAATGATTTATTATCTGTATAAGATACTTGATTATAACTAAGTTAGCACAACTCTGTAACAATGGCAAAACAATCATATTAGGTTTTTAATGTGTAAATAATAGCCCAAAGGCATGGCACTCATTAGGGAATGACTCCCCCTGAAAACCATTCCCCCATACCTGTCTTCAAACATCACCTAGTAGATTATACCACCCCAGGATCACTCAACCGCATTTGGCTCATGAGGGGATGCTGGGAAGTGTAGTATAATAGCTGGAAAGGCAGCAGGTTGGGCATCTTTAGTTTATATAACACCTTCTCCACTGACTTTCTGCATTACCTGGGGCCACCATCTCATCTCTGGCTTTGTTTTTATATATTGGGATTATTTAGTGGTAAAAGTTCTGTGCTACGAGAGGACTTTCCCTGAATATAGTGGGAGAAATTATCATGACGAATCCATTCTGTCTTGCTGAATTTAATTAGTACATTTGTTTGACCTTATACAGAGAGATAAGTAAGTATATACTGCCACATTCTCTGATAAACCAGACTGTTCAACTATTCTCCAGAAGGTTCTGTAGGAGGCATAATCTCCCTCTCTACCTCATTTTTATATGGTCACGAGGGCTCTTATTTAAATAGGTCCTGAGAGATTGCAATTTCCAGTAACTGACCCTACCACACCCACACTGCAGTCTTGGATACATCGTTTAATCGGAAGTGAACAGGGAAACCACATAATTGGCTTTGTACAATTCTATGCTACAGAAAGGAATCCAGAGGCAACCCCGTCTTTTTACTTTGAAAGATTAATATTTTAGGACCAACTTCACTCTATTAAACTAAAATCATAGCCCTGAAACCCAGAAAAGCAGCTTTTTTTTGTTTTTATGAATGCCATGCTCACTAAGCATAGTTATACATGTAATGGCTTTTTTTTTTTAATTGAATTAATTTGCTGTTTATCACTACAGCTTTCTCTGTTTAAAATGAAAGTATGCTTTCCTAATCCTGGGGTTATAGTTTCAAGGATTGTAGTAATCCTACCTATTTAGTAAGGAGGTTGGGTATTTAAGCACATGTATGCGTAACGTAACTTTCTATGTCTTTGAGCTACTCTGTTGTTGTATTTATCTGTTGGCTACTTCCAAACCAGAGGTACATTTTAAAAGGATTGAAATATTTGTATTTATCTATAAAATCATTATAGAATCTTATAATTACCCAATTTAAAAACTGTTCAGATAGTCTGCAGTTGGTGAGTGTGCTACTGTGCACCCCAATACAGCTTCAATCTTGTTTTTGTGCAGGAAGATTTAACTCTTAAAAGTAAATTGTATTCCCTGGCAACACAGGTATCTTCTTGTTTCTGTAGTAAGGCAGTCTTTCGCCGAACCATGCCTCCAGGTATGTACTGTACACTCAGAACTTCATGTTACTATAGCCTGTTTCACAATGCAATTACTGCTCAAAATATTCACCACTCCTCTACATTTTAAATGGCTAAACCCTAATTAGAATGTAGAATCCGGTATTCTGAAGGACAGAATTTGTCTTTGATTGTGATGCAGATGATTAATGTCATCTAAACCGGGAAGAGCTATGGAAAGATCTTTACTGTGCAATTCCCGTTAAGTAGTGTAGAATACAGAAATGGTAGTGTTGGGTTATGAGTTAGACCTTGACGGGATTGTTCATCTTTTAGTATCATGTAGTGTGATATTCTTATACATTTAAAAAAAAAATTAAACTTTCGGTTCTTTTTATTTATATATAAGTAATTTATTCAGCAGATCTCCAGTTTGCAATTTCAGCAACATTTTGCTGGGGTCAAAATTACCCAAGCAACCATAAGATACTGGAATATGAATAGGTGAGGACCTGTAGTAAGTCAATACATTTGTAACCTTGCAGAGCATGGCATAAAATGCCAAAATAGAAAAAATGAAAGCCAGTTGAAATGTTGCTTGGAATTAACCATTCTGTAAAATAATAACAGTTAAACTTAAAGGTGAACCATCGCTTTAATTACAGGTGTGTTGGCCCTCCCATGCGCATATGCACACGAAAACCACCAATAATTAACCATCCATTTAATAAGCTACCTATGAATAAAATATATGAAGAAATAATCAAAGAACAATGGCTCCGTACTCCTACTCCGCTATTACTGATGTTAATTAGATACAATTGCTTTTTTTGATTTAGATAAATAAATCAGTGAAGAGATTTGGTGACCTGTAGCTCCTGCAGAAGCTGAAAAATAAACTGGGTTTAATTGATTTTGGCATTGGATTGGAGAAATTACTCTAAACCAACGAAAGCTGCAGTCACATCAGGATAATGAATGTGCAGATCTGCTATTCTGGTTTTCCTTACCACACTCCATGGGTATACAAGCAGGTTAACTGGCTTCTGATCAAACTGGCCCCATTGTTTGTGAATATGACAGTGAGCCCCATTTGGACAAGGAATGATAACGAAAACACATACATATATGAAATATTACTTCTAACAAAGTAATATTTTGTTTATTAAATATATCAATTCATTGATACTGATTCCAGTAGTGCAGCAAGATCAGATCTAGATTTACATGACTGATTTTCATAAGTAGGTTTAATTTACTGATGCAGGTTCTAAAGTATACGGTAGTTACTTGTAGAAATCAGGAGTTTATTATGATCAGTCATCCATAAGTTATAAGCTAAAGGCCAAAAACTGATGGGTTATTGCACTGGTGCAAAATAGCAGCTTTAATTGTACATCAGCTCCTATATGTATTTTTCACCCTTTGGCTTTAAAAATTACTCCTGTTGTGGCCTGGCCAAACACTTAAGGGGCAAATTTATCAAGGGTCGAATTTGAATTTTCGAGTTTATTTTATGGCCAAAATTGTCAAATTCGACAAGTTATCCAAATTCGATATTCGATAATAGTTATTAAAAAATTCGAGATTTCATACTCTGGCCCTTTAAGAACTCTAATTTGACTATTCGCCACCAAAAACCTGCTGAAAAGCTGTATAAGTAAATGTGAGGGAACAATTTGATGATTTTTGCAGCCTTCCTGACATTCAAATTTTTTTTCGGGGTAAAAATCTCGAATTGAGTTTTTAAAACTTGAATCGAATTAGATTCCAGTTTTTTTGGGTCGATCCTATTCACCAGAGTTTGAAAGACTCAATTTATGTAATGAATTTTGATTACCGGTAGTTACATTTCGAGTTCATGGGAGTTTAAAAAACCTTGAATGAATTTGAAATTTGACCCTTGGGTCCTAAACATGATCTAATCTTCACTTTTTATTTATGCAGGTTTTGGCCCAGTTGGGTGTGTCTGGTGCCTGGAAATTTGTGGATGTCTTGGGATTTGAGGATGAATCTCTGAACAATGTTCTCACACCAGTCTGTGCATTACTGCTACTTTTCCCCCTTACCCCACAGGTAAGGTAGCAAAATGTTTGTGTTTGTTCATTTTAGTTTATAGTACAGCAAGTAGCAATTATAGTAAACTGTCTTGTATTATTTTTCTGAAAGTGATTTTTAATCTTGAAAAAAGATTTTTAGCCAACATATATATATATATATATATATATATATATATATATATATATATATATATATATATATATATATATATAATTATAATGCAGGATGCTTTTAAATACTGTCCAGGTTTAAAGGGAACGTATAACTCCCATTTTTGACATTTACTAATTTAGTTGGGCTCTGTAAAAGGTGCATAAGCACTATCTGAATTTCCAAAAAACATATTTTTTACACACATACCTGATTCTGCAAAAAGCCACAATACTCTTATGTTGCAATACTCAATGTAAAGCTGGCCATAGATGTTGAGATTTTTAAAAGATCCGATCCTCATTGTGAGACCATGATTTTCTCGGTACGATCGCACTAATTGACCATCAACTAAAAAGACCAATTTGCCAGGAAAACAAAGGGGAGCTGCCTGCTTGGCCCTGCAAACATAGATAGATTGCACTGGGACCGACAAAGATTTTTTTAACCTGGCCAACGATGTACAATCATTTGAATCCCACTAACCGCACAATAATTTCAAAGGATTGGTCGGACTTCGCTAAAGTCGTTCAGCAAGAAGAATCGTCGCGTCTATGGGTAGCTTAATGCAACCTCCACCCACCCATACCTTGTTCCATTATGAAGTGATGAATCCTGGAACCTGATGTCCCTCTGCTTTTCAATGGATCTGTTCATCACCTTTTTTTGGAAAGCAGAGAATTAAAGACCCAGAATTCATAATTTCACAATGAAACAAATTGTTAGAGGGGCTGCATTACGCTGTGAGCCCAAGAGGGTTGTGAAAGGGGTTATTACAAGTTACATGCATATAATCTTAAAGAAGCAAAGCAAAGGGGGCCCTTTATATTAAAGTTCACCTTTGAGTTGCTTTTAGAATGATGTAGAGTGATATTCTGAGAATTTGCAATTGGTTTTCATTTTTAATTATTTAAGGTTTTTGAGTTATTTAGCTTTTTATTTAGCAGCTCTTCAATTTGCATTATAAACAATCTGGTAGCTAGGGTCCAACTTACTGGAAAATGAATGGCGGACGACCTTGCTAGAAAGATGAGAAATAAAAAAAAAAATAGCAATAACAAATTTGTAGCCTTACAGAGCATTTGCTTTTTAGATGGGGTCAGCAACCCCCATTTGAAAGCTGGAAAGAGTTAGAATAAAGATGCAAATAATTATAAAACTGGAAAATAAATAATGAAAACCAATGGAAAAGTTGCTTAGAACTGGCCATTCTGCAACATACTAAACGTTTACATAAAGGTGAACTACCGCTTTAAGCAGAGCTAAACTGTGGGTAAGAGGGGACTATGTAGCACTTAATAGCAGGTAATATGTGTGTGACATCAAGATAGACTATTCAATTTATACACTTAAATGATGATCTAATATGTACAAGACTCAATATTTTTGTATCCTATATGTGGCACAACCTACTAATGCTTTGCATTATGTTTTGCACAGCATGAAAACTTTAGAAAGTGCCAAATAAAGGAGCTGCAAGAGAAGAATGCAAACAATAAAGTGTATTTCTTAAAACAGACCATTGGTAATTCCTGTGGCACAGTTGGGCTTATTCATGCTGTGGCTAATAATAAAGATAAATTTAATTTTGGTAAGTATTAATTTAGAAAAGTTAATGTAAAAATCTAGCCCTATATAATAACTTAAAACAATGATGTTTTGTTATACAATAGTGATGTCACACCCTCAAATTGTGTTTATAAGTACAAATTGTTTTAAAATAAAATGTTCACATAGTCTTCATTATTTCTAAAAAGCAGGATATAATGAAATGACTATTCTTGATTGTTCTAACACTCTTGAGTGACAATAGCAACTGGCACCATACTTAGACTGGCGCTTGCATCCACATACTTTCAGGGCAGCCCGAATGATAGTATGTTTCATTGATCTTTGTTTTACAGATCTCTTCTTTAATTCATTTTACAGTTTTGTAATTTCCATAATGAGGCCGTCAAGTGTATTCTACATTATTTTATTTGGAAAAAAAAATAAAAAATCAGGCTAAGTTGGGTTTGTTTCGGAAACAAGATTTCTGCTTAGTGAAGACTGCAATAAAACAGGAGTATGCAGGGTGGCAATAACTGTCAGTTGATGCATTACTTAAAGTGATACACTAAAAAAACTGCTTTTTAAAATATGAAATTTACATTAAAAGTTACCTGTAGGTCATGTTCATTTTTTGTGGAGAGGTTTGGTTATCTAAGTTATTGTTAGTTGAAGTTTCTAAATCTGACTGTTTTGCCAACCTACCTGACTGTCCCATCTTGGCCTGTCCAATGTTAACAGATTTCTGCTGTGCAAACATGGCAGCCCCCTCATACAGGAACATGGGGCATCAGACGGGTAATTAGGGAGGGTTCAGAATTCGGCCTTTTTCAGCAGGATTTGGATTTGGCCGATCCTTCTGCCCAGGCGAACCGAATCCTAATTTGCATATGCGAATTAGGGGCGAGGAGGGAAATTGTGTGAATTTTTGTCACAAAACAAGGAAGTAAATGTTTTCCCTTCCCACCCCTAATTTGCATATGTAAATTAGGGTTCGGTATTCAGCCAAATCTTTCGCGAAGGGTTCGGGGGTTTGGCCAAATACGAAATAATGGATTTGGTGCACCCCTACAGGTAATTTAAAAGCATTGTGCAAATACTTTATGGCAAAGTTATAAGTAGCTTTCAAAGGCAATATTATGATGTAAAAAAGTTTTAATTTATGGTGTCAGTGTCTTTGCTATTATACCCAGTTACACTAGAAGTCTGTTTTTTTTTTTTTATCTGGGGTCCTAAATTTAATCTTTACCAGGACTTTATCTACAAGGTTAATATATGTGTAGTTCCTGTTATTTGGTACAAGATTAATTGGCTGCAGATGAAATGGTGATGGTGTCCAGGTATGTATATACTCCTACTTAGTCCACAGGGACATAGCTGAGGGGTCTGTATGGATAACGGAGGGCATCAAGCTAGGTCCTGCCATCTTGATCGGGGGAACATCTCTGAGGCTTTAGTTTGGCTCCATGTTTTGAAGTAACGTAGACAAATACTTACAAAAATGATTTTAAACTTAAAGAAACTTTAATTTTTAACCGTCATCTATACTATTCCGTTTTCTTACCAATGCAGCTGAAAACTCTGTGTTAAATGGTTTTATCGAACAAACTGCTGCACTTTCACCTGAAGAAAGGGCAATTCACCTAGAAAAAAATGAGGTAATGTTTGGAATTTGCATATCTGTATTAAGTAATGCAGAATGGTTTCAAATTTAAATGTATATCTACACACATACATGTATGGGATCAGTTATCCGGAAAGCTCCGAATTACGGAAAGGCCATCTCCCATAAACTCGATTAATCAAATCTAAATTTTGTAAAATGATTTCCTTTTTATAATGATTCCTTAATTGAAGCAAATTCAGCTATTTGGGTTTATTGTTTACATGATTTTCTAGTAGATTTTAAGTATGAAGATCCAAATTATGGAAAGATCAGTTATCTGGAAAACACCAGGTCCTACACCTGTTTATGTATATGTGTCACAGGCTGAGATGAGATGTAGACTACCCTCTACTTAGTTTGCTTCACTGGACACTACAGTGTAACATATATTTCTAGTCAATCAAACTGTGCTAAGTTACAGATTAAATTTATTTATGTAAACACTGCATAGCAATGACTCCAGGAAACTTGTATATTTGAATAAGTATCCATTTTGACGTTAATCTAGTTTGATGGCTTATTATACAATTTATATAACTTTTTAACTGCAGATCTGTGGTATTAATCTGCATTTCTCTAAGTCATCTTGGGGGACACTGGGACAGTGGGTATAGCTGGTACATCCAGGAGGGCAGGACACAATAGAAGGAAAAACTAGCCCCTCCTCTACTGGCTACACCCTCAGCAGGCGGAGCTTAGATCAGTTTTTGTTGTGTCCTCAGGAGGATAAGATGTAATATTATACTGTTTATTATTTTCAATTTTGTCAATTGCTTGACATCAGGGAATGCCCAGGCCCTCTACACTGAGCAAAGGATACCCATAGGCATTCCCCAACGTGGGACCTGCCTCAGAGGTCCCTGATTTTTCAAGACCACCCAGTCTCATACTGGTCTTCCCTTTTTATAGGTGGAGACTGACTGGCCGGAGGACAGAGAAGAATGTTTCTGGACACAGTATATATTCTTGGCTGTCCTCTTCTCCTCTCATATCCCTCTCCCTGCATATCGGGAGAGAGGTCTGTCTCCTAAAGAGCCTTGTCCCCTGCTCCAACGCTAGCAATATCGCATCAACTGTGCGACTCTCCCAGTGTGTCTCTCCCACACCAGGTACGCTCTGTCAGGGTACTAGGAATATCCCTGTGCGTTTGGGAGCTACTAAGGGGGAGTAGTAATGCTACTCGCCGTTTTTCTGTGACAGAGCGATGATGTGAGTGGGTTGCACTAGTTCTCGCGCACTCCCTCAGTCGGGGCGGCCATCTTGTTTCCCGCACCGGAGTTACTGTGCACACAGTCAAGCGCAACGGCAGACTCCCTTGTTCCCCTGGCGCTCCTGAGCCTCCAAAACACCAGCGGGTCATACAGGGGACAGTCGCCTTTGTAGTTCTTGCACAAAGCATATCAGGGACACGGACATTTACTGGGAGACGCAGTAACAGGCTATATTAACAACAGCCTCCTCTGCTGGCTTTCGCACAGCACGGTTGACCAATATATATTTTATATATATATATATATATATATATATATATATATATATATATATATATATATATATATATATATATATATATATATATAGATACACAAAACTGGAGCACTCGTTGTATAGCAACAACTGCCTGGGTGCAGAATTCAAAAAATTATGTAAACCAAATTGCTGTACAAAAAACGCACAACCAGGTCTTTTCAAAGGTGTCCAAAAACCAAAATTTTATTTCGACGTTTCGGCTTCTATACTGAAGCCTTTCTCAAGAGACCTCTTGAGAAAGGCTTCAGTATAGAAGCCGAAACGTCGAAATAAAATTTTGGTTTTTTGGACACCTTTGAAAAGACCTGGTTGTGCGTTTTTTGTACAGCAATTTGGTTTATATATATATATATATATATATATATTCATTTACTACGATAGTGCCTTGTTACTACCATGTCTGTATGATCTGGTGACAGGCTTTTTTCCAGGGGGGCACCTTCTGCCCAAGTAAGATACTTGGCTTGTGCCACAAACGTTTTCCCCCTGGGCACAAAGAGCCTTTATGTACTAAGTGCAAACCACCTGTGGTTGGTCCTGAACCTCCAGAACCTGCTCCTCCCCAGGTAGACCGCATCTCTGCACAGAGACTCTCCACCTCCAGGCCCATCTCATAAGCAACATTCCACTCCAGAGTGGGCATCACAGCTAGCTTCTGGGTTTCCAAAGTTAGCCCATTCACTAGACAAGCTGCTTTCCCGTCTTGACAAGCCCAAGGGGAGAGTTTCAAAACGCAGAGCTCCTTCTCCATCCGAGGAAGAGAGCGATTCTCCTCCCAGATGTTTTTTACCAGATTCCGGAGATAACTTTGATTGATCAGAAGGCGAGCTCTCATCGGACTACGCAAAGGAGGATGAGGATTCACATAAGAGTTCTTCAGTGTCGGTGGATGCATTAATTACCTCGGTACTTGAAACTCTTAATCTTCAAGAACCAGGAGCATCGTCTGACACAGCAAAGAGCCTGTTCAAACGTCATAGTAAGACTTTACCTGTTTTGCCTGCTCATTCTCAACTTGATCAGATCATACAACAGGAATGGGATAGTTAGGGGTCATGGTGTCCACCATAGAAGCAGTACCATTAGCCCATAATATTCTGAGGGTTTGGAAGAGGAAATCCCTCCTTCAAGAGATCCGACTCTCCTGCAAGACAAAAGCATCTCTCCTCTGGTGGTTGGACAACACACATCTGTCCTTGGGCAAACCCATGGGAGAACCAATATGCCGCATCCTCACGACGGATGCTTGTCTATTCGGCAGGGGAGCAGTTCTCGAGGGCCACTCTGCTCAGGGTCAGTGGAACCCACGGGAAGTGAAACTGCAGACCAACCTGCTTGAGATTCGTGCAATCCGTCTAGCCCTAATCCATTGGCAGCAAATTCTACAAGGTCAGTCTGTAAAAATACAGTCCGACAACGCCACAGTGGTGGCCTATATCAACCACCGGGGGGCACAAGAAGCAAAGGAGCACTAGATCTCACTTTCAAGTGGGCCGAAGCTCACCAGGCCCATCTGTCAGCCATTTACATCCCAGGGCTGCTAAACTGGGAAGCGGACTATCTAAGCAGACCATCCTTAGACCCGGGAGAGTGGTCATGGAAGGACGAGATCTTCCAGGAGATAACACAGAGGTGGGGCACCCAGAGGTGGATCTTATGGCGACCAGGCACAACCGTAAGGTCCCAACGTTTATAGCTCGATACAGGGATCCACTAGCCATAACGGCCGACACTCTAAACAGCCAAGTGGCCTATGCCTTTCCACCCCTGCCTCTTGTACCCAGGACTTCAGGAAACTACAGCGAGTGCAGACCACTCTCATCCTCATAGCACCAAGGTGGCCTTGGCGCTCCTGGTACACAGACCTTCTCAACATGTCAGTGTCAGAGCCTTGGACCCTGCCTCAAGTCCCGGACCTTCTAACTCAAGGACTGATCCTTCACCCAAACCCAACAAATCTAAATTTGACAGTGTGGCTCTTAAAAACCAAGAACCTGACCCAGAAGGGGTTTTTTTAAGGCGGTAACCAACACCATGTGCGCAGCCAGAAAGCCTGTCTCTGCAAAGACTTACCATAGAGTCTGGTCCACCAGTGGTGTGTACATCACAAGAAGCCGTTCAAACGATTCTCCATTCCTGACATCCTAGAGTTCCTGCAAGAGGGCCTTTCCATGGGTCTATCCCTTGGCTCTCTTAAGTCACAAGTCTCTGCTCTATTAGTCCTTTTTCAGAAACAAATTGCTTTTTTACCTGATATCAAGACTTTTATGCAAGGAGTAGCACATTTGGCTCCTCCAGTTCGAGCACCAGCTCCTTTATGGGACCTCGCCTTAGTCCTACGAGCCCTTCAAGACCCTCCTTTTGAGCAATTCGGATCTGTACTGCTTCTCTGGCTTACCTGGAAAACTGTCTTCCTTCTGGCTATTGCCTCTGCAAGATGTGTTTCAGAACTCACACTGTCATGCAAAACGCCTTTCCTCGTTTTTCACCATGATAGGGCGGTCCTACGCACTATTCCATCTTTTTTGCCAAAGGTAGCATCTGAATTTCACCTGAACCAGGAGATTACAATACCGCCCTTCACCTTCCAATCCTAAGGAGAAGGCTCTACATACCCTGGATCCTGTTAGAGCTCTAAAGTTTTACCTGCACAGAGTCCAGGACATTCGCATGGTGGACTCCTTGCTTGTCATTCCTTCTGGCCCTCACCAAGGAGGGGCGGCCACAAAATCGTCCATTCATCGAGCCTACATGGCAAAACACCACTCAAAGCCCATTCTACTAGGGAACAAACTGATCTAAGCTCCACCTGCTGGTGGTATAGACAGTAGAGGAGGGGCTAGTTTTTCCTACTGTTGTGTCCTGCCCTCCTGGATGTACCAGCTATACCCACTGTCCCTGTGTCCCCCAAGTGACTGAAGAGAAAAAGATTTTAACTGAGTATACAAAATCTCCTTTTTTTTGCAGGCTATAAAGTCTGCTCACAACTCTGTGGCTGCTGAAGGACAATGCAGGGTAAGTTGTAAAGCCTCTAAAAATTTTACCGTTGTTTTACTACTTCAAACCTAAGGGTGGATTGTGAAGATTTGAGCTTTTAAGACATTTTTTTGCAGAGCATTCCTTCTCTGTAACGAATGCTTGCTTGTCTGGGCTATATCTGCAACCACTGGTGTCTAATAAAAGGGCAGCCAAGTTTGGGAGTTTTACTTTGAAAGCAGCAAGCAAGTTGCAGGTAAAACTCAGTCCCTTTGTAAAATGTATAACGAAGCAATAGAATGCTTAATGAATCAGATGAAAATTGAGCTTAGGACTGGCCAGATATGGGATGACTTTGACGTAGTTGGCCAACTTAAAAATATTGCAATATATGGACAAACAATCCCTGTTTTGTTTAAAGGGTAAGGCATTTTTTAGTAGTAGTATGCACAAAATGTCTGTTTTGAAGGAATAGTTCAGTGTGAAAATAAAAATTGTGTAAATAGATAGGCTGTGTAAAATAAAAAATGTTTCTAATATAGTTAGTTATCCAAAAATGTAATGTATAAAGGCTGGAGTGAACAGATATCTAATAAAACAGCCAGAATCAAACTTCGTGCTTTTCAGCTTTTCAGCTCTTTAACTCTGAGTTAGTCAGCGACTTGAAGGGGGGCCACATGGTACATTTCTGTTCGGTGTGTTTGTAGTTGATCCTCAGCATTCAGCTCAGATTCAAAAGCAACAGATATGACCCATGTGGCCCCCCCCTCAAGTCTCTGATTGGTTACTGCCTACATTCATTTCTATGGGGTTTTGAAAGGCGTATTTATCAAAGGATGAACTTTTGCCCATTGATAAATACTCTTTTTAAAAAGCCCAAGAGTTGCAGAATTTCACTCTAGCGAACTGTGGCGATCTCCAACTTCACTTTTTGATAAATATACCCCAAGGAATCCAGTTAGCAACTGGGGTGACATTGTTGACTGTAAATATCCAATTTGTAACAAATACAAAATATAAATCTTAGTTATGCACACACCACTAGAATATGTCGGTGTAGTACCAATACTAACGAAAAGGCGATGTGGCAATGGTGGAGCTCTTCCCATGCACGCCAGCTCCTGCTAAGCCGCAGCTCTTGTGATGTATCTGCTCCTTCTGACCGGCTACTACATCAAACCTCTGTTACCGCTACAGAGCGCTGACGCATTTCGTGTCGGAAGACCTGACACTTCATCATGAAGTGTCAGGTCTTCTGACACGAAACGCGTTAGATGTAAATCCCCTCCTTTGTAATTTTAAAAACCGCAGAATAAAGCCGACACATTGGTATTAACCTTCCAGACTCTAAGAATGCTTTGATCAGCGCTCTGCAGCGGTAACAGAGGTTTCATGTAGTACCAATACTATCATTGTTTTTGGATAAGCTCAGATGCTGTTCCACAAAAGCTCCAAATAAATTAACTGGTTGCATCAGTGGCCGAGATTCTGTCCCAATGTTGACATTAGCTTTCTAACTTTGGCTGCACCTTGAACCATTGGCCTTGGTGCAGGCACACATGTTGGCTTTTTAATACAAGTAATTCAAAAATAAATGTGTTGGCTTTTGGTGCAGAAATGCTCCAGTTTGCCTTTGCTCTTCTGTGGATATCTGAGTAAAAATGCAGAGATCAGCTTTCGAATGGCATTAGCCTTAGAAATGTGACGTTCTTTGTGCTTTGAATTGGAAATGTGTTGATAGCACTGGTATAGATGCTTTTCCACTCAAACATTCCACAAAGCACCAGCGATATCACATGCTTGACGTGAAAGGGGAGTGTTTCAAATTCAATGTTTGCCATCAGCAAATTAAGGTACAATTGACAATTCAAAGGTTCACAAAAGATAAGGTTGCTTTTTTACATTTGGAAAAATAAAACCCTTTTATTTTAAATGTTATAACACCTACCAGCTTAAAGTGATATGGGTGTAAATTATGTACCTCCACATTCTGCCATATTCTCAACATGAATTACTGCAACAAATAAAATTAAATGATGTATTTGTCATTTATAGTATTTAAATCTAAAGCAAAAACTGTCAATCATGGAAACATCTGCTTAAAGAATAGGGTCTTGGTTGGAATATCGACATGGAGTTGACCTATCTAATATCCCCTTTTCCCTATAAATGTCTCCTAGGGTATATTCGATCATTTTTTTTGTCCCTTTCCTTTTTTTTTTGCTCATCTTTGCTATAAGATAGTTTCCTGTGAAAATTAGAACAGGTTAAAATGTTGATATTTTTCGTTAACGATCACATTTTGTATATTAGTAAAATTATGCTGCTGTAATCTGTTTTGCTAATGAATATGTTGGATTATATAATCATTGTTTTTACAGATGTTTATTGTCACAAATTGTTTTATGTACAAACAATAAAAATGTATTGAAGTAAAGAATAGGGTCTTAAACTCCTATATCAGTGATGGTGCTACACTGTTTAAAGCTGATTCCTGATAACGTGCTTTTAGTGTAGCAATCACAGCTTGTTGAGTGGCATATGTTTCATTGTGCCCTTTAATGATTTTTAATTTTGCAGGAGAACAGTGATGTAAACTTTCATTTTATATTGTTCACTGCTGTTGATGGACATCTTTATGAGTTGGGTAAGTGGGTTATCTTTCTTTTTTTTTGTATTTTATACTATACCTTCTAATTTGTTATAATTTATTTGATTTACTGCAGGCTTTTCTGCTATGAGGCAAGGTGAAAAACTTTTTTTTTCCCTAGAAAGGGAAATACAGAAATTTAGAAAGGTCAGGTTGTTCTGAACAAAACTATGAATAACGTATAGTTTTGCTAGGTAAACTAAGGGGCAGATTTACTTAAGGTCTAATATCGAGGGTTAATTAACCCTCGATATTCGACTGTCGAGGTTAAATCCTTTGTTAGATTTGAAGGATTTTAATCCATCGATCGAACGATTTTTGTTCGACCCAAAAAAGCTGAGGAAGCCCCATAGGTTAACATTGACTTCGGTAGCTTTTAGGTGGTGAACTAGGGGGTCGAAGTTTTTTCTTAAAGAGACAGTACTTCGACTATCGAATGGTCGAATAGTTGAACAATTTTTAGTTCGATTCGAAGGTCGAAGTAGCCGAAAAAAAAATTCGAAATTCAGTTTTTTTCCTCTATTCCTTCACTCGAGCTAAGTAAATGGGGCCCCTAAGAGTCCCCTCCAGGAAATGTCACTAAAGTAAATGCACAAAAGGGGGAACAAAAACTAAAAATTACAAGCAATGTTTAAACTGATGTTTTTGCAAATTTTTATGGATTATCGCAGTGTAAAATTATTTGCTGTCGAATATTACATAGATAAGCAAAGGTTAGCATTAACACCTGCTCTGAAGTTTTGTTAAATATTTTGGCCCAAAATACGCTTTGTGACTGTGAAATTTTATTACATACACTGCAAATGTTCGCAAAAGCCATTTCGTTGCAAACTTTGTGAGGAAGTCGGTGAGGTCTGTAATTGGCCAAAATGGACACAAACATGGTTGCTTACATTCACAATGGTCTTTCTGAATGCTTCTTGCGCTAACCAAACATATTGCATTCCCCCAATAGTTTTCAAGAAGTGTCTTGCAAATTGTGATGGGCAATTCTGACCACTTTCACTTCACCAAAAATTTGTGAAAAACGCAAAAATGTCTCCTAACACTGAAGACAATGGATGTTTTTTTTGCGTGATAAATTTCCAAACCGCTCAACAATTTAACCGTGCAACATTTTATAACTTTATATCTGTTAAGTCTATGGGCATTGTTTTTTTCTTTGCGAAACGCAGAGCTGAATTTCGCATTTAATTTGCAAGGATGAGCAAAATAGTTTAACCGTTAAAAGGGTTAAATGTTCATTTCCAGCTATATACTTAATGGACAGAGGCAGCAGCAGTTCCGAAAAAGCTAGTAGATGCCACAGTTTTTTAAGATATTCTTTGTGCCAGAACTTTGCCATAAAATGGAAGTGTTACACCTTTTCATTTGATAAAATTGACTGCATAATTGAAATCATTCAAGGTTTGATGTATTGTCAAAATATCTTTACTTTCAATTCATAATAAATTGGCTTGTGGTGAACATTCTATTCTCTTAGATGGCAGACTTCCTTCCCCTGTGGAACATGATCCAACCGCTGAAGGCACTTTACTAAAGGTACAATTTCAGCTTACTTGTGTTTTTTTTGTTTTTTTTTTTAAACTTGGGACACCTCCTTTTAGTGTGGTGGCCAAATGATCAGATCAGCTAGATTTGGTTTGGTAACCTTGCCAAATTAGTGGATCTTAATATGCATGGCCAGCTTTACTCTTGAATATTAGGTCTAAACTTCACTGGAGTTTTTGAAGGATGGTGTCTGACAAAACGCATCCTACAAAATGGATGTAGTCACATCAGTCAGAATGTAATGGAACCGATACAAAAAATGTGATGGGTGAATTACATGGAAAATGTTACATCTGACACAACTGTCATGAAAACGCAGCATGCAGCTTTCTCTGTCGTCTCAAGGGGGACACAGAGACCACCCTCTAGGAGGCAGGACAGAATAATAAAAATGGGGCATGCCAGGTACTCTGGCTTAACCTAACACAACACCAATCCGATCGTTTTTTTAAGTGTCCTGCTTCCTAGGAGGATGGACAGTCATCAAGCAAGAGGTTCTCCAGATCAAATTAATATTGGCATATGAGGTGATACCAGGAACAGGGCTACCTGTATCCATTTAGGTACACCTCCTTCGGTGTGGGTGAAAAGTGAGTATGACTGCCTGTCTTACTTGCTTCTGGTTGCTCTCCCCCCTATCTGGCTGTTTTCCGCGTCACCCCCCCCCCCTTTCATACCAGGTCAGGGTGAACAGAAGGGGTTTGGGAAGCGCTCCGGGAGTTCTCCCCCGGTCACTACTCAGTGTGCACACACTGCTCCCACAGGCGCACGCTCTCCGCTCTCCCCACTCGTGCTGCTTGGACAGGGTATTCGCCAAGTTCCCTTCCGGCTCTTACCTGGGGAGGCGAAGTATGTGTTCAGGCGCCATCTTGTTTTGCGTCTTAGGTGGAACGCAAGGCAGGCATGAGCTTCTAGGAGGCAGACCTTGCATTTCACTGCCATTTTGAGCTTTGCGCTTTTGTGCAGCACACAGCTCCTTATACAAGAACGGGGGTAGCTTGGTCGCATTACAGGACTCCCACCCCCTTTGCTAGTGGGCACTAAGACTCTTGGGCAGCTTCCTGACACAGCAGAGCCCCTGCTTAGGCTGGCAGCTACTGCATACCATCCCTTTCGCAGTTACCACAGCCACTGCTAATATGGCAGAAGGTATAGCCAAAGCCATACAGGCATGGTCCGAATTCCTCCTCATGGATATTCAAGAGGGTGTTCCCAGGTCTGACCTCCTAACATCAGCACAATCTATAGTGGAGGCATCTGCTTATTTGTGTGATGCCACCCTAGACATGGCACAGATCACAGCACGTACGTCAGCCATATCCATAGTGGCTTGTCGAACCTTATGGCTGAAGAACTGAGCAGCTGACCTTAGCTCAAAGAAGTCCTTAACTTCCCTCCCCAAAACAAGACTGTTTGGTGAAAAGCTTTAGCCACAGGGGGTAAAAGTACATTTCTTTCCCAGTCTAAAAATACAGTAAGTCTTTGACATCCTTTCGACGAAAAATTTTTTCTAGGCCAATCTAGTCGATTCACAAGATGATAGTCCTCCTCATTGCTCCAACTTTCACTCCAAACCAGCCGATAAGGGGTGCCCACCATGGAAGACCAACAAATTTCATCACAAGCCCGCTTCAGGCCGATGGGCACCCCCTCTGGGATTACACCAGGCCATAGGGGCAGGCTTCTGCAGTTATGGGAGGTCTGGAACCGACAGATGCCTGGGTCAATGAGATCATGACAGAAGGCTACCACCTGGACCTCTCTTACTACCCTCCCAGAAAATTCTTCTACTCCAATCTGTTCCTAGTCCCAAAGAGGGACAGCTTATTCAGACCGGTACTGGACTTTTTCAAGTACATTCAGTACAATTCAAAATGGAGACCCTACGATCAGTAATCTGAGGAATGGAGTCGGGGCAATTGATGTCTCGACATCAAGGATGCATAGCTCCACATACAATTCTGCCCACCCCATCATCAGTTCCTGAGGTTTGCCTTCAAGAATCAACGCTTCCAATTTGTGGCACTCACCTCTGGCCTCCCGTCAGCCCCCAGAGTCTTCACCAAACTCAGGGCGGTGACTGCGGCATTACTAAGGCTCCAGGTTAGTTTCTATAACTTCCTACTTGGGACGATCTGCTACTGAAGGCCAGGACAGAGGAAAAGAGCAAAGTGGATCTCCAGAAGGCGATCTCCCTCCTGCAAGACTTTGGCTGGACCATCAATTGAAGCAAGTCCAATCTGATCCCCATTCACCAGATGACATTCCTAGGTCTCGAGTTCAACACTCTCATTAAGCCTGCCATTAGACAAACAGAGGATAAGAGGTCAGGCCAACCTCTTGCTACAGACTCAAAGACCCACAATCCACCTGGTGATGAAAGTACTGAGGTTGATGGCTTCCTCCATCGATGTGCTACATCTATGTCCGCTCCAAGCCAACATTCTAGCTGTATGGAAGGGGGGGGGTCCCTTATCTCAGAGACTCACTTCTGACTTCGACAAGGGAGTCTTTCCTTTGGTGGCTCAGAACAATCTATCTGCGGGTCAATTCTGGGCAACGCCAGATTGGATAGTGTTAACAGATGCTAGTCTACAGGGTTGGGGTGCTAAGTGGCTACGGGCAGTAAAACTATCACTTTACCACATCTCCAAACAAAGGCAGTACGGGTTCAAAGCAACAATTCCACTGCAGTCGCATACATAAACAGACAAGGAGGAACCCGCAGCGCTAGCAGAGGCTCAACAAATTGAGCTGGGTGGAATTCAACTCGGTAAGACTGTCTGCCATTCACATCCTGGGAGTGGCCAACACGAGGGCACATTTTCTCATTCTATACTTACTGGATCCAGGGGAATGGGAACTTCACCCAGAAACATTTGCAGAGCTCATCAGTCATTGGGGCCAACCTCAAATCAACCTAATGGCAACCAATCGCAAGATGACCACCTTTTTTGCCCGCTCGCGGGATCCACTAGCAGTGGGAGCAGATGCAATGACACTGCTGGCAGTTCGACCTTGCCTACGTCTTCCCGTCTCCCCCCATGCTGCCGTGGGTCCTAAAGAAGATCAGGCAATCTCACATCCTGTTTATCATGATGGCACCGTATTGGCCCAGGAGAACTTGGTTCTCGGATCTTCAGGAGATGTCCATTGCACAGCCCATTAGTTTAGCTCCCAAATTAGTTTGGGACCCTGCTCTGTCAGGGTCCCATAGCCTACCAAAACCCAGGCCTCTTCGCTTTGACGAGATGGCTGTTAAAGAGAGATCGGAGGATGTAATTTCCATGATGTTCAAGTCTTGCAAGCCTACATCTAGGCCATATCACAGAGTGTGGCACAGCTATTGCAGAGAGACCTCCAGCAGAAGTGTCTTCCTTCCTTGAACGCAACATCCCTAGGGTCCTATCCTTCCTCCAGCAAGGCCTTCAGTTAGCACTCAGTACTGCTTCAGTCACGACTGGCCATGTATGACTCCGTCCATTTATTCTTACAGGGAGTCGTTAATGTCGCTACCCCGTTTTCATCCACCGATTCCAGGTTAGACCTCAACATCGTTCTGGAAGCTCTTCTGGATCCTTCTTTTGATCCTCTAGGGACAATTTCAGATGAACGGCTAACCTGGATCTGGTGGCAATCTCATCAGCCAGACGGGTATCGGATATCGGTGCCATATCCTGCATTCCTAATTTTCCACAAGGACAAGGCAGTGCTGCGCACAGTCCCATCATTCCTCCCAAATCTGCGATCGTCTTGCCATATAAATCAAGAAATTGTGGTGCCATCTGTGTCTAGATCCTAAGAATAATAAGGAGCGAAGATTTCACAGCCTGGATGTGGTCAGAGCGCGTCGTTGGTACCTTCAAATGATCCAAATCTTTCAGACAGTCTCAGACTCAATTGCGCAGTGGTTAAAGGAGATCATCAGGCAGGCCTACCTATCCAAGGGAAAATCACCTCCAGAGGGAATTCAAGCTCATTATACAAGGTCAGTGGGAGCCTCTTGGGCATGGCGCAATGCAGCCTCCTTGGATCAGATCTGCAGAGCAGCTACCTGGTCCTCGGCACATACATTCACAAAATTCTACAGTCTGGACATGTTTGAGGCTTCCATCGGCTGTAAGGTATTGCACTCGGTGCAATAACATCATAATTCTCGCTCCAACCCTGCTGTTTTGGGGCTGCTTGGTTCCTTGAGACGACAGAGAAAACAGGATTTTTGATGCTCGCCAAAAACTGTCTCTGTGGTCGATAGGGGGACACGGCTTCATGTCCCTATAGCGAGGTGACCATGTTGATCTGCATGAGAGGTTTTTCTGTTTTACCAGTTCTGCAGTTGATTCATTTATTCTGTTTCAGTGGTCTCTTTGGTACAAACTTATTGGATTGGTGTAGTTAGGTTAAGCCAGAGAACCTGGCTGGCCCCTTTTTCATTATTCTTTCATACGAGCGTCCTACCTGTCCCTGTGTCCCCCTATCGACTACAGTGAAACATTTAACGGTGAGTATTAAAAATCCTGTTTTCACACCCACAGGCTAAAATCTGATGGTGTCTGACCAACTGTTTCTGTTGAAATCCATCAAATGTCATATGAAGATATATGAACAAACTACACCATATAACTTCTTCTGATCTGACTTTACATTCTAGCTATAGGAGGATTCGATTTCGTAGCATCCTACAAATATTGTTGTTGGATGACAAGATCAGATAAAATATGACCCACAAAATCTGATCAAAATCTCCTGTGTAGTTTTACCTGTACACTTAACCCCCCCCCAAGAAGTAACCCAAAAGTCAAATAGAGCATTGTTTAGTTTTTGTTTTTTAGTTTTTTTGTTATTATTATGCTAACTTCAACTCTTTTTTTCCCCCCTTCTAGGATGCAGCCAAAATATGCAGACAGTTTACTGAGCGTGAACAAGGAGAAGTTCGTTTTTCTGCTGTGGCTCTAAGCAAATCTGCTTAACTTTGCGAATACAAAGCACCTTAATTCGGTATACACTTGTAGACTGTGCAGCTTGATTATCTGTTCAGAGAAGTCATTCCCTTTCTTGCTCCGTGCACTTGTGTGTACAAAGTGCTGATCTGCACATATGGGTACAAATCTAAATGTAGTTGCTGTGATCTGATGCTTTACTTGCCTTTTCAATTTGTAATTGCTAACCACTTAAGTGCCACGCCTTGTTCTGTTGAAATAAAACGCTGTTTCCAACTAAACCTGATGTGATTTATTCAAAATGGGGAATAGCTGTACTCTAATGGCCAGTATTGTAACTAGATATTACTGGACCTTACAGCAAATTATTTTTCAGGCCCCCAAAATGTTAAGCAGTTGACCTGTTTTACCAATATTTATTGTATATGACGGGGCCCAGAAAGCAGGTTAACCCAGAGGCTATTTTCAAATTATGTATTGTCAGGCCCTCATATGTGCAGCTTGTCTATTAAGCAAACCATTGCCTGGTTGTTGGTTGTAAAGCTGGCCATACTGTACATGTATACATTTGACTTTCTCGACAAATGAGCAGACGTTTCACGGATATGCCCACTTTGAGGTGAACAATACGGATTTGATCCGATCGTTTGTATAAAGATGGCCATACACGGGCCGATAAAAGCTGCTGACCGAGTTGGCAGCTTATCGGCCCGTGTATGGTGCCCCTTGACTTTCTCGACAAACGAGCAGATGTTAGACGGATACGCCCATTATGATCCGATCATTGAGCCCTAGAGCTCACGATCGGATCAGCCCGATATAGCCCACCTCAAGGTGGGCATATCGGGGAGAGATCCACTTGTTTGGCATCTGTGTCTGGCCAAAAATCAACCAGATGCTATTTGGGCAGGTTAAAAAATCCAGTCTGATTGCAGCTGCATCTGTTCGTGGATGTTTTCCCATGATCCTCCCTCACTTGGCCTCCATTCTGATTCGATCGTTGGTCCTTAGGATCAGCCCAATATCGCCCACTTCAATGTGGACATATCGGGGAGAGATCTGCTTGTGTAGCGACATCGCCAAGCGAGCGGATCTCCCTGTGTATGGCCACCTTAAGGGTGGCCATACACAACCATATTTAAGCTGTAGGGGCATCTGTCCGTGTATGGGGCTCAGGATATCTGCAAGATTTTGATCTGACAGGTTTGATTTTCATGTCAGAATGGATCAACAGCCGTCATAGTGCCCACTATTGGTGAGACCTTTTCAAAGTCACAGATATACCAATGTTTAGGTGGGAGATATTGTGATGACCCAGGGCCCAACGATCCAATAACAAGAATACGGGTGGTCAGATCGAGGTCCCCATCAATGAACAGATGTGGTGCTTGATCAGATGGGATTTTTAAACCTCCCCAATCGACAACTGGCCAATTTTGCAGCCAGATATTGATTGTAAATGAAACATATGGCTGCAGTGTCTGTATTTCACCAGCTGAGGGTGCTGCTGTTTTAAAAGAAACCCTTTCTAAATTAATTTCCTGGGCTTTGTTTTGTTGTCATTCCTGTTTTTAGCAGGGAGAATTGTATAAAGCATCTGACTGTCCCCAGGGGTTGGGCCCTGAAATTTACTGTTATTTGCAAAACAATTTGCTTTGTTAAAGCAATCTACTCATGAAAATATATATATTTCTTCAGAAAAACTGATAAGATATGCAGTCAGCCCTGTGCTTTAGAACTAGGAACTCAATCTAAAGGTGGCCATAGACACACAGATCCGATCGTACGAATCGAGGATTCGTACGATTTTCGGATCGTGTGTGGCGTGTCCCGACTTCTTTCGTCCGGCGGAGATCGGTCGTTTGGTCGATCGGTCAGGTTTGATTTTGACCCGACCGATCCCGCCGGAACCCAGGGCACATCGTAATCGGATCGTTTGGCCATGCGGCCGAACAATCAGATTACACCCGATATAGCCATGTTTGTTAATGGCATATCGGGGAAAGATCCGCTCGTTTGGCGATGTTGCCAAACGAGCAGATCTTTGCATCTATGGCCACCTTTACAGGGAGGCATAGTAATGTTAACATTTCTGTTCCTCTAGTTTTGTTCTTTCATAGTAGCCCTGGCTCCCCTTTTCTCTTAGGCCTTGTGCTTATCCTAATGCGCTCTCGGGCCTCAACCATTCATTATAACTGCCAAAACTATAGTTACAGCTCTCTGCAGACACAATTGTTATGTAAATACTGTATTTCATTGCATAAGAAAAGTTCTGGTTTAATTGCCATGCAGTAATGGAGTTTTTCCATATCTTTTATACCTTGGTACGCTTTCATTTTTTGGTGCTACTGTTCCTTTAAGAATGAGTTTTGTTTTTATACCATCTAAAGTCTATTGGCAGCTTGCACAAAATGGGAGATTTTCCTGATCAAAAAAATGACGAATAGCTGAAAACAAAACGACGTTAGAAAGGTTGTGTGAGTGCCTGTGTATTCAAGAGTGTCAAACATGGGGAAGTTAATTATAGAAAGGTGGCATAACTGTAGGGCAGAAATGCCAATGGTTTGGAACCTAAATCACCGACAATGTCTGCTCATCCTCATGCTCTGCCTTATTTTTACATCACAACAGGTGCTTACTGCAGAGCCACATAGTCACAAGTCGGACTGCTCCAAACAGGTGATGGGGAATTCTTACAGCTGGCATTCCACTTAGGCTTGAGGAATGTTGAAGTCTGTTGAATAGCTATTCTTCTGTTCCATGGTATTTCATACATTTGCACCACATCCTTAGGGCAGTGCCACACAGGCTGATTATACACAGAGCAAGAATCAAAAGATATGCTGGACTGCACTCATGCCTGTGCATGCACTAGTGATGTGCAGGTCGGGCTTTTCCCCCTCCCACCCGAGCACGACTTCCGGGTTTCTTTTATAGACCTGCGCCGCCCTGCCGATGATTTCACATAAAAGCGCGTCTATAAAAGCTCAACCCGGAAGTCGGCATTTGGAAGGTTGTGAGCGGGGGGAGCAATCAGAAGAGCACAACCCGCAAGCGACCCGGAAAAGAGCGTGTGAGGTCGGCCCAAAACCACCGACCCACGGGTGCCCGCTCATAACTAGTCTGCACCAACCTGCATTTGCAAGTTTATTGCTTTTCTATAAGGGTAAGGGAGGAACTCCACAGGCGATTTCAGCACGATCAGACACTCTGCGCAACAACGCAGGCGTCAAGTCGGATGCGATGGAAATAAGGTAAGAGATGGAAATGTTGGATGAAGTCACAGGCGAACGCTGTGACACCATCCAACGTTCCTGTTGCTTACCTTTTTTTCTGTTGCATCCGACTTGACGGATCGTGCCGAAATCGCTTGTGGAGTTCCTCCCTTAAACTCCTTAAGGTCAGATTTTATCTGATCCACCACACACCAGCACAAGATTTTGTAGGATACTACAAAATCTGATCCCCCCCCCCCAGGCTAGAATGTAAAGTCGTATCAGAGAAAGTCGGATGGAGTCTTTCCTTCATGCATTTACATCCACCAGTCAATATACAATATAGAGGCCCATTCATCATTGGTCGAATTTCGAATTCATGTGAATTTTTTTGAATTCAAATATACTGGGAGGTTATTTAAGAAAAAAAATCAAAATGTCTAATACTCAATCTAATGGTTCCAACCAGAAAATTATAATTGTATTCGATTTGGTTTGTATGAATCCAGTTTTTCCCCCTGAAAAAAACCTTGAATGTCAGGAAGGCTATGAACATCTCAATCATCTCAACCGACCTCAGCCGTTGATTTGTAAATGAACTTGGCAGGCTTTAGGTGGTGGATATTCGAATTAGAAATGTTTCCAGGGTCGAGATGTGATAAAGCTCGCATTTGAATTTACATTCGAATAGAGGGATTAAAATTCAGATATGTAAATTTTAAAACTGGAACATTCGAATTTACCCTTGATAAATCTGACCCATAGTGTTTCAATGAGATAAAGTCTTGTCTGACAACACCCAGTTTTATCTTGTCGGATGAAGACGCAGCATGCAGCCTTCATATCTGACAGTCATGTCTGATGGAAAATTTTACATATAGTTTATCAGATTTCTAAGTCCCATTATATTTTGACCCATGCAACTGCATCCGACTTGTCCGATGCGTTTTGTCGATCCGACACCATCCAACATCGTGGAGTTTAGCCCTAACTACAGATTAGGCAATAGATTTAGTGGATAGTTAATTACTATAGCTAGCAACTTTGTCCTGACCTTTGTTTGCTTTTGTAGATGTTTTCATCCCAATGACGGCAGATGAATAAAAATAGCTTATTGCTTGGGTGTGCCATTGGCATTCTGTAATAAGTGCTAGGTTTTGGGCAAATTAACAGAATAGTACATGTAGTTCCTACTTAGATTTAATACCATTTTAAGCATTTGCAAGGCCCCTTGGTGTGAGCTGTCGTTAGCTAGTCTAGAAGTCAGCATATGTGCCAGGTATTAGGACATTCTGACCTCATATAAATTGCACTGATCCATCCATTATTATTAGTATAAGTACAGGCCTCTATTTCTGTGTCAAACTTAAGCACACCAAATCAGATCAGAGTTTGAAGTTCTCTTATTTAAGGTCTAGGTAGGGTTTCTTTCTTTTAGTACATTTTAGATGAAGATTAACATTTATATAGGTACTGTACATGCAAATTAAAAAAGAAAACAAAAAACTGTTTTTATTGCTTGAAAGTGAGTGGGTGGGGTGGGCTTGTTTAAGGCCAGGGCACACAGGCAGATTCGGGGAGATTAGTCGCCCGGCGACAAGTCTCTTCTTCGGGGTGACCAATCTCCCAGAACTGCCTTCCCGCTGGCTAAAATGTAAATCGCTGGCAGGATGGCCCTTGGAGCGATTCGTTTCCCTCAGTCGCCTGAATCGCCGGCGGGATGGCACGTCGGGCGACTTCGGAAAACGAATCGCTCTGAGTGCCATCCCGCTGGCGCTTTGGCCGACTTCGGAAAACGAATAGCTCAGAGGCAGTTAGTGAGATTAGTCGACCCGAAGAAGAGGAGATATGTTGCCGGGCGACTAATCTCCCTGAATCTACCTGTGTGCCCTGACCCTAAGGCAATATTAAACTAAACAAATACAGTACAGCCATAGACTTCTTCAGATCATGTTGTGACCTGAGCAATGGCACATAGAGAAACTGTGAACACCCCCCCCCCCCCCCCATGGCCACTTATATGTCCTTTGCTGCGGGATAAAATACTTGGAATTGGACCCCATTCATTATAGGAGTACACGTATGCCAAAAGGTTGTGGTTGGGAATTGCTGATGGAGCAGATACTCTAGATCTTAACCTTACTAGCCCGTGAGACATACAGCTCTACTGACAGCTCCTGGCACCAGGATGTTAATATTGCATGTAGAAGAAAACAATTCTCACATGCAATAGTCTAAAATATTTTGTAAATAAAATGTTTAATTGCATCATGATTGGAACTACCATGCATTTTTGTGCTGAGCTCATCGGCCATACTGATTATTTTGGATTACATATTTTCAACATACAAATAAATGTAGGCCTCCCTGCACTCTAAGGACCACAGATGTAAAAGTAAAAACGTTTATTGGAAATAATTAAAATATAAACATCTACAGAAACCCTATACATTTCGTGCTCAGCAAGCACTTCGTATTTTCAACATACACCAATAGTACAGTGGAATATGCTGGGGTTTTTTTGGCCACGAGATTTTGATATATTAAAGAAAGTGACTGTTAGTTCAGGTGAAGCAGTCAGACATCCATAGGAACCTTTGGTAAATGTATTAGAACATAACAGGTAAGACTGACCTGCTCTATGCTGCGCTCAGTTTAGACAGAAGCAGGAATAAGAATCTTAAGACAATGACAAAACAGCAGGAATGCCCTTAACCAAAATGTCCACCCAAGCAGGTTACCACAAAGCATTCTACAGACAATGGGGCAAATTCACTAACCTCCAAAAAACACTTCGCCAGGCGTAGATTCGCCAGGACAACGCTAATTCACTAAAATCCGAATATGCATCCAGGGCACCAAACGCTGGCGAACTTGCGCTAGCATTAGTGTGCCAAGCGAAGTTGTGCTAACATTGGCTAATTTGCATACAGCGGGAAGTTAAAGTTGAATGGACATATGTTGCAGCAAATACATTACACTACACAAGCCCAGAGAAACCTTAATAAAATAAAGTTGTTATATTGCCCTACACATGAGCCCAGAAGTTACGCCGGCGACCGTTAGTAAATTGGCGAAGTACCGAAATGACGTCACACTGGGGAATTTTGAGATGCGTACAACCTTGATGTGCTGGCTTTCGGCTCTGGCAGCCTCCATTTATAGAGTTGTACCTGCCCTGCCTCCTTTCGTAACATAAGAGATGGGCAGCTAGCCAGGTATAGGTCTATTCGGGAGCGGGTGGTTAGGATCATTAGTGCAAAGTTCCATTTTTAGATGTAAATCCCTATTGTTGTGTTGTCCATAGTGTTTTTTTCCCAGTATTCCAGCACAATTTCACCCAGTGTGTCAAAATGAACACTGTTACGTTTGTGTTTTTCCATGGGGATGCAGGTTGTCACCAATATGGGAACCGTGTCACTTTGGGCATGCAGCGTTAAAACGGTATTAGCATGTGATGCGTTTGACACAAGTTTACTGAGCCTTTTAACACAATCCACTATGGGAACTCTGGAATTACAGCCTTGTTCAGGGTTGTGATAACTCTTTAAAGGAAAGCTATACCACCGCAAACAATTTAAGTCTCTATAAAAATATATTGCATATAACTGCTGATGTATAAAAACCTACTTCATGTAAATAAACCATTTTCAAATTAATATACTTTTTTAGTAGTATGTGCCATTGGGTAATGATAAATAGAAAATTGCCATTTTTAAAAATAAGGGCCGCCCCCTGGGATCCTATGATTCACGGTGCACACAAACACACAAAAACAAAAATTTCTTTATGGGGAAAATGCTTAATAATGGGAGCATATTGTAAGTATATATAAAAGACTAGGAGAATAAAGTGGTTGAGTGAGTAGAGAAGGAATAATAGTTTGGAAAGTTTCCCAGACCAACACTGGTTTTACCACTGTTGGGCAACAATACATATTGTCATTCCTTTAAAAAAAACTTTCATTTTTTGGTGTTACTGTTCCTTTAAATCTCAGCCTAAATGGTCTCACTATATCTGAACTTCAGGCTGGGCTCCATGAATATTTATGGCAGAAAATAAGTCAGGGCCCGATCTAGGCAGTAGAGGCACCTGCTTATAGGGCGGGTTCTGGACAGGTACCTGTTCATGTGTCTTCTGCCTACACCTAAAAGCAAGAAAAAAATGTCTGCATTTGGCCAAAATGAAATTAGAGACAGCATTGCTTGGGATCCTAAAGGGGTTTTGGATTAAAACAAACTCCTGATGTTAGCAGACTCTTGATGTTAGCTAGTTGAAAACACTAGAAAAAGAGCTCTCTGCTGTACTAGCGGATCAATAAAAGCACAATCTTTGCAGCAATGTACTCCGTTTGACCAAGTTCTTATCCACATTTATTTGTATGGAACCCCACGAAATGCTTTTGCAAACAATATATAGGCATTGAAGTTCTGAGTTCCAAGCCCCTGCCATGGAATTTAATATTGAGATAAAAAACAAAGTTTATTTGAAATGAGCTCCATGGATTCTGAACTCAGAAAGAGTGAGATCCCCAAACAAAGGAAGCACCGAGATTTATTGACTTGGGAACATATGACATGAGCATGTACAAGTACAGGAGTAAAAGGGAGAGGTGAGAGAGCATAAGGATATTGCTTCACATCACAGAAAAACAAAGAACTGCTCTTATAGCCAAGTAGGTGGCTCTGCTCTCAAGGACAGGGTTTTAATGACCAAGACTAGCTTGAGAACAGAAGAAGGAAGAACATCCAAGTAATTTGGCTCATGGAGAATCAACATACACAGAATTGTATTCTCTCACCTGTTACACAGTTGAGCAGATTTTTTGTAAAACAGATTAAATATATGATGGGTACAAAACACAGCACCTTTGTCACACAAATAAAGCAATAAAAAGAACATTTACATGATAGCATTGATTTGTTGGTATAGTCAAAGCATTTCATATGAGGAGCATAAGATGTGCTTTGCAGTCCAGCAAGAGAAGGTCAGAGTTTGGTGAGTGGAAAAGGTTATAGCTGAGGATTCCATGCATTCACTGCGTTATTCCTCAGGAAAGAAACGTGCCCTGTTTATTTGTATCCGTGATTTATTTTTATTTTAGCAATCCGACCACCAATTTATGACTTCTTATCTGTCTAAACAGAATAATGATTGTGTTCTAGTGTTGCAAACACTTCATAAATTCAGGAGAGAAAATCCAACAAAGTGTTGAAATCCTTAGTCCCAGGAAATCCAAATATTTACTTTAAAGTGAAATAATATAGCAATGGCACACAACCAAGCCTTTCGTTTGTTTTTCTGCTACAGCTGGGACAAATATGGCCGCGCTTGTTAACTACTTCTTTAAAGAAAGATCTTGTATACAGCAAAATCAACTTAAGGACAGGCCTGGCAAAGTTTTGCTGGAAGGAAATAAAAGAAATTTGGGAACAACAAAATCATTTTTGAAGTGGAATGCATTTTAGCTTTTATTCCAATCAAACTAAACTAAGCCACCTAGAGTTTGCTTAGTCAGTGATGAATGTTGCTGTGGATAGTTCAGACTTGAAGTTGGACATATGAATGAGCAGACCACTGATGTCATACTGCACTAGATCTCTCGTAAGTTTTTTATTCTTAATTCCCTGAGCAATAATTTAGATGAATTCAACAGCATGGTCGCCTTTAGGTCATTTACTGTAAAGAAAGGAACACACATGCTTGTTGTGGTTCGGGAAAGTTGATGAATGGATTTTAGCAAATGACATACATTGCATCATCACAAATACATCACTAGCTAGCCTCGGTGGATGTATTTAAAGTAGGCCATACTAAATGCATCTGTTTCTACTCAGAAGTACTTTTGAAGTTTGGGGAACAGGAGTTGAATTATATACAGAGAGAGAACATCGGCTCAGTCCCCAAAATGTAAAATAAAGTTAACGGCTCACCCAGTACAGAGTAGGACCCTGTTGTATAAACCCTGGGTCTATCGTAGCGGGGTGTAGCTTTGACCAGTATATAGCATTCAAATCATAGATATCCACAGCAATCTTGTATAAGTGGAAACTCACCGAAGATGTTAGGTGGCCCAGGTGCAGCGCCCCGAACCCGTAGCTGGGGGAGTGACTCAATGTAGATAGCGAAGAAGCACGCACTCCATGGCCCATGGAGTGCGTGCTTCTTCGCTATCTACGAACAGGAGTTGAAACATATTTAGACTTTTTTATGGCTTTGTAATACAGTTTCAACAAGGGCAGATGACTGGTGGGCACTTACAGTATGTAATATATGTGCATGCATTGCCTAGTATTTGTTGGACATAACTTTTGTACAATTACTCTAAGAACACCACACATAGATCGGAGCTCTCCAACCCCCCTTCTGATTTGTGAAATCAAGACTTAAATGCACATAAGGCGTAATTGAATTACGCTAACTTTCATGGAATTATTGAAGTGCAATTCCTTAATGGCTCACCAAATGGGTAACCTAGTTCTGGTGCTCATGCCCCGAACCCTCCGCTTAACAATATTTATCCAAACACGTGCAGATATTAGGGTCACTCGCCGCTCCTTCTCGATGGCCCGGTTGCAGCGCCCCGAACCCTCAGCAAGGGGAGACATCAACACCACACCAATAGCACGCACTCCACGGGACTTCAGGCAGCGGTAAAATCCAAATAGCTATTTGGATTTTACCGCTGCCTGAAGTCCCGAGGAGTGCATGCCATTTGTGTGGTGTTGATTTTTTACAATTATTGTCACAGCCAGAACATTGTCTGATCTGTTCATTTACTAATCTAAATGGTTAGTTGCAGGTCAGAAGATTGCAACACATGAACGTTCATCGGACATGAGGCTAAAACCTGCATGTCTATGGCCAGCTTAAGGTAAAGTGCAGTTGAGGTTGATCGTTGACTTGCGTGCATAGAGTTTATCACAGTATTTATTTTGTGTTTCCTCTTCACAATGTATGAGTTCCCCATTTTTAGGTTTACTCTTTATTTTTTATAGAAGGAATGAAGAAGTATGATAAACAATTGTGAAATTCTGCAGCCCTGCCTCATTCCATGTTTTATGGGTTGTGGTTTGGAAGTTACTGCCAATTTTCAGTAGCTACATGACTGACATGGATTCCAAATCAACATTTGTTATCATTTTAAAGGATCCCATTTTGAAGAGGAGAAATGTATGCTTACAAGATAGACCACCCATTGCAAAACCTTGGAGAACACCTGGTAACTGCTGGTAACCTTAAAGGGATACTGTCATGGGAAAAAAACAATTTTTCAAAATGAATCAGTTAATAGTGCTGCTTCAGCAGAATTCTGCACTGAAATCAATTTCTCAAAAGAGCAAACAGATTTTTTTATATTCAATTTTGAAATCCGACATGGGGCTAGACATATTGTCAATTTCCCAGCTGCCCCAAGTCATGTGACTTGTGCTCTGATAAACTTCAATCACTCTTTACTGCTGTACTGCAAGTTGGAGTGATATCACCCCCTCCCTTTTCCCCCAGCAGCCAAACAAAAGAACAATGGGAAGGTAACCAGATAGCAGCTCCCTAACACAAGATAACAGCTGCCTGGTAGATCTAAGAACAGCACTCAATAGTAAAAACCCATGTCCCACTGAGACACATTCAGTTACATTGAGAAGTAAAAACAGCAGCCTGCCAGAAAGCATTTCTCTCCTAAAGTGCAGGCACAAATCACATAACTGGGGGCAGCTGGGAAATTGACAAAATGTCTAGCCCAATGTCAGATTTCAAAATTGAATATAAAAAAATCTGTTTGCTCTTTTGAGAAATGGATTTCAGTGCAGAATTCTGCTGGAGCAGCACTATTAACTGATGCGCTTTGAAAAAAACATTTTTTCCGATGACAGGATCCCTTTAAGAGCCGAATTAAAGTTTTTTAAAATCTACTCTTCTAATGCAGAGAGCCCAACTGCGTTCTTTACACTAGCGAAGGGACCCCCACCTGTGCCAAAAAGGTGAAAACCACCTTGGGTGGCAGAGAGGTCAGGATCACCCCTGAGCAGTTTGGGCTGGTTTTAGGGGATTATACTCTTTCCTAGTTTTCCTTTTTTTTGTAACTTTTTTTCATTTTATGAATAGATAGTTACAACAATAACATTTACTGTACTTTACAATAACAACAGAAAGTGCATGCAAAGTAAAGCAAGAATTGATACAAGCATTCTAATAAAATATACATTTTAAAAACCAAATATATCAGATTTTTAGTACAAGTACTATACTATAGTCAAGTGAGATTGGATATTATAGGACTATTGTCTAAAATATAGTCCTGATTTAGATTTTATTATTTTTATAAAAGTACAAGCTAGTGTCAATGACATCCATTATCTCAGGAGGATTTGGTTTGATCCAATTTTTGAGGATGCTTCTCTTAGCTGCAATTAATATTAAGGGGCACATTTACTAAGGGTCAAATATCGAGGGTTAATTAACACTCGATATTCGACTATCGAAGTTAAATCCTTCGACTTCGAATATCGAAGTCGAAGGATTTACCGCTATTCGTTTGATCGAATGATCGAAGGAATAATCGTTCGATCGAACGATTAAATCCTTCGAATCGAACGTTTCGAAGGATTTTAATCCATCGATCGAACGAAATTCCTACGATCAAAAATTAGCTAGAAAGCCTATGGGGACCTTCCCCATAGGCTAACATTGATGCTCGGTAGGTTTTAGGTGGCGAAGTAGGGGGCGGAAGTTTTTTTAAAGAGACAGTACTTCGACTATCGAATGGTCGAATAGTCAAACGTTTTTTAGTTCGAATCGTTCGTTTCGAAGTCGTAGTCGAAGGTCGAAGTAGCCAATTCGATGGTCGAAGTAGCCAAAAAAAAATCTTCGAAATTCAAAGTATTTTTTATTCTATTCCTTCACTCAAGCTAAGTAATGGGCCCCTTAATGTGTGTAATGCAGTGAATAGGATATATTCCCAAATTTAGGTTGAAGAATGTGGCTGGCTGATTTGATTGAGTCATCCGAAAAATTTAAAGGGCTCTTTTTGGGGGTTTCTAGTTTTCCTTTAGTGCATTTGCATTGTCTTTTCAGGGAAATCATGACCTGGATGATAGGGGTATTTTTCAAGGCATATGAAATAGTCATTTACCATAATAAGCAGGAAGAGAGGTTACATATCTCCAAAATATACTACATTATCATATAAATTGTATAGCATTAATGCTGAATTAAAGCAAATGGAGTTTCTGGGCTTACGGATTAATGATTTGATAAGTTGGCGCTAGTTTTATGAAAGTTGCCACTGTGTTTTTCTGACCAATTACCATTGTCAATGTTTTATTTGTTATAATAGCTTGTCCAAGTAAACTGCAGTGGTGACTTTCACAGTCAGTAAAGGGACAATATCATGAAAATAAGTGTTTTTACCTAAAAATACATGCATGGTTTAGTAAATGGGACTGAGAAAATTCTATTTGTTTTCATTATGAAAATGTTAGAGGCACATTTTATCTTAAATATTTCCTGATACACATCGGCATTCCTTTTCACCAATAATGTTGTTCTGCCTCAATCATACCTGAGTAAGTCATTGCTCAGATATCATGATTATGCCTTATTTACATGTTTGGGGAAACAAAAAACAAAAAAGTAGTTTCAATTTCATAAGAGGTACAGCTTTTGTAATTATTACTATTGTTATATCTCTTTTACCATATGCCAAAACAAACTCACTTGAAGCCTCTCCAAGTTGCCTCAGAGGGGAAAAAAATTCCTTCCTGACTCCAAAATGGCAATTGGACCCGTCCCTGGATCAACTTGTACTATGAGTTATCTTCTATAACCCTGTATTCCCTCACTTGCTAAAAAGCCATCAAACCTCATGTACAACTGATTCAGGGAGAGAATTCCACATCTTCACAGCTCTCACTGTAACAAACCCCTTCTGAATATTTAGCCGGAACCTCCTTTCTTCTAATCGGAATGGGTGACCTTGTGTCAGCTGGAAAGACCTACTGGTAAATAAAACATTAGAGAGATTATTATATGTTCCCCTTATATATTTATACATAGTTATCGTATCTCACCTTAAGCACCTCTTCCCCAGCATGAACATCCCCAACTTGGCCAGTCTTTCCTCATAGCTAAGATTTTCAATACCTTTTACCAGCTGAGTTGCCCTTCTCTGTACCCTCTCTAATTCAATAATGTCCCGTTCGATTGATGGAGACCAAAACTGTTCAGCATATCTAGATGGAGCCTTACTAGCGCTCTGTACAGTGGAAGAATAATCCCCTCCTTCCTCAAATGTATGCCCCTTTTAATTCAGTTCAAGAGTGACTGAATGGCCATTGCTTGCTACAGCCAAGTTTATTATCTACAAGGACTCCAAGGTCCTTTTCTATTATGGAATGGCCTAGTGTTGCCTAGTACCATTAAGGGTATAAGTGGCTTGGATATTTTTACATCCCAGGTGCATGAATTTACATTTATCAACATTAAGGGGAAGATTTATTAAGGGTTGAATTTTGAATTTGAATATTCAATTGTTTTTTATGGTCAAAACTGTTGATTCGAGTTTTTTTTAAAAATTTGAATTTGATTTTTGATATTTATCATACTCTGGCCCTTTAAGCATTCTAATTGGACTTTTTGCCACCTAAAACCTGCCGGTTTCTTGTATAAGTCAATGGAAGAGGTCCAGTGACCAACTTGGAGATGTTTGCAGCCTTCCTGACATTCAAGTTTTTTTCAGAGAAGAAACTCTAATCGAGTTTGGTAGAATTCGAATCAAATTCGATTTGAGTTTTCAGATTGGTAAAATTCGGCCGACTTTTACATTTTCTATTTTTTGGTCTTCGTCATTTTTTATAGTGTTTGAATTCCAGCTCTTTCCAGCTTTCAAATGGTTCATTGCTGATTCTCATTACTCATCTCTCAGGTCCTCCCAGTCTTTTATTCAAATTCAGTGTCGGACTGGCCCGGCGGGACACCGGGAAAAAACCCGGTGGGCCCCGACCCACATGGGCCCCCGCCGGGCCAGACCCCCCTCTCCTGTTGCTCGTTTTTTGTTTTCTTTTTTAAAAGCGATCTTCCTGACGCACATGCGCGCCGATGGGGCGTCTTGTGCGCATATGCGCCGGGGGCACCATGTGCGCATGCGCGCCAAGGGGATGGCACACAGCACCGCACGGTGCGCTACAGCAGGGGGACGGGGGGCCTGTAGGGGGCCCTTGACTGCAGTCCCGGTGGGCCCCGGGCCCCCAGTCCGACCCTGTTCAAATTAATGCATGGTTAGTAGAGTAATTTGGGTCCTAGCAACTAGATTTTGCAAATTGCAAACCGGAGAGCTGCTTAATAAAAAGCCAAATAATTAAAAAACCACACAAAATAAAAAATGAATGCCCATTGCAAATTGTCTTACAATATCACTCGCTACATCATACTAAAAGTTAATTTCAAAGGTAAACAACCCCCTTTAGGGTGGTGGCAGACTGGGAGATTAGTCGCCCAGTGACAAATCTTCGATTCTGTGGCTACTAATTTCCCTGAAATGCCTTCCCGCCAGCAAGAATACTAGTCGCCGGCAGGATGGCATATGAATCGCTTTGGGTTTCCGAAGTCGATGGACGATTAATCTCCCTGTCTGCCACCAGGTGCAAAGTTTGCTTTGTAATCCCTAGAAACCCAATGTTTGCTTTCAAACAATATTAACTAGGACTGGAAGCAACATATAACATTAGTGTGCGGCATTGTGAATCTCTCCATTTGCTGTCAGTTTTGACTAGAAAATGGATTCCGCATTGACACATACAGTATACCAATTATTATTTATCCTTAAATGCAGAACTCCCAGCATCATTACATCATATTATGCAGCTGCAGAGCCACAGAATGGGAATTCCTGGTGGAAATAGCACATTTTGATTGAGGATTCCGCATGAATTCTTAGCTCCCCATCTGTTTAGACACGGCTCTCCTGACAACAGCTTTTTCCACTGTACATATGGAAAGTTATTTATTATTTTTATTGCCGGACATGTTCAGGTTTCCATTGATACATCTCTTGGGGGGAGACGCTCTAATTCAATTTATTGTACAATTCACCTCTAGCAAATACTATTATGGAAGCAGGAGTAAACCTGTGTTTTTCATGTCCTGCTTCCCTGGAGAACATGGGTAGCAAATGGTTTGCTTTTATGTACGCAAATGAGCTACACAGACCTCAAAACTAACCGAAGTGGATAAGACCTTCCCATCATCTTTAACCCAAAATATGCAATTGCAAATCCACAAAGGGGTACTTCATTATAAACTGAAGTAGCATATGGTTTAGCATGACACAGCCAGAAAGCTCCTCGTACTGCACAAGAATCCCCAAAGCTAGCTGGATATTTGGTACAGACAATGCGTTATGCTGTTTCATTTCATTTCAGATTTTTGACCTTTAATTATTTCCCATGGCAGAATGAAGTACCTGCTAATTAACTTATGGACAGGAGACTACATTGGGAACATTACCCTACAGATGGACAAGACAAGGCCATGGAGCATGACATAGGCAACCAGAAACTGGATTGAAATGAGGTGAGATTATCATTACCTATTTTTTCTCTTTGGAATATACAACAGATATGGTTAGGCGGTTTGGCTTTGACCATATACCTGCTGTTCCAATCATCTGGGCAATTGCCAGGGCCATATTTATATGGGGCCTGTGCCTAGGGCGGCAGGTTTTGGGGGGCAGCCCTTGGGTGCCTAAAAAATTCATCCAACCTCTTCCAAGGATTCGGTGAATGAGCTGGGGGGGGGTGAGGGGTAGGGGCCGGCTGGCTGGCAGAAATGACATCACTTCTGCGCAGCACGTGATGTCACTTCCGGTACGTCCGTGCGTGTGACGTCACACACACAACACGCTGAAATCACACACGGCATGTAGGGGGAGTGTTTACGTCCGATGACTAGGGCAGCATCGGACCTAAATACAGTCCTGGCAATTGCCATAGTCAAACAGAACCATACGTTTAGCATATGTAAACAGCATACATGTGAATGACTCCTGATAAATGTTGTGGAAATCCAGTTTCTGGAGACAACTTGAGGTAAAAGACACAGACTTCGTGAAGTCTGAACTCACAAAGAGTCAGAACAAATGAATCACAGAGTTTTCATAGACTTGCATAAAGAGAGTTACTGTAGGGAGAGCATAGAGATATAGCTTCACAGCACAGAAAAATAAACAGGTGGCTCTGCCCTCAAGGCCAGGGTACTAGTGACCAAGGCTAGTGTGAGAACAGAATCAAGTGGTGCGTAGAGCAGCACCAGACCTAAATACAGCCCTGACCCATGGCGGGCTACAACAGGATCACACCTTTCTAAGCCTCATTCATTGGAACCCTCTCCTAACGTTTACTGATGTACTCTCCTTGCCTCAGAGCCCCTCTCTTTTATCGGAGCCTTCATCTTTCTTTCTGAGGTCTGCCTCCGGTATTGTGGATCCATCAACTTCTATTCACAGACTGGAGGCCAAAGACACTGAAGAATGGTATATTCCCATTATTGAACAGGGAGTACCCATAATTTACATGCTCTGGGCTGCTGTCAGTTACCCGATCTTTACAGCTCACAATACAAGGCCAATTAGCAATGAATTTAGATTTACATTAGAGGGCATCATAGAAAGCAGTGCATTCTGCATCAGATTAAATTAATATTCAGTCCTGTATCACCAGTTTTTATAATTTATAAATTCACTTTCTACTAATAGTTAGCTAAGCTTCTCAGCAGCAGCCCAGAGCACACTGAGTAGTGTGAAGGTGAATGCTAGCGATGATGCACAACACCACTGTTGATGATGCTCAGTGTTAATGTCTATCAAAAAATCCCATAAAATGTACATTTGTGCATGACTTCTAGCAGCCAGATGGCAGTAAGGGGTCAGATTGGCTTCCAGTGCTGTTTTCAAGGGGACTCGGAAGCAAGAGTTACTGTTTCATTTAACAAGGCAGGAAACAGACTAGGCTGGTTGACAGATAAGAAGGTGCTGGCCCAGTCTAGAACAATGGGAAATCAGAGCAGGGGGGAAACTCTTGCTTGAATTTATGTCCAAGACAGGATAAGTGCTTTTTCCCATGCAGTCGTGAGAATGGAAATACACGTGTGCTCTAATTTCTTCTATGGAATGTTGCTTGTCTTTCCTATTTATGAGGCAAATGTGAGTAGAGTTGACTGACAAAAGTTACATATCTTTAAATAGTCACAGCAACATCTGCCTGGGTTATTTATAGCAGGTGAATTCTCTTACTCCTTCCCTGTGCCACTCCAATGGGTAAACTCATGGTTATATTAGAGCACAACAAGAACATCTGAGTTTGTGGCCTTTTTCAAGTGCCCAAATCTTACTGCATGCAAAACTGGGATGTAATGTATCTTGTGCATGGCAGCACATTGTTATTGTGATGTATAGCCGCTAGCTATGTACTGCTATGTGTCGTACAAGGGCCCACCACCATAGCCGCCAAAGCCCTCACCACCACAAATCTCTGGCAGTCGGCACTGCAAATAGGGTTGCCATCTGTCCAGTTTTCACCCAGACAGCCCTGTTTTTTGGAAGGGCTGGTCAGGTGAAAACTACCTGTCTGGATTACCAGATTAGGAAATCCAGACACAGGCCCGTATTTGTGGGAAGGCCACAAAAGCCCGGGCCTAGGGCGGCAACGTTTTAGGGGCAGTAGGCTGCCCACTTGCCTACTGATAGGGAACGCTAACTGACTATTGAACCTGCTTTCAAATCTTCTGTACTTAGTGTGGCCCCTGTTTCTGCTGTAGAGCTATGGGAGGAGGGAGTGGGCAGAGCTCCCTAGCAGTTCTCACACATGTGCACACACGGGGGCTAAAATGGTATCATAGGCCAGCCTAGGGCGCATAAATTTAATCTGACCCTGTCCAGACAAAATTTGAAGTGAATCAGTGATCTGGTATCATAGTCCCTTCCCTGACATCATTGCACTGCCCATGGACAGTCACCTACGCTGATCCTGTCATTATCTGCCCATGACATCACTGGCCCACTCCCCTGCCCAGATTTCAACACAAAGATGGCAACCCTAGCTGCAAACACTACCAACAGTGGCGTAACTACCAGGGGAGCAGGAAGTGCAATTGCATCAGGGCCCGGGTGCACATCCTGGGCCCGGAGGCTGTAAGTTATGTTACTGTGTGTACACTGGCATCTAACACCATATGGATTTAATGAATCGCGTCAATACCTACAACATTTGCATCTATTTTAGTGTGAGCACACTTGCACTTACAATCATGAATAAGGCTTATTATTTGTCAATGTAAATAAGTTAAAATCATGGGGAAACGGCCTTCCACCATCATCATCAACTGATTTGAATCGTTGCAACTCAATATTATATGCGGTACCCAAGTTCATGGTACTAATAGAAGTTTACGATTTATAGCGGTGTTGCTTTCAAGATTATTTTTTTCCCATCTGGGCCACACAGGGCAAATGCTGTATGATGTCATGTTACTGATATTCATTTAGGTGAAGGGTGTGATATTTAGTTCCCCAGAATTTTTAGTGTGGAGGTATAATATTTAGCGTGTAAGCTATAAAATATGTCATTACTGTGGCTGCCAGCTCTGCTCATGTTTCATATATGGTACGGAGCATATGGATCTGCAGTGAGTGGCCCTAACCAGTATTGCTGAAACACTTGCATTCTGAATTTTCAGCAAGAGATTCCTATTTCTGGGAAGGGCCAGTTTTGATTCAGATGCACTAGCTGTAGCTCTAGACTGTCAGCATCGCAAGGGTCCATTCAAAGGACATGTTATAATATCTATATATATATATATATATATATATATATATATATATATATATATATATTTAATACACAATATTTATTTTATAGTATACTTTATAGATACACTGTTTTCAGCATGAACAATGCCGCCCTGCTGTTGCTTAACTGCAGCTCACTGCATCCCACCAAGGGCTCACTATGAAATTGCACAGTGTAAAAATAATTATTGTTCCAGCTTCATCACAAAACGTTGCAATTTTTGCTAGGTACAATCTATACATCATAATTGTCTGCAGCGTACAGGACTGTCATCATGGGCATCATGTGGGTGTTTTCTAATATGCTTTCTGTTTCCCTGCTTGTCAGTTAGTGGAAAATAATTTTCATGGGGGAGTGGTAGTAATGTTACCACGGCCAGATTTTTATCTGATCCTAGGCAAAATTGCCCTCTCCTCTACCTCCTTCTGGCACTTCTCTATTCCTTACTCCTTTCCCGTCTCAAAAATTACCCCTAACCTGTCCCCCTTGTACCACTAGCAATCCTCAATGTGGCTCCTTCTTTCTATTTCTAAGGGATATGTACATTCAATGACCAATGTGGTCCGTGGGCGGTATGGTGCCCATAAAAATTAGCCACTCCGCACCCTGATCTTTTTGGCCTTTTATCATTCAGGCCTGAATGTATAAGAACTATAGTGATATTTGTTATTGTCAGTACAGGAACAATTTGCAGCCTCTGAAAAAGGGCAGAAACATGTAAACCTGAAAAGCATCAGACACATTTTATCTCGAGGGATTAGAAATTCTCTGCAGTGTCAAATCCCTCTCCAGGAGGATTGCATCAGGGTTGCTATGTGAGTTTCAAACACAGGATCTCCATAAAAGCAGATTATCCAGACAGTTTCAAATCCGAGCATTATATTTATTACTAATATTCCTCTCAAGAAAGACTATGATAGGGAGATTTACATTCTGTAGCAATGCAATCATATACAAGGTTTTTTATTGAAAGATTGTAGTTCATTAGTTATCCTTTGTACTTATTTGTGCAAAAATGTGTAGCAGTGTGTGTGGTGCTTGTGCTAAAGTACGGCTTTATAATTCCACTGATACAGAAATCCCAGGGCAGTCACATTAAAGGAGAACTAAAGCCTAACTAAAGAAGTAGCTAGAAATGTTGTTCATTATGTTTTGGGCTTCTGTACCAGCCCAATGCAACCACAGCCCTTTAGCAGTAAAGATCTGTGTCTCCAAAGATGCCCCAGTAGCTCCCCATCTTCTTTTCTGCTGATTCACTGCACATGCTCTGTGCTGCTGTCACTTACTGATCTTAGGGACCCACTCACAATATACAGTACACATAGAATAGAAATGTCACAATATAAGACTGATTAGTAATTAATACACATAATTACTACATGGCAGCTCAAAAACCAGCACAATTAGCGTCAAAGATAATAATCAGCATTGTAGCATCATCTTATATTACAAACCAACCTCATTTTCTGCTGGATAATTTGCAACAATCCCTAAACTCAGCTTCTCAACAGCTGCCCACTGAGCATGTGAGTATCATGGACACTTTCCAAGATGGTGACCCCCTGTGACAAGTTTGAAGTCCTGGATCATTGCTGCTATTGACAAGCTGAAACTTTAGGCTGGTGCAATAAATTCAGAAAACAAAATATAGCATTTTTAGTCATATTCATTTTTAGGGTTTAGAGTCCTCAAAACTGCTCTGTTTATGTGATTCTCTGTAGAAAGACCACCGTGCCAGTCCCATGACCATACAGAGCTACAGTCTGGTGTATTTGTGTCAAGCCTGGTAGTGGAGACAGAACATGGAGGTACATGTGGCAAATTTTCGCAAATTATCCACCATTTCGCGGGAAATTCGCTGATTTTTCGGCGAAGCAAAATGGGGGAAATTCACTACTCTATATGGGATATTTGACTAGGTGCAAACCTTGATCAAGAGTGAGTTTATTGTCATTTCATCCATATACGTTTGTACAGTACACAGTGAAACGAAACAAGGTTCCTCTAGGACCATGGTGCTACACACAACATAAATGTACCGGACAACAGACAAAAAGTGCAAGTGCAAAAATATGCAACTCCTGCAAGACAGGACAGCACAGTGCAGGGACAGGACAAGACAATGCACACTCAGCAGATGTAATATGTTAAGTAAATAATGCTAAACGTCAGACATGATACAGATGCTCAGTATGCTCTCGATAGGCCCTCTGTAGAAGGTTTTGAGTATGGATGGTGGGAGATGGGATTTCCTCAGCTCTGGAGCCTTCCTTGGGCAGGCTGGACTTTATAAACTACATTATGGTTCACAAGGAAACACTGACATAAATATTATTCTTTTTTTGAATAGTCTAATGCAGTGGTCCCCAACCAGTTGCTCACCAGCAACATGTTGCTCACCAATCCCTTGGATGTTCCTCCCAGTGGCCTCAAAGCAGGTGATTATTTTTGAATTCCAGAGTTGGAGGCAAGTGTTGGTTGTATAAAAACCAGGTGCACTGCCAAACAGAGTCTTTCCATTTAAATGTGGCTCACGAGTAAAAATGTGTGGATACCCGGTCCTATTTTCCCATACTGCATTTGCTAAATGAAGATGGTGATGATCTGTTTCCATACTGCAGCTGACCCTATAAGCAACGTCCCACCATGATATTCTGTCAGTAGCAATGTCTTTCAATCCTTTCAGTAGCTTCCCTGTGACTTTCACAATAGTGTCTAGCCATCTGATCCTTTGTCTTCCTCCTCGTCTTTTGCCCTCACATTTTCCCACCATGGTGTCTCTTTCTAGGGAATAATCACTTCTCCTGCTACGGCCAGAAAGTTTGTGCTTGAGTTCGATAACAGCTGCCTCTAGAGAGCATTTAGCTTTGATCTAAATTTGGGGATATATGTGCCTTGTTGCCCATGATAGATGCAATATTTTCCTTCAGTACTAGTTTCTAGGCATTGGCTCCATATTTTGATATGACAGCTGCCTCATTTATACAATTCAGCAAAGCTGTTGATTGTTTCTAATCGCCTGTTCTTGAGATTTACCATCGTTGTGGCCATTGGATTTCATGTACATGGGATCCAATAACTTGGTACAAGTGCAATCCATAATGAATTTAGATCGTCATACCCAGGAATCTGATGCACTGGACAGTTTTTCCTTGTTCATTGTTAGTTTGTATACAATTAGTTGAACTAACTGAAAGAATATCTACAGTATACTGAGTATATGGGAGAAAACAGCGAGATTTTTTTTTGCATATTTATGCCCTACTCTGTATTACTTCAGGTCTTTTGGCTGGTGCAGAGTCTCCCCTCTGTACACTTGCATTTGGCAGAACTGTATTTATGAGGAGCACAAACAGTGGTGTAACTAGATGTTACCTGGCCCCATAGAAAATTAATTTAAGGGTCCCAACATTTCTAGTGGACAGACCGACATCAGTTGTCGGTGGCTTTCCCCACTCAAGGCCCAGCGTCAAGGTGTCCCTAAACATTCTTTTCAAATCCTGCCAGTCACAGTCTCTTACTCTCCTTAAAGGAGAAGGAAAGCTACAGAAGAAGTTTATTGCCAATAGCTAGCCACAATACTGCAAGCATAACACTATATTTATTCTGCAGAATGCTTTACCATTCCTGAGTAAACAGCTCTAGAATGTCTCTTTGTTTGTTTAGTATAGCAGCTGCCATATTAGCTTTGTGTGACATCACTTCTTGCCTGAGTTTCTCCCTGCTCACTCCCTGGGCTCAGTTTACAGCAGGCAGGGGAGAAGGGAGGGAGAGACAAGCAAACTGAGCATGCTCAAGCCCTAGCCCTGGAGGTTTAAGCTGAAAACAGAAAGTCTGATACAGAAGTCCATGTGTACACAATAGAAGGAAAGAAATGCTGTGTTTCTTTTGACAGAGGACTCAGAGGAGCAGTATTACTTTACTGGTGTATTTATATAGTCGTTTCTGATAAAGCTTACTTAATTTTTGCCTTTCCTTCTCCTTTATGCACACATCAACAGCAGAGAAGCATAAGATATACAGAACAAAATAGACAGCAGTCTGTTAATTATCTCTATTTATTTTAAAAGATTTCTAGTCTCTGCCCCAGCAGAGCTTACACTCTAAAAGTCTCTATGATACTCACACAGACACTACGGTAAATTTCATCAGGAGCCAGTTAACCTGACTTCCACTCTCCTCCATATCTTCAGATTCTTTCAGTGTAATTATGACCTTTTATGGTCTGCTGGAGGAATATGGCCAGAATAGTGTGTAAGGATGATCCAGTAGTTTACAAACAGCTAAAATATAGTTATACAGAGTACAAAAGAGTTCACTGTGATTCAGGAATGTGAATGAACATATTTCTACCAAGGCTATATTCTAGGATAATAGAGATAAAGGAACAGTGATCATTATTTTTTTTCCTTTGTAGCTGTGAGTTGTACTGTGTAATTGGATAATGTAAACAGTGGACATTTAAGGGTGTGCGCCCCATGAAGTAAGGGTGCAGATATGGCCTGATGCACACAGAAGACAAGCTTACAAGACCATTCTTAGCTCTGGTGAGATAAAATCTTTCAGCTTGAAGTCATTTTTAAATTGTACCATATGCTTTTCCAAGAAAATTATAGCCATCAGTGTTTTGAGGGCCTCCTACAATATGGTGCTCTGTTGCACTGTTTGTACAGGCTACATAACATCGCCTGGCTATTTTTGTGCAATGGAGCCAATTGAGCCTAAATGTAGAACAAACAGGTGCACCAAAGTCACATTATAAGCACCCTTCAAAGTTAAAGGGGTAGTTCACCATTACGTTAACGTTTAATATATTATAGAATGTTACAGAATATTCTTAGCAATATTTCAGTTGGTCTTCATTTTTTAAAGCTTTTGAATTGTTTCCTTGCCCCTTTACAGCTTTCAAATGACAATCACCGACTCAAGCTTGTAAAGCTCCAGCTATAATCTTCTATTCCTATCCCAGTCTCACATTGGTAAACTGGACCCTAGCAACCAGATAGCCGCTGAAATTGCAAACTGTTTTCATTGATGTGGTTGGTTTAGCTTTTTACCTAAATACTGTGATGACAAGAAGCTATACTTGCAAATTGTAATTGTATACTACAGTATTTAATGAACAGTTAAGTCACAACAGGCACTTAAGGTCACCTTGGCCAGGCTTCAGTTATACAGTGCTTTAACTGTTATTACATGTTTGCATTTTTATTAGGGATGCACTGAATCCAGGATTTGGTTCGGGATTTGGCCAGGATTTGGCCTTTTCCGGCAGGATTCGGATTCGGTCAAATCCTTCTGCCCAGCCTAACCCAGATCCTAATTTGCATATTCAATTTAGGGACAGGGAAGGTAAATCACGTGACTTTTTGTCACAAAACAAGGTTAGTAAACAAGTAAAAACAAGTAAAAAATGTTTCCCCCTTCCCACCCCTAATTTGTATATGCAAATTAGGATTTGGATTCGGTTCGGTATTCGGCCGAATCTTTCGCGAAGGATTCGGGGGTTCAAAATATTGGATTCGGTACATCCCTAATTTTTATAACTGTCTTTAAATTAAGTTGCACTTTTTTTTTTTCTTCCATGTTTGTTCTTTTTTTCTCCTGTCTTCCACTTTCAAATTTCAGAGGAGATTTTGTCACAAATGGTAGCATTAAAGGAAAACTATACCCCCAAAATGAATACTTGCGCAACAGTGTCATATTAAAGAATTTTGTCATACCGATATATATATATTTAACTAAATATTGACCTTTTACATCTCTTGCCTTGAACCGTCATTTTGTGATGGTCTCTGTGCTGCCTCCGATATCAGCTGACCAGAAAAATTGCTTAGATTAGAATTAGCTATTCCATAACATACTAAAAGTTAACTTAAAGGTGAACCACCCGTTTAAAGCCCAAGGCATTTTCACGAAACTGCCTGTAACCAGTAACCATTGTTTCCGATAACAAAACAATTGTTAGCGCTTGGTGAAAATATAATGATGGCTTCATATGTAAAAAAAAAAAACTTTTTTAATATGGAACAATATCTGAATCTTTAATTTATTTGCAATTATCAGGTATTTACAATTCTGCCATTGGGTGTAAATGCTGCTGCTGCTCAGCTTTAACACATTTGGTCGGACTGACTCTTGTATCTGCATTGATAAATGTGTCCGTTGGGAAAAATAGAAAACTGCTGGGAATCCCTCTGGATTCCTATATTCATAATACTGCCCCTTGTATCCTTTAAAAGGAAACTATCGCGAAAATGAACATTTAATCTGACACCCAACTCCTGAATGAAGACAGAATGAAGAGAAACAGATGCTGAGAGAGGGATAGTGAAGATAAACTTGACTATTTCAGAAACGATGCAGAATATTTAATTGACTGTATTTACAAAGATTATTATTTCAGTATGTTGAAGCTTATAATAATTTTAATTTTCGCTAAAGTTCCCCTTTAATATGAACTGAAAATAAGAATCATTTGTCTGAAAAAAATGTCTGTTTGAGTGGGTGGCTTCCCCTGGCTTGAGGCAGCCTCAGCCAACCAGACAGTCCCCAGTAAGGGCAGAGACACACGCTCAGATTCAGGGAGATTTAGTCGCCCGTCGATAAATCGCCTCTTCTTCGAGGCGACTAATCTCCCCGAACTGCCTCCCGCCAGCTAGAAAGTAAATCACCGAAGGGATGGCACTCGGAGCACTTTGTTTTCCGAAGTTGCCAGAAGTTTCCTCGTAAGGCAACTTCGAACGACTTCAAAAAACAAAGCGCACTGATTGCCATCCTACCAGCGATTTACATTCTAGCTGGTGGGAGGCAGTTCGTGGAGATCAGTCGACCCAAAGAAGAGGAGATTTGTCGCTGAGCGACTAATCTCCCTGAATCTGAGCGTGTGTCTTTGCCCTAAAGGGTAAAATGGTTTATAGGACAGCACAGGGTCACTAATACACAATACTGCAGCATCGATAAAGTGAAAGTTGTTTACATTTGTGTTTTTGGTGGCAGGTGCTCCATTCCATATTCAGAATTCATAGAGTGCACAGCTTTATTTTCCAATTGGGATCCAATAGGAAATATACCAGATTAACCTAAAAACTGTCCCCCAATTACACTCATGGTATCTCTTGCTTTATTCCCATGGTTTTTCAGTACTGTGAACGCTATATACTGAAATGGTTAAGACAAGTGAAGTCATGGATAAGCACACTGGTCTAACTACATGTTACTGGGCCCCACAGCAAATATTTTTTCAGGCCCCAAAAATGTCTAGAGATTGATCTGTTTCACCAATATTTATTGAAATTGTATCTGAATTAGGGCTTCCTGGGGCCCCTATACCTCCTGGGCCCCCAGCAGCTGCAGGGTCTGCTTCCTCTGTAGTTACGACCCTGGATACGCACACTTCTGCAGAACATACAAATATGGAAGGCTCTTCAGTAAACTGAGTAAAGCAAGTAAAGCAAACTTTTTGTAGACATTTGACTCCAGTGTCCTACCGTGTCACTCTATTTAAATATATCATCACACCTGTTTCCATTGAAATAATTGCTTTGATGCATTGTGCTGTTTGTGCTATGCTGCACCATATGATATCAAAGCAATGTCTTCTCCATCTGTATCTATGGTCTCTCTCTCACATTTGTTACCAGAGAAAAGACACAAAGTATATAACAGGATAAAGAGTATCACAATTAGGAAATGATCAACTAGTAGCATACCTCCCAACTGTCCTGTTTTTCGTGGGACAGTGCCGTTTTTCACAGTGCAGCTCGCAGTCCCAGAATTATTACTGAAATGTCCCAACTTTCTCATTGATCTCCTGCACTGAAGAACCAGCAAAATATACAAAGTTTCTAACTTAATATGCTTTTGGCAGAGATCCCAGAATAGATACTTAGATACTTTTGTAAAAGTTTAAGATATGCTGGTCTCTTGGGAGAACTTAGGGGCAAATTAACTAACCTCCGAAAATTCGCCAGCGACGACTTCGCTCTCAGCGTATCACTTTGCCAGGTGTAGATATGCTAAAATCTGAAGTTGTGTCCAGGGCACCGAACACTGGCGAAGTTGCACTAGCATTACTGCGCCAAGCAAAGCGAAGTTGTGCTAGCGCTGGCTAATTTGGATACGGTGGAAAGTTAAAGTTGAATGGACGTATATGTTGCAGCAAATGCATTACACTACACAAGCCAGGGAAACCTTAATAAAAGAAAATAAAGTTGTTATGTGCCCTACACATGAGCCCAGTGTATAGTTTATGTGCCATATGTTAGGAAATGTAGGGGGGAAGCTGGTTACCCTAAAAAAAAATTACGCTCTTTTTCAGCCTATCACCCTGAAAAAGGAAAAGACGCCAGCGTTTTTTTTCAACTATTTTTTATCAACTCCTATCTAATCTTCGCCTAGTCTGAGGTGGCGAAGGCAAGTCTGGCGCAAGAGGTAACGTTCAGTATAATCCGCATCTTAGTGAATTTGCGTAGTACCAAAATGATGTCACATTGGCGAATTTTCGCCCGCGTTAGACACTTAGCCCTTTAGTAATTTGCCCCCCAGACTCACAGCTTAAAGTGCAATTCATCAGCAAAACTGTAAAAAAAAATCTGTCAGTGACAGAGAAAAGGCCAAGTAATACAAACAATAAATAGTGAATAAAGTAGCCCCTCTTGTAAAATATAAGGATATTATAAGTTACCGAGGAGTTTCATGACCATATAAAAACGCGAGGCCGAAGGCCGAGTGTTTTTATACAGGTCATGGAACTCCGAGGTAACTTATAATATCCTCATATTTTACAACTGGGGGTACTTTATTTATTATAATACACAAATTTTAGTGAGTCATGTGACAGAAATTACATCACTACTCACCGTTTATAACTGATGACATCACTACTCACCGTTTATAAGGATATAATTTACAAGATATTCATGGCTTTTGTGTATTATACACATATAAAGACCACTATGTCGGTGACTGGAGGAATGAAATTTTAAACTCAAAGAAACATATACTATCTACCAATCACTGGAAAGGGAATTCAAACTGGCCCCATTCCTGGAAAGGTGATAAAACCCGAAACTTGAAAAGTGTTCTTATGCTCTGCCTTTGTTCAAGTTCAAGCACCAGTGCATCAATCCCTATCTGGGTTACCGTTGTCCTGATCTTTATACTTCCAATATAGTGATTGAGGAGAGCACTCAAAGAGCAAAACTGCTATGGTTAAGCTTTAATTCTGGACTATACAATTCCACAGCATGTTTCGGGCCTTATGTGCCCTTTCTCAAGTGTGATAAAACCCCTAAGACAGATCCTAAGCTGGTACACACTGCATACAGCTTGGAGATTGAACTGGGTCGGCACAGGCAGACCTACAGGCCCAGGGAGAGCAGACTGTGCCAATGATATAACCAGGAGGACCAGGCTCACTTCCTACTACAGTGCCCTAAATACTAAGCAGTTAGGGTCACCCACTTCTAGAAATTCTCCCATCACATCCCAGACTTCACTTCCAAAGACAAAGAGAGGAAACTCTACAATCTACTGGGAGAAGAGGCTCTGACAGTAATAATAACTGCACAATATCTAAGAGACTGGCATAGACTGAGAGAGACAGGACCCCCTATTCAGTGTCGGACTGGGACAACAGGGGCCCACCCAAAAAACTTTAGACCAGGGGCCCACTCTCAGAACTATTATTATTCTCTCTTCACTCAACCTCTATTCTCCTAGTCTCTTTTCTTTATATACTATAATCTATTATTCCATCTATTTAGCCTCTTTGTTCTTGTAGAAATAGGGAATGACCATGAACTAGACCAAATGTTTCTAAGCATAAGGGACCACTGACACCTGGGCCCACCGGGAGTTTTCCTGGTATCCTGGTGAGCCAGTCAGACACTGAACTTGTTCCTATAAACTGCACCCCCTATTTCACCCCCTACCTGATTTGACAATGGTAAATTGATTTGATCCAGGCTTACAGTTCCATGTTGCACACTACTGTGGCTGAAGTTCCTCCAATGTCCACTGCTTATGCGCATCTTCATTTCAGCTGACTACAACAATACCGATGTCCAGACTCTACTGGAAAATTACCTAAACAGATAAACAATGATAATTTAAAAAGCAGAGTTTAAACAAAAGAAATGAAAACAAACAACAAGGAGCCAAAGGGCATAAAACAAATATCTGCCTTGACATGTGCATATAAATCGGTATGAACACGAATACACGGTATTTATGTAAAACGCTACAGATGCACGTAATGATGTACTTATAACATTAATGTAAACATTAATGTAAACCAATGATATTTATATAAAATCCGAGACAGGAAAGGAACGTGTGCCAAGAGCAACTTGTACTTTGAAGAGAACCTCCTTTATATTAGAAACATTGCATATTTGCTGCAAAGTTTCATTTACATTAAGTTTCTTTGCAGATTTATGGCCCATTTTTCAAGACATTAATAGATATGAGCTCTCCTGCTACATTCCTATTGACTTCAGGGTATGTAAACAGGACAATTTCCATGAAGTTTTTATTTCTTTCTCACATACCTTCTGCTCTAACATAAATTTCAAGGGGATCAAACAAATTGGTTGGGGTACAATAATACATATTTATGTTGCCTCTTTTTTTGCCACACGGCATTCGGACTAGGTACCAGACAGTTAACTAAGAAGGATTTTATTAGAGGACAAATGACAGCTATCATTCTACATTTTCTACTCATCTTTTATATTCCTACCTTCATTAGTTGACCCTCTCTCTTCTAGAACTATGATTCTCTTCTCTATTGCCCCTCGTATTTACAAGGACAATATAATCTATTCTATACTGTATAACATCCAAATAAAAAAAGTATTTGCTTCTGCCTGAAAACAACAAATGGGATGGTAATTAAGATAAACAATGAAAATCTCGGATTTTCTCTATGTCCTTTATTCTCATTATTGTCTACTTCCTATTTATGTGCTTCCCATTCAGTGTCACTCTCTCCCTACTATACCTGCTATCCCACAGTCACACTCCCTTCCCAGAGACTATTATCCCACTGTTACTATAGACACATCTCTCCCTACTATACCTGCTATCCCACAGTCACACTCCCTTCCCAGAGACTATTATCCCACTGTTACTATAGACACATCTCTCCCTACTATACCTGCTATCCCACAGTCACACTCCCTTCCCAGAGACTATTATCCACTGTTACTATAGGCACCATCTCTCGCTACTATACCTGCTATCCCACAGCCACACTCCCTGTCCCTGCTTGTGTATTATATATATATTGGTAGCTGTTTATGGGGGATACGATCATAAGCCAAAAGCTGTAGCCTCATAAACTGACCTCCAACCCACACAGGTGACATTAGTGAGAGGGAACAGGTGTTTCACTGATGATCCAGTCCCCCCTGGCTGTCTAACTCCCGTATCTCTGCTCCTGCCCCATAAAACCGCTGTTACACCGTAAATCTATCACCCCCAGTGTTTCAGGAATAGCTTCCCCCACCCCCTGCACTTGTGTTTGTTGTAGTTAAACTGCTGCTGCTATTATTTAGCGGCCGTGACTTGTCCCTCCCTCTGTTCTCTGCAGCTCTGCCTCTGCCTGTCTGTGGACTCGCACATAATGAGGCGAGTGATTATTGTCTGGCAGCTCCAGCAGCAGCAGCAGCAGCAGCAGGAGGAGGAGGAGGCTCGGGATTTGCATGGGCTGAAGGCTGCTGAGTATTTTTAGCTGGTGCGGCTCAGATCACGTCGCGCACACACAAGGCGACACTCGGTGCTGCGGACGCGCCGCACAGACACAACCGCAATCCTTCCCAAGCACACAGGCCGCTCCTGCTCATGGCCAGCTCCGACTCACTCAAAGGGGAAGAGATCCCACAGCCGCCCGAGTCTCCCCCAGACACGGCTTGTAGGGAGGCACAGAAGTGGATTGAGGTAGGACACGCTGCTGCTGCTGCTCCTCTTTGTTCTATTCTGGATTGGAGGGGGGCTGGTTGAGGAGGAACATTTGGGTATTTTGGATTCTGTACATAGACACACACCACCATGTGAACTCACTGGAGAGACAGCGCTGCAACTGACAGCATAAGCGCAATACTCCATAGTAACCAATCAGACGCTTGTGTTGGGTGCACCTTCTACTTTTGCACCTGTGTAGTCTTATTGCTGCACTTGCACAGCTTTGCGCCTCTGTTAGTTGTACTGAACTTTATCGTTTAGGAAATGCCAGCCCTGAGTTTTCCCTGCAGGTGCAAATTGCTGAGTGGTGGTGCCACATGGGTCCCAGTAGAGATCACAAGTGGTGGGCCCAAGATAAAGCAGATGTTGCAGGGCTCATCACTAATCTGAGGCAGCAATTGCAATGGACCTTTAGCTGCTGTTGTACCACAAATTCCAGCCTTCCTCACAGCCTTCAGGTTTGGCAGTACTGGGAGTTGCACCTCAACCGCTTCAGGCCGGGCAATTCTGATAAGTGATAACCTGTCACCATGATCTGACCATACCAGCCATGCAACACCCTATCTGCTGGTTCATGACACCCCTTCCATAACATTTGTGGTCCTGAACAATGGCCCATATTTAAATTAGGGATGCACCGAATCCACTATTATGGATTCCGCCAGCACCCTGAATCCTTCGCGAAAGATTCGGCCGAATGCCAAACCGAATCCTAAATTGCGTACGCAAATTAGGGCTGGGAATGGTAAAACATTTTTTACTTCTTCGTTTTTTGACAAAAAGTCACGCAATTTCCCTCCCGCATATGCAAATTAGGATTCGGATTCAGTTTGGCCGGGCTGAAGGATTCGGCCGAATCTGTATCCTGCTGAAAAAGCCTGAATCCCGGATTCGGTGCATCCCTAATTTAAATCCCTTGAAACAGTTGTGCTGGTGCTGAAAGAAGGAAACCTAATGTACTATGTAGTTTTATTTTGGTGCCAAGTACCATGTTTTTATTCTGAGTCTGGTTTCCCAGTATTCCATACCTATAGCAGGCCATGTTCTGTGCCTAAGTGAAATATGTATGTTCTTTATGTTTAGGCACTTTATACCAGACACACAGGGGCTTTGCCTATACGTAACTTCTGCTTCAATATGGATGACAATGTTATGTGCAATGAATACAGAGCTTAGCTGTTTTGTGACAAAATGTATCTATTGCACTATTGGTAGGGATGCACCGAATCCACTATTTTGGATTCGGCCGAACCCCCAAAATCCTTTGCGAAAAATTCGTCTGAATACCGAACCAAATCCAAATTCTAATTTGTATATGCAAATTAGGGATGGGAAGGGGTGAAAAATGTACTTCCTTGTTTTGTGACAAAAAGTCACTTGATTTCCCTCCTTTGCATATGCAAATTAGTATTCGGAATCAGTTCGGCTGGGCAGAAGGATTCGGCCGAATCTGAATCCTGCTGAAAAAGGCAGAATCCCGAACCGAATCCTGGATTTGGTGCATCCCTCCATATTGGCTTTATCACCGTGAGCTGTGGCCCCATTAGGAAATAAGCCCCACTGCGCAGCTTGGTGATTTCCCAATCTGTACAGCTACAGGGCAGATAATGACTTTGTCACATGCTGCAGTTGGATTCTTTGATTATGTACTGACTGCTTTATATTCACAATCCATCAGTACTAACTATCCTGTGTTCCCTTTTTTGTGTGCCACTTTCTTTAGTGCGGCACCTGAGAAGGTTTGTACTGAGACATGACATGGCAGAAAACACAAGTCTGCTTGGCAGCGCTTTCCCAATCTCAGCGTTCGCAATAGGAATGCACACGTGGGTCGCCTTCTTCCCCTTGCAAATGAATGTGCTGAGGGGCACTGCATACCTGCTGTGGGTAGCCCCATTGCTGCCGGAGAATAGGAACACAGAGCTCTATTCATCCCCTTTAGGATTGCAGACTGGTGAAGGCAAGGGAGCACATACACATTTCCTGGCTGGGGATGCAGCATGTGGGATTTTTTATCTATTTATTTTTTGCTCCTGAATTATTTGCTGGTGAGATATTGATGTCCCGTTGGCTTCCTTTGACAGTGGCAGCATTTAATGTGTTAAACCCTCTCTGGGAATAGGGCTCTTTTTTTACTTCTCTTTCCAGTCTGACCCGAGCAGAGTATTATTGTGTGATTGATAGCTTGTTGCTAACTAGGACTCCAAAAGAGCCTGCAGGACTTTCCATGACATTTGCTATTGTGTGGCAGCGCCAGATACAGGCCAGTGAATGGGGTTGAATTGTTCCTTTTGTGGCACTTGCTAACAGAATGCAGATAGTATCGATCTTGCCTATTTTAGAGCAAGAGTCCCATCGCTGTAAATAGTGTTCAGCCATAGCAATTGTAGTCCACAATTTAGAGATTTCAGAGTTTTTGTTTTTTGTTTTTAATACAGTAGAACCCCCATTTTACGTTTTTCAGGGGACCAGAAAAAAATGATGTAAAATCCTGGGAAAATGTAAAATCAGGGAAACGTGTTAAAGGGCATGTAAAGGCAAAAAATAAAATCCCATTTTTACTTTCTTTAATGAAAAAGAAATCTATCTCCAATATACTTTAATTAAAAAATGTGTACTGTTTTTATAAGAAACCTGACTGTATGCAGTGAAATTCTCCCTTCATTTACTACTGTGGATAGGAATTGTCAGATGGTCCCTAACTGCTGAGCAGGGAAATAATCATACTTATGAACAGCAGGGGAGCCCCCGCCTTACTTCCCAGCCATGCAGAATTCAAGCAGCTTTGTTTATACGATGCCTATGCTGCCCAGACCACACTGAGCATGTGCACAGTCTTAGTCTTGCAAAGATGTTTAACAAAGTTACAAGATGGTGACCCCCTGTAGCCAACTTTGAAAGCATAAATTATTTGTTTGATTAGGCTTGTGGTGCAGTAAGTTCATGTTTATATTTAGTATACAAATACAGCATTTCTAGCCTTATTCTATTTTAGACTTTACATGCCCTTTAAAGTAACTTTTTCTTCAAGTAATGAAAGGATATAAGCCTGGGGTCAGTTTCACTTGAAGATACAATATTTACTGTGTTAATAATGGGCAGATTAATTGCAATTGATTGCAATTGACTATTTACAGGCAGAACCATGGCAAAATATACATCTGGTTAGTATTTTAAACCTCTTTATTTCACTAGGGATGCACCGAATCCACTATTTTGGATTCGGCCGAACCCCCGAATCCTTCGAAAAAGGCCAAATCCTGCCCGAATCCCGAACCAAATCCTGGATTCAGTGCATCCCTGTATTTCACAAATAATAACATTCATAGAGGGGAAAAAAACAGTTTTTGGGTACATCAGTACAAAATTTTTATGGCAAAATCTGGGAAAACATTCATTAAAATCAGGGAAATGCACCCATTGAGATGCATTATAAATTGGTGGGACCACAAATAAAAAATGTAAAATGTGGGACAACTTAAAATCAGGGTACTTAAAGCCACCATTTTTACTGAGGCCTTAATGCAATTTTAATCAGTTAATTCTGTGGACTAAAGTTGGACTTGTAGGCTGAGCCCACTTCTATCTAAAAATTTCATAAGAACCGTCAATTATATTTTCCTGTTACTTCCCATTTAAATGACATCTCGCTGCCTCGCACCAGGGGTAAAAGTAAAAACTTTAGATACCCTGCTCCATTCACTGATGAGTTGATTTTTCCTTTATAGGACTGAATAAAATGTAGTCTGTGTCTCACATCCAGTACCAGAATCTCCATTGTTGCTCAACACTCTGCACTTTATAACAGGAATCCAGTCTTGTGTGACCCAGTTATACTTAGCCCCTTCCTTCAGTTCACAGCCACACTAAACATGTGCCAATCTACAGAGTGATAGAACTAGAGCAGGTGTCTATAGAAATCCCTGAACTTTACCATTAAAGGAGAATTAGTTATGAATAACAAATTGTATCATTATATCAAGTATCATCTCAACAGAACATCCTTGAGGTGGATTAGAAGGCTGTTTGGGCAAAGCCAAGACCACTCTTGTGGGATTACCAGTGTTCCATCAGAAGGGATAAGAAAGCCAAAGCTAATATTACGTGGCCATCCTCTCTTTTGGGCTAAAGCTAAATCAGGAGAGGAAAGGCTCATTCATTTAGTAGGTAACATAGGAAGACATAATTTCACCCCCACTGTACATATATTGTTTTGCTCCCCCATTTTACATTACATATTAAAGTTGGGTTGGAAAAAATAAGCCAATCAAAAGCAGTAGCTCACACCTTAGTATCTTTTTCTGTTTTGTTTGCCCCCCTCTGGAGTTTGTTCTTTTTTACCTTTCCAGTCAGTGCCAAGAACTACAGGCATTAGAAAACTTCCAAGCAGTCTTGCAATTGCATACACTGAGCCTTTAAAAACCATTCTTCTGTCACCAATTTGAGCGCTCCAAAATAAACTAAAGAAAGTTCAGCATAGCCAAGCCAGCATAATCCAAGTTCATACAAACTCCATTTGAAGATGCAGAATTGCTGTTTTAGTCAATGGAAGACCTCCTGGGATCAATTAGGAGTTGTTTGCTCCCTTCCTGACAGTCGAGATTTTTTCAGAGAAAAAACTCAAATCGAATTAGATTTTAATTCGATTCGAGTTTTCAGGTCCATACTATTCACCCTAGTTTTGAAAATTAGATTTTTTTTTAATTTCGATTGGTCGAATTTCGAGTTTATGGGAGTTTCTAAAAACTCACATGAACTCCAAATTCGACCTTTGATAAATCTGCCCATAAATGAATGCGAAAGGTCTTAATTCATGTGCATAAAATTCTGATTTGTCCCCTTTAATGCTATATGCAGTGGGTGAATCTCCCCAAATTACTCATGTTCCATAAGAGAGAAGTTAAACATATTCTTGAATCTTTATATTAAAGGGTTGGTTCACCTTTACATTAACTTTTAGTATGTTATCGAATGGCTAATTCTAACCAACGTTTCAATTGGTCTTCATTATGCACTTTTTATAGTTTTTGAATTATTTGCTGCCCTCTTCTGACTCTTTCCAGCTTTCAAAAAAGGGTCACTGACCCCATCTAAAAAAACAAATGCTCTGTAAGACTACTATTTTTTATTGCTCATCTTTCTATTCAGGCCATGCCCTATTTATTTTCCAGTCTCTTATTCAAATCAGTGTATGGTTGCTAAGGTCATTTGGACCCTAGCAAACAGATTGCTAAAATTGCAAACTGAAGAGCTGCTGAATAAAAAGCTAAATAATGGAAAAATACATAAATAATAAAAATACTACCAATTGCAATTTGTCTCATAATATCAGTCTCTACATCATATTAAAAGTTAATTTAAAGGTGAACAACCCCTTTATTGGCAGTTTATGGACCTTCACAAACAGCTTAACTAATATATTGTACCCACTGGCTGATTGTAAGGTAATGAGCTTAATAAAGTACGGATTCTTTTCAATATATCTAATAATAATGATTGTGTTACCTTGTTTGCCTAGAGGCTTGACAGCATGTTCACCATGATGTGAATGTATCTAAAATTGCAGAAATACTGCTAATTCTATGGGAGTCTGATCAATATAAGACATTTAGATATTTGGTTATCTTAAAATAGTGTGTAACATTGTATCACTAGTAATATTTGCTACCCTGTTAAAACAAGAATAACTTTTTGAAATCTGGTTAGAAATATTAGAGAGCAACTATAACCTCATAAAATCCTTCCTAAGATTTTCGGCAGCACGCTTAGTGGGAGGAAGGCCAAAAGCTTGTGGTCCACCTGGATAGGATCCAAACCATAGCTAATGCAAAAAGAGCCACTAAAATCTTTCCTATATGGAAAAGTATACAGTATTGCATGTATGGGCCATTGATTTTCAGTGAAACCAGATTAGAAGGTGGTGGTAACATGGGGTCTGCCACCTTTCCAAATACTGGTCTAGATGTGAAGAATTAACAGCTTTTTGTTTTACACAAGATATAAAAACTGGTGAGCAACAACTTCTGTGTTATCAAGTGAGAATAAAATGTTTTTTTACACCAGAAAATAATCTTTTTAATGTATAAAAAAATAAAATGTAATATTGTCCTTCACTGGTATAACTGGTGTGTTATTTGCTTCAGAAACTCTACTATAGTTTATATAGACACGCTGCTGTGTAGCCATGGGGGCAGCCATTCAAAGCTGAAAAAGGAGAAAAGGCTCAGGATACACAGCTGATAACGGATAATCTCTGTAGTATACAATGGGATTCTAGACATCTTGTCTGTTATCTGCTCTGTAGCCTGACTACACAGCAGCTTTTTAATAGAAACTATAGTTGTGTTTCTGAATCAAACTCACCAGTTTTAGCAGCTCAGTACAATATACCATTATTCCTTTAAAACATTAATTTTAGATGTTACTGTGAAAACTCTTTATACAATAATATACATTGCATGGTCACCGGTGACATAAAGTATAATTAAAGCAACCGCTAAAAAAAAAGCTCATAAGCTAAAAATGTATTAATTAAAATCTATTAAGACGCTTAAGTCTCCACATTTTATTGTATGTTTCTGTTTAGATGTTGACTGTATGCAAGTGGAACCATTGCTGTGTATTTAAGCACCTGCCTTGTAGTGAGCAGTGTGAATAACAGAAATAGACAATGTGGGAGCTGATATGGTTCAGCCAGGAGTCCATTGTTACCCAGCTGGAAGGGTGCCAGCAATATAGACTGCCACCCTAATGTTCACACTGACCAATGTAGAGGCTATGGACAATACTGTTTATTCAGTGGGAACCGGCTTTATTGTTCTTTTTTTATCTGCGATTTAGGTAAATGTCGCGCATTAAGGCCAGGCCTTAGGGGAATGTTCATAGGACTCCCTTTGTGGGTGAAGGAATGGAATCTAAACGTATCATATCTCGGTTTTTTTTTTTTCTTTATTAGAATGGAAGCATTGTTCTAGTCTTGCTAGCCATTCCACAGCATATAGAACATTAGACATGCCCACGCCAAGCAGTAAAACTCTATACTTTTCAAATTGGTGGCTGACTTACCAAATTAAAAGAAATAGAAATGGTAGTTTTCGTGCAGGTTGACAAACTGTGAAACAAGCGAAGTGCTCGTTCTGGGTTTCCCTGTTCAGATGCACTGCATTATTCATGATGGATCGCCTTACTGAGTGTGTGTTTCTCTTTGACTAAATCTACTTTGTGGATATAGAATAACAGTGGGGCCGTAATTCATTTACGTTTTGGCACAGCAATTCTGTGTGTATATGTGTGTGTATGTATGTATGTGTGTGTGTGTGTGTGTGTGTGTGTGTGTGTGTATATATATATATATATATATATATATATATATATATATATATATATATATATATATATACTATATATATATAGATATATATACATACACAGGGCCTTGAGAAAGATCCCAGATAGATTAATTCAATAGACACCAGGACTTGGCAACCTTTAGTACAACAGATGCTGTTGAATACCCCTCCCCTTTTAAAATGATCCAGCAACAGTTTGCCTCCATCCCAACAACATAATCCTATCCCACCATTCCTTAGAAAGCAGAGCTAGTGGGGTTGCTGGGAAGTACAGTTCTTAAAAGAGTGGTTCCCATTAAGTTAACTTTTGGTATGTTATAAAATAGCTAATTCTAAGCAACTTCTCAATTGGCCTTTATTTTTTCTAAGTTCTAAGTTTTTGAATTATTTTCCTTCTTCTTTTGACTCTTTTCAACTTCAAATCAGGGGAGCTGGACCCATCTTAATACAAATGCTCAATAAGGCTACACAGTTATAGTTTCATTACTCATCTTTCTATTCAGGGTCTCTTCTATTAATATTCCAGTTTCTCCAGATTCTCATAGTCAATGCATAGTTGCTAGGGTAATTTGGACCCTAGCATTCAGATTGCCGACATTGCAAACTGGAGAGCTGCTGAATAAAAAGCTAATTAACTCAAAAACCACAAATGCAGCATTTACTTGATACTGACACTTTCCTATGATTTTTATAGGAACAAATCAGTATCGCATTAAGTCAAATGCTTACTCTTTCTGATCTAAAAAGTTCCTAATTATAACTCTGTGATATTAATATACCAGTCCTCTCTTGTTGATAAATTGTAATTTTTATCAGGGGATGGGCAGAATGCAAACTATTGCTCAGAGTTAATATGGCATACTGTTCTTTGCTGTTTCACAAAATAATGTATGTAAGATTTAAATTAGTTATTAAAGTGTTGAATTGTATCAGAGCGTGTTGGCAATGGCTCTACCAGGGTATCGGTTCAGTTCTCTAATCCTAAATGCCAATTTTCATGACATTATTCTCTAGAAGAGACAGGTATGAAACATGATCAGTGCTATTGGTGATGTCTAGAGCAAATCCACAAGTGACTTGTCTTGAGATAAGAATTTCAAGGATTCAGTCAGAGGCATCATTGTCTGCAGGTTAAAGGGGGTTTTCACCTTCATACACGTTTTTCAGTTCAGTTGGTTTCAGATTATTCACCAGAAATAAATACTTTTTTCAATAACTTTCTATCTCCTATATGTGACTGTTTTTCTAATATTGAAGTGTAAAGTATGATTTTTCCCCTTCCAAAACAGCTCTGGCAGGGGTTGCTGACTCTTTAAATGTTTTAAATTGATACATTTGTTATCTTTGTCCCTGCTGAGCAGAATGCCTGGGTTTCATTACAGGCAGCTGTAAAAATTGATACAATAGTTGCTAATATTCCCCAGATACTGTGAGAAATGTATCAACTAATTGTATCAACTAAATGCAGTAAATTATAACAGTTCACCTCCTGGATCGCTGAACTGCCAGACTGAAACACTAGAGACAGGAGCATTAAACTTTAAAAGGGAACTCCACAAAAACATAACTTTAGCTTTTTGAAAAGGAAACATAATTTCAAGCAACTTTGCAATATACATCAATTAAAAAAATGCAGACTTTTCATGATTTTTAATGGTTTGGAACAGTCCCTAAGCTAGGGCCCCTGCTCTCCTGCTGATCTGTCTGACTACTTTGCTGAGCTGGCTGACTACTGTTACTTTGTATCAACAGACATCTGTCCTCAGTCTGTATCCTCCAAACCCCACAATTCCCTGCACACGTGATTTCAATAAAGAAAGGAACATCACAGTGCAATGCATTGTGGGTTATGTAGTTCCTGCATGCTGTCTGTAAGCTGTGGAGAAGTTGTTACAATTTGTATCATCAGTGTTTAGTCCCTCCTTCCCTGCCAGGATGATGATGCAGAAAGAGTTCTGTGTTATGTGGGCCTGTTTATCGCATTTTGGAAGCTGGAGTTCCCCTCTAAACTTTTGGGGGAAAAAAGATGCAAATCAATTGAAAAAAAAGTCTTTGTTTATGGTGAACAATCTGAAATCAACTGAACTGAAAAAAGTGTTTGGAAGGTGAATAACCCCTTTAATGGAACTTCCTGTTGGAGGTGACAGTTGCAGGAAGCGGTAGCCGACTCAAGCAGGAAATGTCCAGTCTGCTCTTGTAAATGAGTTATTCACTCATTGAGCTGATCTCTGTAACTGGCCTTAGAAATGATCCCTATTCTATTGTACGGTTAGATTGATTCCATCTGAGGGCCCTTTAATCATGCTGTGTAAAAAAGAAAATGACAAGCAAATATACCGCACATTAGCAGGCATTACAGTGTAAAAAACGTGAGTCCCTCCCAAGCTGTGTACTCATTTCAGCAAATGTGGTATAAACAGAAGCTTGAAAATACTATGTGAACATATGCATTCATCCATACTATTTTTTTTTTCTCTAGCGGAACTTGCTGCCTGTCTTTGTTGAAATGTGTCTTTAGTGTTGTAAATTGGCTTGAGAAAGGGCAAGATTAAGCCCAAAACAATGCACTGACCAAATAAACAGAACTTTTTCACTTTTGCAACAAAGAGGTGCTGCAGTAACATCTTTCCTACTGTAGTGTTGTAAATTAACGGCATCTGATCTAGTGATTGGGTGGTGTAAAACACACACCTTAATAAATTTGACATTTATTTTATAGAGCTATTATACAATTTTTCTGCCTTGGGTTTTTTACACAGTATGATAAATAGTCCCCTGTGTTTAAGCACCAAGCTTCCATATACTCAGCTTAAAATACTGAGAGTAGAATAGTTTAGCATACCTCCCAACTGTCCCACATTATGCGGGACAGTCTCGCTTTTTGCTGCTTGTCCCGCATAATAGCGAAGATGTCCATGTTGCCATTATGGGGCAGATTTACATAGGGTCGAATATCGAGGGTTAATTAACCCTCGATATTCGACTGCCGAATGTAAATCCTTCGACTTCGAATATCGAAGTCGAAGGATATACTGCAAATAGTTTGATTGAACGATTGAATCCTTCGAACCGTTCGATTCGAAGGATTTTAATCCATCGATTGAATGATTTCTCTTCGACCAAAAAAACATTAGAAAGCTAAGGTTTAGGTTTAGGTAGGGGGTCAAAGTTTTTTTTATAGAGACAGTACTTCGACTATTGAGTGGTCGAGTAGTCGAACGATTTTTACTTCGAATTGTTCGATTCAAGTCGTAGTTGAAGGTCAAAGTAGTCAATTCGATGGTCGAAGTAGCCAAAAAAAACATTCGAAATTCGAAGTTTTTTTTATTCTATTCCTTCACTCGAGCTAAGTAAATGGGCCCCTAAGTGTCCCGTTATCTTCGGATCTTCCCGGCTTTTTCCGGCGATCTTGTCTGCGCCTCAGGTCTTCTATGCACTTTCTGGAGCAGTTGTCTTTGGATCTTTCTGGCTTCTTCCATCGCACTTCTCTTTGGCTCCTTCCATTGCTTTGTGTCTTCTCAGCTCCTTCTCGCGTGATAAGAATAGCAGTGAGCCGATCTGGATGCCAGCAAGCTGTCCTCTCCTGTTCTGCGTCTCTGAAGGCCGCACTGTTTCTGCTACTCTAAAGGCTGCACTGTTTTTTCTGCTATTATGGGAAGAGCATTAAAGAGTATTAGAGTGTCGCTGCTGCTTTGTGTCAAACTTTGAGCAAAACTTTTTGTAAAGGGGGCTAGATTTGTATATGGTTTGCTGATTAAATGTCCTTTTATCTTATTTCTTATTCATATTTTTGTATATATGGGTGTGGCTTCTGGGGGTGTGACCACCAAGTGGGCGTGGTCTCCTTGCTACATGCGGCACAACGCGCAACACAACTTTTTGTCCCTCTTTCGTATTCTCAAATGTTGGGAGGTATGGCTGAACTACCATGAGCTTGTCATTTGTGGCAAAGAATCTGTAAATCCCTGCATTAAAAAAGATTGATTTACTTCGCTGGTGCCTGTCTGCAGTGGGGATTGAATTCCAGCAATCTAAAAATGGCACTTGTGTCAAAATAGCATTTATGTGTCGAATTCTAGCATTCATAATAATCACCATACTTTATTAAGACCTGACATATTCAGCAGCACTTTTCATATGTAAATTGTCATTTCAGTCCCTGCCCCAGTGGAGCTTACAATCTCTGGTCTCTATTACATTGATACATACAACTGTCAGTTTTATCAGAAACCCATTAACGTTCCTGTATGTTTTTGGATTGTCAGAAGATATTGGAATACCCAGTTAAGTATAGGGGAAATATATACATTTGCAGTGCCCTGACTAATCAGACTAGCAGTGCTGAAGGCAGCCATGCTAACTATTGTACCTTTTATAAATTGTAGTTGAGTTATAAAGGGATATAGTATATTTCATTCCTTCTATGTTATTGCACCTCTAACTTATAATCATTTTACCACACTTCTATTAGCATAGCTCTTTTGAGAGGGTCTAAATAAGGATGCCTGCCTATAAAGCAGCTGTTGAATTTGGTATAGTAGTGCAATAATTTGATCTGTATATAGCCCAGTCTGATCGCTGAGTTGGGAGGAGTAGGAGTTGCAGTTCAGCCATATCTACCCATAGTTAGATATTGCCACAGGTAACCTAGCTGATAAAAGTGACCATTCATGATATTGGGTGGGTGTTTATCACCATATATATTCTCTGTATGTAATGTATATTCTGTAGCTATTCACCTTGTTCCTCTGTGCTTGTCACTCGGGGGTATTTGCTGTTTTTCCTTTCTACCCTCTGACTGCAATGAGGTTATTCTGGAAACAGCTGCTGTTAGAAAATAATCTCATTTATGACATCAAGCGGTGGGTGCGCCTGGGAAAGTCAGAAGTCCATTCTGAGCTCTAATTTTAGAACCACCTCATACTCTGTTCAGTTCCTGTGCTTGGGCCTGAAACAATGGCTGGGTTGATCCCCAGGGGCTCCCTGGTGTGGTGCTGGTTACAATGTGCCTCACTGACAAACACGAGAAAACAGTCAATTTCCCTGTTCTGCCAATTTAAAATGTATGAATTTGTGACTTTAAATGAGCTAATTACACTTATTTGAAGGTACAGGTACATACTGTATTTGCCTACATTTCAAAGGGAGTTGTTGAAAGGCATGCCAGCATTTTATGCATTTTTTCCCCCAATATATTTAATCGAAATGGATTTTCCCCATTATTCAGCTTTCCTCCTTGTTGCTTGCTTTAGTCCCTTGCACTTGCTTGCCAACACATTCTTGCTGCAGGGCACAGGCGAAAATATACAGCTTAATCAGCCATGCACTTTGATAGTTATTGAGGTCGGTATGAGGATAGTTGCTCTATAATCACATGGTTTCAGTGATGCTGTTTTATTAGGGGAAGTAAATAAAAGGGACATGATTAGCAAGAAACCGAATCCTTTAAGGACATGGACACGCATTCGTTTTTACTGCGTGGTAACAGTGCGGTTTCTAAAAAAGACCGACCTGTTGTCATTATTTTTAAACTTTGCCTTCCACTGAAATATTGCTGAGGAAAGACAAGGTTCCAAGACATCCTGCACCGTTCATGTGTTAAGCAGAAGGTGCTGCAACTGATGCAGGAGATCCAGAAGGGTGGCAGTGCTTCTGAGAAAGTGGACGGTAGCCACGAAACGCGTAAAGCCTACAATATGTTCTGGGCATGCCTTCACCATTTTTAATTATTCTTCAATACATTTCTATTTTTTAACGGACGAATAATCAGCTCCTTTGGTGCTCCATTTTTCTCGTGCTCTATATGGAACTTGGCTGTGTAGGATCGCAGTGTTTGTGCAGCAGCTGGAGCTGAACTCTGCCCATTAAGTGCTCCCACATTTATTCAGTGCCACCACACTTTGATATAAGTACCCCAGACCAGTCTGCAGGGGTGCTCTGACCCTGTGATAAAATTTTATCAACTGCGTTCACTGGGGGGTGCCAAAGATGGTGTTTCTGAATTTTTGTTTAAAGCATACCATAAAGCGTCTTCCAACAGCTGCAGCCAAAGTTTGTCAACCCTGCCATTCATGCACACATTTAGTCGGGAAAAAGTGATGCCCTACCTGTGGATAGTGTGGTAACATTTAGCTCAGTAACCCCTTCGATGTTGCTCCCAGTGGCCTCAAAGCAGGTGCTTATTTTTGAATTCCTGGCTTGGAGGCAAGTTTTGGTTGTATAAAAAAAGTGCACTGCCAAACTGATCCTCCTGTAGGCTGACCATCCGCATGAGAGCTAACAAATAGCCAATCACATTCCTTATTTATATCTCCAGGGACGTTGTGTTGCTCCCCAACTCATTTAACCTTCGAATGTGGTTCACGTGTAATAAAGGTAGGAGACCCCTGCCATAGGGGATAAATTACACAGGCTGCCCCATAACACTCCCCCGTTGGGTTGCAGTTCATGTGCTCGAACTGACAATGTGATCTTTTAAATGCCCCTTTTACGTCTGTGGATGAGGCAGCTGAACAGACAGAGTGTATGAGTGGCTACACATGGAATGGGCACCTTTCCAGATCATTTTCGCAGGAGTTGTAGCTTCTCTTCACTTCTTCATCTGCTGATGCATTGTGCCGACAAGGTGCTTTGGCAGATGACTATTTAAAATCTTCTTGATCCTCATACCAACCATGTGAACCGATGTCCATATCACAAAGATATCTGTTGGCAAGGCTTGGCCAGCATATACATTCAACATTTTATCTGTGCATGTATCCCCAGCTTTAATCTTTTTGTTCAGGTCTGTTCATTCGTGCAGTGGGTCAACTTCTCATGACTATAAACCTGGATCCCCACATTTCCTTGTGCCTGTTCAGCAAATCACTGTCCTTTGGGGCAGTGGTGTTGGTCAGATAACACTCCAATTACTGTTGCCAGCAGTTTGCTGAGAATACTAATATATTTAGCATACCTCCCAACTGTCCCTTTTTAGGAGGGACAGTCCCTCTTTTGACAGCTCAACCCGCAATCCCTCATTTGTACTGGAAAGTCCCTCTTTTCTCTGCACTGAACAGCCAGAAAAAGAAACAAAGTTTCTCACTTAATTGGCTTTTAGCAGAGAGCCCAGAACACCTAACAGGTGCAAATAAGATACTTTGTAACAATTTTGAGACACAAAAACACAGTTTAGAGAAAGGAGAAATATTTTCAAACTTTCATAACCTGCCAAATTTTGTAAAACAATCATGGTAATTAGGGGGTGTGGCCACAGAAAGGGGTGTGGTCAAAAAATTGCTGCGCTACATGCGGTAAAAAAAATGTTGACCCTCTTTTTACTTCCAAAATGTTGGGTGGTATGTATTTAGTGCATTATAATTTGAAAACCTCACGTTTCTCCTTGGGAAGGAGTAATTTGCATCTCTCTCTGCCTGTTGATCTACAGCTTTGAAACCCATATATTTCAATATTGTCAGTTGATATGTTTTATAAACATGTTTCTTCCCTCTCATTTTTCAGTAGTTAAGCATCCCTTGTCACTTTCTTCATTAATCTGTATTTTAGCAGCTGTCAGTGTAGGCAAATGAAGACATGGATACTCTTGACAGTTTGGAAGATAACGTGTTAAAGTCAATCATATGTGATGGATAATGTCAGCTGAGGCACATGCCATGCATAGGGAACCATAGGGGGTACAGATAAGCATTTTGGGACATTTCCTTGCAGAGATATATGCTGACAGGGTTGCTCATCTGGTCCCAGTCTCTCTGATATGGTTGTATATATTTTTATAAGCTTTCTTTCTAATACTTTCATATTTTTTTTATTATAAATGAACCTAAATATAAAGCATACTGTACATCCATTGCACTGTGTTTGGTATCTGCTGCATGAGAGTTTTGGATTGCACCAGCCACCTGTTGCGCTTCACCCCTTTATTTTTGCATGCAGCAGGTGTTACAGTAAGTGGAATGTACAGGGGGTAGGTTTTGCCATAGGGTCTCACAAACACCAATTTGCTCTGAGCACAGGCCCAGACTGGTCCTCAATCTCCAGTGGACATTGTGGGATCTCTTTAATCCAATCCTGTGTAATTCTGTTTATATAGAGCAGTTCTCCTGATTCCCAATCTACTGTAATGTTTTGAATTTGGGCATAGGTGTAATGGTGTAAAATGATTGTAGAAGGTAAGCAGGAGGCTAGGAAATAATTGTATCCATTAATATTATGTCTGTGGCAGGGAATCGTCAAGTAAACGCAATCAGTAACTGGCACTTGGAGGCAGAGTGAGGTTGGCTGATATCGGTGGCTGGTGGGAATGGTAGCTGTTTGATGTGGTGAAAGGTACTGGGATTTTATATGTTGCTACAACTCCCAACCTAAACAATTGGCTCAAAGCCTGTTTTCTCTGCTAATGAGTGTGAATGAGTGTGTAGGTGGAAGCTTGCTAGGTAGCCTGGGGCAGGGATAATGTAGCACATTTATTTGTCTTGGTTCTGCATCTTTTTCTTTTGATTTGCACATACTGTCGAGAGCCTGATCTTTCATGGAAAAGCCAAATACAAGCCACAATTACTAACACTTCCTTTGCAGATACTCCGCTCTATCAAATGGTTAAGGACCCCTACGCACAGGTGTCTGTACCTGGCGCTGTGTGTGGTGGATTGTTCTCTGTCTCCCCAATGGGTCTGTAAACACAGGAGTGTGTTAAACAATGAGCACAGATACATTCTTAATGAGGAAATACTGTTAGACATTCTCAGTATATAGATTAGTTAAACAACATTTTATTTAATTGTGGCCCTCAGTGAGTTCATGGTTTATGACGAACTAGCGGATTCACGTGTGGTGGAAAAATTCATGGATCAGAGAGATGGTGGTAAAATATAGGGAATGGCCATGATTTGCCTATCTTTATAGTGGGGGTAAAGGTGCCCATACACTGAGAGATCCGCTCGTTTGGCGATCGGATCCTAACGAATAGCAATGGGCAGTCGGATCGCGGGACTGCATCAACGAATAGATGCGGCCGCGATCCGACGGGATTTTATGTCCCATCCGATCGAAATGGCCAGATCTCGATCGGTGAAGCCCGTCGGGGGGCACGGTCTGTCGGCAGCTTTTATCGGCCCGTGTATGGCCAGCTTAAGTGTGGCACATTTCGATGGTCATTGAAAATAACACATCCATGTACCACATACAATGCTTTCCACTGGCTACAGTCGTACTTGGATTGATTAGGGTTGGTCGGCTAGTCCTGCTTTCACTATCTTTCCAGCCCACTTAAAGGAGTACAACTTGTGATTCTTGGAGTTGAATTCCAGCCAGAGGCCAGTGATTTGGACTTTAGATAGAAATTATGTGGGATAGAAATTTCCTGGGTATTTAAGGGTTGTGATTCTAAAGGTGGCCATAGATGCAAAGATCCGCTTGTTTGTCAACATCGCCAAACGAGCGGATCTTTCCCCGATATGCCATTAACAAACATGGCTATATCGGGTGTAATCTGATTGTTCGGCCATATGGCCAAACGATCCGATTACGATGTGCCGTGGGCTCCGGCGGGATCGGTCGGGTCAAAATCAATCGATCGACCAAATGACTGATCTCCGCCGAACGAAAGATGTTGGCACACGCCACACACGATCCGAAAATTGTACGAATCCTCGATTCGTACGATAGGATCTGTGTGTCTATGGCCACCTTAATAGAGCAAGAGGTTGCATGTGACTTTGGGGTCAATAGTTCTTGTTGAAACAGAAAAGCTTGTATACTCAGTCCGGCAGTCATTATGGTGTGATTAGCTGCCTAATGTACAGTGTGTGTTTGTGTGGCCTTTCTACTGATGTACTCCTGCTCTTAAATAACTTGTCACTTAATGTATTTCTATTTTAAGAGTTGCTTAGTTGAGGGTATGGCAGTACAATTGCAAAAATAATAGCAGGTGGTGTGGTGGGGGTAGTCAGCACTAACAAACTTGGAAAGCCTTTGCTTATTAAAGGGCACGTGAATGATGCTTAAAATTCTCCTATCTCTCCAGATCTCTCCAAAGTAAGCAAAGCAGGCATACAAATTTCTTTCTGAGATTTCATCAGATGTTTCAGTGGTTATTCCCAATAATCTTTGATTGAAGGGGATCTGCCCCCAAAACATCTGCAAAGATCTCAACAAAATTATTGAGACTGGCACAGTGAAATTTGTTGATAGTGCTGCATGGTTCAGTTAAGTAATACCATTGGTGGCATAGCCTTGATGCTGTCTTTATGAACAGGCTTTGAGCGATATGTGGACTTTTCCATTACCGGCAGTACTTCGCCATCTAGGGTCCCAATGACATCAACTCACTACCGTTTGCCCAACTGGCAGTGTCAGACTGACCCACCGGGATACCAGGAAAACTCCCGGTTGTAATGCCCGAAGGCGCAGTAGAAGTAAAGACCAAAGAGGAGGCAACAATCCAAGTTCGCAGTACAGAAACGGGTTTATCAAAGAATGGTCGTAAAACAGGCAGGAAGGTCAAGACAGGCAGCACAGATTCAAGGTCAATAACAGGCAAAGGTTCAAAACACGGATAAGCAAGACAGAATATATCGCACCCAGGAACTATATGAAATAGACCTATAATTGGGCAAGGTCAGGATGGAAATGAGGGTCTTTATAGTCCAGTCTATTGGCGCCAAAATTGACGCGCTTGCGTCAGACGCAGACGCCAGCGTCCCTACGCTGACGCCTTGACGCCGGCGCCCGATTCTGACGCCGGCGTCCGTTCCGTCGCCGGCGGCCAATCACAGGGCAAGAAGAAGATGATGCAGGAGGATTGCGACCAGCCGGAGCCATGTGCAGGGAAGGGGAATCGCCATTTTGGACGCCATCTTGGAGCAGGTCAGTAGATTCCATTACAGTACCCCCTTCCTTAGGGGGGGCCTCAGGACCACCGGGACCAGGACGAGAAGGAAACTGCCTTTGAAACCTGCGAACAAGGATGGGGGCATGGACATCAGATTTTTTCACCCAAGAGCATTCCTCGGGACCGAAACCCTTCCATTCGACAAGGTACTGGAGAGCGCCCCTGGAAAAACGAGAGTCCAGAATCCTGCTGACCTCAAATTCTAGATGGTCATCGATAACAACAGGAGCTGTGGAAGAAGAAGAGGAGGAAGACACTGCAGGTTTAAGGAGAGACACATGAAAAGCATTAGGGATCCGCATCTCGGGAGGAAGAAGAAGACGAACTGCCACAGGGTTGATGACCTCGATGATGGGAAAGGGACCGATGAATTTGGGGCCAAGCTTGGGAGTGGGAATCTTGAGGCGAATATTCCGTGTAGACAACCAGACCTTGTCACCAGGAGCATAGGGTGGGGCGGCAATTCTTTTCCTGTCGGCAAACTTCTTCTGGGAGGACGAACTTTTTTCCAAATTAGCAGTGGTGGCCTGCCAGATGGCCAGCATATGAGCGGCTTGATCATTAGCAGCAGGAACATTTGTGAGTAAGAGATCCTGAGGGAATGCCAATGGGTTCCGGCCATACACACAGAAGAAAGGAGATTTCTGGGAAGAAGAATGTAAAGAATTGTTATGAGCGAACTCCGCCCAGGGAAGAAGGTCCGACCAGTCGTCTTGACACAAGGACACATGGCAACGAAGAAATTGCTCCAAGGCCTGATTAACACGTTCAGCGGAACCATTGGACTGAGGATGATAAGAAGAAGAAAATTGAAGAGAAATATTTAAAGCTTTACACAGTGACCTCCAAAATTTAGACACAAATTGGGGACCACGATCGGACACAATTTCTGCTGGAAAGCCATGGAGGCGAAAAATATGTTTAATAAATAGTTCAGAAAGTTCAGGAGCAGAAGGCAGTTTGCGGAGAGGAGTGAAATGAGCCATCTTACTGAATCTGTCGATAACAACCCAAATGACAGTGTGGCCGGAGGAAATGGGCAAATCTACAATAAAGTCCATGGCGAGATGAGTCCAGGGTCGAGATGGGATAGGTAGTGGAAGAAGAAAACCCTTGGGAGGAGAATGTCCGGATTTAGACACAGCACACGTGGAACAAGAGGAGACAAAATCTTTAACGTCCTTTCTTAAGGTTGGCCACCATACTAGACGAGACAAAAGCTCGGTCGTCTTCTGAATTCCCGGATGTCCAGCCTGTTTGGAACTATGAGACTGAGACAAAATAGTAAGACGAAATTCTGGAGGAACAAAAGCAACACCAAGAGGAGTTTCCGCAGGAGCAGAATCTTGAGCGGACAACAATTGGGAGGCACAGGAAGGGAACAAGGCAGCAATAATCTTGATAGAGGGTACAATAGGTTCGGGTTCCTCGGACACAGAATCTTCGGGAATAAAGCTTCTGGATAAGGCATCGGCCTTCCTGTTTCTGGAGCCAGGACGAAAAGTAATGATAAAATTAAAACGGGAAAAGAAAAGTGCCCACCTGGCTTGCCGGGGATTCAGACGTTTGAGGGTTTGGATGAACTCAAGATTCTTATGGTCGGTAAAAATCGTCACAGGAACCGAAGAACCCTCCAGCAAGTGTCTCCATTCCTCCAAGGCTAATTTGATGGCGAGTAGTTCACGATTCCCCACATCATAGTTCTGTTCTGGGGCAGAAAATTTTTTAGAAAAGAACGCACAAGGATGAAGTTTACCGTCAGAAATGGATCTCTGTGATAAAACTGCTCCAGCTCCGACATCAGAGGCGTCAACTTCCAAGAAGAAGGGTTGTAGAGGTTCCGGGTGCCGAAGAATTGGAGCGGAAGAAAAGGCCTCTTTGAGGGACTTGAAGGATTCCAGGGCTTGAGAAGACCAGTGTTGAGGTTTGCCCCCCTTACGAATCAGGGCCAGAATTGGAGAAAGTCTGGAAGAAAAATTTTTTATAAACTGTCTGTAATAATTGGCAAAGCCAACAAACCTCTGAATAGCTTTGACACTGGTAGGAAGAGGCCAGTCCAGGATTGCAGACACTTTGGCAGGATCCATCTTGAAACCTAGAGGGGAAATGATATAGCCAAGGAAAGAAATGGAAGAGACTTCAAAGGTGCATTTCTCCAATTTAGCAAAGAGACTGTTCTTCCTTAGTCTGGAGAGGACTTCACGTACTTGGGTACGATGTTCCAAAAGATCTTTAGAAAAAACAAGAATGTCATCCAGATAAACGACCACACATAGACCCAACAAATCCCGAAAAATATCATTAACAAACTCCTGGAAGACCGCAGGAGCATTACAGAGACCAAAGGGCATGACCAAATACTCATAATGTCCATCACGGGTATTAAAGGCGGTCTTCCACTCGTCCCCTTCACGGATCCGGATAAGATTGTATGCCCCCCGAAGATCCAGCTTTGTAAAGATATTGGCACCCCTAAGCTGATCAAACAGTTCAGAAATAAGAGGAAGAGGGTACCTGTTTTTAACTGTGATCTTGTTGAGTCCTCTGTAGTCGATGCAGGGCCGCAAACTACCATCCTTTTTCTCAACAAAGAAGAAACCTGCTCCGGCAGGGGAGGTGGAAGGACGGATGAATCCTCTCTGAAGATTCTCCTGGATGTATAACTTCATAGCAGAAGTTTCCGCAGGAGAGAGTGGGTAGGTGCGGCCCCTGGGGGCATAGAGCCAGAAAGAAGTTCCACTGGGCAATCGTAAGGCCGATGGGGAGGAAGAATCTCAGCGGAACACTTGTTAAATACATCGGCAAATGCTTGGTACACAGAGGGAAGAGAAGAATTAGAGGACACAGAGGAAATCTTGACAACCGGAACAGTGGGAAGGCAGTTTTGTAAACAAAAAGGACTCCATCTGGAAACTTGCAATGAGGACCAGTCAATGACTGGATTATGTACACATAACCATGGCAGTCCCAGGACAACCGGAGTGGAAGGGCAATCAATGAGGAGGAAGGATAGTCTCTCCAAATGCATGGTGCCCACCCTGAAAGAAAGTTCCTGAGTAGAATGCGAGATGAGGGCAGACGACAGAGGACGATCATCAATCGCCAGGACACGAAGAGGAACTGCCAAGGGTTGGAGAGGGATGGAATGGCGTCCTGCAAAGGTTCGATCCATGAAGTTTCCTGCAGCACCGGAATCTAGGAAGGCTTGTGAAGAAAACTTTAGAGAGCCGAACTGGATCTGCACCGGAAGAAGGAAACGTAGAGCAGAGGAATGGGGAGAATGACAAATCCCACCCAGGTAAGTCTCCCCACGCTTACCTAGGCTTTGGCGTTTCCCGGCTTCACTGGACACTCCTGGGCAAAGTGGGCCTTACCCCCACAGTAAAGGCACAGACCGGCAGCCCTTCTCCGGAGTTTCTCCTGTTCGGACAGACGGGCCCGCCCAATCTGCATGGGTTCTTCAGCCGGCAAGGAGGAAGAAGCAGAATCCATAGGGGCAGGAGGAAGCACTGGGGGAACAGGGTTGAAAAGCAGGGGTCTCTGGAAGCGGGGGGCCAAAGTAGGTTGGAACCGGGGGTACCTTTTTGTACGCTCTCGGTCGAGTTCGAGCTGGAACTCCCTCTGCCGGGTATCCACCTTCACCGCCAAGGCCACCAGATCCTCCCACCGAGAAGGAATTTCCCGGGAAACGAGGTCATTCTTAATGCGCATAGCCAAGCCGTTGTAAAAGGCCGCGTGGTAACCATCGTTATTCCAGGAGGTCTCTGCCACCAGGGTACGAAATTCAATGGCATACTCGGGGACTGAGCGAGTGCCTTGTTGAAGCTGGAACAGTCGAGCCGAGGCTGCAGTAGTACGACCAGGAGCGTCAAACACCGTCCGGAGTTCTTGGAGAAGGGCCCCGGCGTTGTCGATCAGCGGGTCTCTCTTCTCCCAAAGGGGTGATGCCCATTCCAGAGCCTTCCCCTGCAGACGGGAGATGACATAACCAACCTTGGCTTGCTCGGAGACGAACTGGCCTGGCTGCAGAGTGAATTGAATTTCACATTGGTTAATAAAACCTCGACAAGCTTCTGGGTCTCCGCTGAAAAGAGGTGGAGCGGGAACGCGAGGTTCAGACACCTGGAGAGGAACAGGAATGGCAGGAACAGGCACAGCCGCAGGAGCCGCTGGAGACATGGCAGTCAATTTCTCCAGGATAACATCAATAGCCTGGCCAATTTGAGACTGCTGGGCTTCATAGGATTTCATGCGAGAAGCCAATCCCCGAATGGCCCCTCCGACATCGAGGGGTACTTGGGCCTCCTCCGAAGGGTCCATGGCCCAATTATACTGTAATGCCCGAAGGCGCAGTAGAAGTAAAGACCAAAGAGGAGGCAACAATCCAAGTTCGCAGTACAGAAACGGGTTTATCAAAGAATGGTCGTAAAACAGGCAGGAAGGTCAAGACAGGCAGCACAGATTCAAGGTCAATAACAGGCAAAGGTTCAAAACACGGATAAGCAAGACAGAATATATCGCACCCAGGAACTATATGAAATAGACCTATAATTGGGCAAGGTCAGGATGGAAATGAGGGTCTTTATAGTCCAGTCTATTGGCGCCAAAATTGACGCGCTTGCGTCAGACGCAGACGCCAGCGTCCCTACGCTGACGCCTTGACGCCGGCGCCCGATTCTGACGCCGGCGTCCGTTCCGTCGCCGGCGGCCAATCACAGGGCAAGAAGAAGATGATGCAGGAGGATTGCGACCAGCCGGAGCCATGTGCAGGGAAGGGGAATCGCCATTTTGGACGCCATCTTGGAGCAGGTCAGTAGATTCCATTACACCGGTGGGCCCATGTGTCAGTGGGCCCTCATACTGCTAATTATTTGGCCTATTTCATGGTCATTCCCTATTTCTAGGCTAAATTATTTAAAAAAGAGGCTAAATAGATGGAATAATAGATTACAGTATGTAAAGAAAAGAGACTAGGAGAATAGAGGATGAGTGAGGAGACTGAGAGTGGGCCCCTGGTCTAAGGTTTTTTGGTGGGCCCCTGGTCTACGGTTGTTGGGTGGGCCCCATGTCTAAGGTTTTTCAGTGGATTCCTAATCTAAGGTTTTTGTGTGGGCCCCTGGTCTAAGGTTTTTGGATGGGCCCCTGGTCTAAGGTTTTTGGGTGGGCCCCTAGTCTAAGGTTTTTCGGTGGGTTCCTAGTCTAAGGTTTTTGGGTTGGCCCCTAGTCTAAGGTTTTTCGGTGGGCCCCTGGTCTAAGGTTTTTGGGTGGGCCTCTGGTCTAAGGTTTTTGGATGGGTTCCTTGTCTAAAGTTTTTGGGTTAGCCCCTGGTCTAAGGTTTTTGGGTGGGCCCCTGGTCTAAGGTGTTTGGGTGGGTTCCTATTTTTGGGTGGGCCCCTGGTCTAAGGTTTTTGGTGGGCCCCTGGTCTAAGGTTTTTGGGTTTGCCCCTGGTATAAGGTTTTTGGGTGGGCCCCTAGTCTACGGTTTTTGGTTGGGCCCCTGGTCTATGGTTTTTTGTTGGGCCTATGGTCTAAGGTTTTTTGGGCCCCTGGTGTCCCAGTCCGATGCTGACAACTGGCCATGCTATTTGCTGGCTTCATGAAAAGTAGAAAGCATTGTAGAAATGGCTGAGACAGAACTGACTCAAGTGTGTGAATTAATATTTACATTAGAGAAACATTAAAATAAATTATAACTACTATTACATTAGCATCACAAACAAGTTGCAGCTCAGTTAAAAAAAAGCTAAACTGAATGAAAGGAATTTGTACAAGACAGAGGGCCCCGCTTTTAGGCGTTTTAGAACAGAGGAGATGGACACTTTGCCCTCTACAAGCTCTGTGTGCTGTTATCACCAACAGGGGCCCATAAATATTCACAACCATTTCAGCAGTGCTTCCAGCTACACAATTTTAAGCCATTGGAATTTTCCCATTATGGATTTGGCCCCGCTCGAGTTAGCAATCCTTTTCTAAAAGAGGATCCAGTGACTGTTTCTAAAGATTCCAGCCCTGTTGCATGATTTACTTTGGACACAAAATAAGCCTTTAGCTTCCATATTAGCCGGCCTTGAACGGTTGAATGAACTCATTGTTGAAATGTTATAATCTACACACACACAAATGTTAAAGCCATCTGTTGGCCAAAGCTGGGGCTAATCTAAAATGGGCAAAGGGTACAGGATATGTTTAGTGTGGGCGATGTAATATGTTATGCCACTCTCTCATCACTCTGCTCTACCCATTATACATCATCAAGGCCTATATAAACTTAATGGAATACAACTTCCTTGTAGTTCTACAGGAATAATGGCTTGTTATAAACTAAAGTATCTTGCTTCCCATGATATAATTTAGATGTGCTACTACCTTATACCATTAGGTCTAAACTATACTACTAAAGGGGTGGTTCACCTTTAAGGTACCTTTTATTATGTTATAGAACAGCCAGTTCTAAGCAACCTTTGACTTTGTTTCCATTATTTATATTTTATAGTTTTAGGGCAGAGGCACACTCTCAGATTCGGGGAGATTTGTCGACAAATCTCCTCTTTTTTGAGGCGTCTAATCTCCCCGAACTGCCTTCCCCTGCCTTCCCACCGGCTAGAATGTAAATCTCCAGTGGGATGGCACTTGGAGCTCTTCAGAAAACGAAGTGCTCCGAGTGCCAACCCGCCGGTGATTTACATTCTAGCCGGCGGGGAGGCAGTTTAGGGATATTAGTTGCCCCGAAGAAGAGGAGATTTGTCACCGGGTGACTAGTCTCCCAGTGTGTGTCTCTGCTTTTATAGGGGCAAATTCACTAAAGAGCGAAGCGGCTAACGGTAGCGCAAATTCGCCAGCGTGACGTCATTTCGTTACTTCGCCAATTTATAACGGGTGCTGGCGTAAATTTGCTAACGAAGAGGACCTACTCTAGCGCTACTTCGCACCCTTACGCCAGGCGAAGTTGCGCTATGGCGATGGGATGTAACTACGCTAATTCACTTACTTGCACATTTTACTGAACGTTACCTCTTGCGCCAGACTTGCCTTCGCTACCTCATACCAGGCAAAGTGCAATAGAGTAGATAGGGATTGCTTCAAAAAAAGTAGAAAACGCTGACGTCTTTTCCTTTTTTAAGGGTGATAGGCTGAAAAAGATCGTACATTTTTTTGGGGTACCCTCCTTCCCCCCTACATTTCCTAACATATGGCACCTAAACTATACAGTGGGCTCATGTGTAGGGCAAAATAACAACTCTATTTTATTTTATGAAGCTTTCCCAGCCTTGTGTAGTGTAATGTATTTGCTGCTACATATACGTACATTGTAGTTTAACTTGGTGCCGTGTGCAAATTAGGCATCGCTAACGTAACTTCGCTTTGCTTGACGAATTAACGCTAGCGCAACTTTCGCCTCCCTGAGCGCAACTTCGGATTTTAGTGAATTAGCAGCGCCCTGGCGAAGTGTGGAGAAGCCTGCACTAGCGCAACTCCGCAGGTTAGTGAATTTGCCCCATAGTTATTTGCCTTTTTCTTTTGACTCTTTGCAGCTTTCAAATGGGTGTCCCTGACTCCCTTCTAAAAAAAAAAAGAAGCTCTGTAAAGGCTAGTCCACATGAGGAGATTCGAGGAGATTTTGTCTCCTGGCGACTAATCGCCTCGTCTTTTGAGCGACTATCTCCCCGAACTGCCTCAGCGTTTTTCCCCATAGGCTACAATGAAAAGTCGCCTGCGCTTATGCACACGCGGCGATGTGTTTTCTATAGTCGCCCGAAGTTGCCTCACTTACTTTAAGTAAGTATTTCCGATTTCGCTGTAATTATACGTAACTGTGTATTAAACAGATGTCATTAGTTCCTGCACTTATTTTCCTTTGCATGAACTTTGATGTCAAGTGAGGTGCATCTGTTCTTCAGCTGGGTAGGCTTTAACATTGACTATCTTTTGCTTAATATTGGTGCGTTTATTTGATTTATACTGCCATGATTGTGATTTCCTTCTGGTTGTTGATTGAAAAATCAAACAAAGGAAATCAAATTTGAAAGTTGGGTTTATAAATGTAACTGAATTCACTGTTGCTATGGCTACCTGCTTAGAACTAAGAAGGGGACTGTAAGTTAGGGGAAAACTGTCACAAAGCAAAGACAAAGCTTTTCGGTTTTCTGTTTCTTGAAGTCCCTGGGGCTCAGTTAAACAGCAGCTGCAAAGGCAAGTGTGTGCACAATTGCTAGATTTTGGAACAAGTGATGTCAGCGCAGCCTATAGTGGCACAGTTCAATGAATTGGCTCATAGGCTTCAGTTCAGTATGAATGATATCACTCTTGTGTGTTCATTGTACATGGTCTTTCCCCAGTGCTGTCATTCAGATTAAAGTTTGCCACGAGTAATGTGTTTGTGCAGGGGGTCAGCTAACCGTTATGCTTAAATGAACCACCTTGTGTAATGTTTGACTTGTGTAATGGTGCTTTAGTATCAATGGTGGATCACCTTTAGGTCTGTCCAGGTGCTTGTCTGGATCCAGTATATCATAGGGGGCCCAGTGGCGTGGAGCTGGGACTTGGCAAATGTGTCTACACAGGGGTCACAGCCCCTGTGTAGTGTCATATGCTAAACCGTAACCCATTTTCTGGTTTTATCACATTTTATTTGCAAGGTTTGCATTTTTATAGTGACTTTATGATCCAATTTTATGCCAAAAGATTACAAAGAATGGTCAGGTTGTTCACCTTTGAGTTAACTTTTTGTATCCATAGTATCAAAATTAATATTATTTTTTTATTTAGCCTCTGATTGGTGTTCCAACAATGGTATGTAGGTGCACCTCACTCTGGTAGTTCCCTTCTGCACCACAAAGCCACTTTCATCTAGAACTCATCCGTGGCATGTCTTATGATGAAAGCCCAATTTTGAGGCAGACATAACACAAGGGACAGTCTAAAACAGGGGTCCCCAACCTTTTTTACCCGTGAGCCACATTCAATTGTAAAAAGAGTTGGGGAGCAACACAAGCATGAAAAAAGTTCCTGGGGTGTTAAATTAGGGCTGTGATTGGCTATTTGGTAGCCCCTACGTGGACTGGCAGCCTACAGGAGACTGGTTGGGGATCACTGGTCTACATTAAAATGAGACGTGAATATCAAAGCCATACAGAGGTTGAAAATGTGAGTGCCATAAAGAGTAGCAGTTTCAGGGAAGAAGTTTTTTTCTAATATGAGCTGAATACTACAGTAATGTGCGATATAATAAAGGGTGTGAGATGCCTTCAATCAGATCAAATGCTACTATTAGATATAATGAATATTTTATCATTCCTGATTATTTATGCCATTTATCTGCTATTAAGATAAGTGGAACCACAAAGCCCAAAGTCATTCCTTTAAGAAATTCAAATAATCTTCGAGCCTTACACGGACTCCACTAATAGAGACCCTTTTAATGTATTACACTATTGACACTTCACCAGATTTGGCAAGAACATACCAAGCTGTTTAATTTAGTGAGAGGTGCATTGCACAGGGAAGGGTTTTAGTGAGAGGAACACGCAGAATAAGTAACCACAGAGGTGCATTGCACAGGCAAGGGAGGTCCATGCAGAATAAATAACCGCAGAGGTACATTACACAAGCGGAAACCCAGGTGACTGGGAAATGTCAAAGTAGCAGAACATAAACTTGTGTACGTTCCGCCACCCATTACCGTGTTCACTATTCAAAGTATAAACCATTAAAGTTATTTATCCAGGATTAGCCATGCTGCAGGATTACCTCACTGATATATGGGAACGCTAATCAGGATTTGAGTCTATCTGGTGTGGAACCACCTCTATTTCTTGGAGTGCAGCCTAAAAGCAGCTCTGTACACAATAGTCCCAGTATAGCACAGCCCAGGAGCATTGCACCAATTCCCAAGTGACATACTAGCAGGTAAAATGAAGGTTTGGCTTCTGCCCTGGGAAAATGTTTCATTTTAAATGTCTGCTGCTGCTAAGCTGAAAGGGAACTTGAGATCCGGGCTGGATGCTCTTAGAACAACAAGCCTTTGTGTAGATACCGCTAGATTATGGACACCGTGAAAGTGGCTACAGTTTCTCTTTGTTTCATGTGTGTAACCACAGGCACTGTGCTTTTTTATTTTTTGCGGTTGACATACGTAAATAAGTGACTCGTTCCAAGCAAGTGCAATTCGGCTATGTAACAAGGTAATTTTTGCCATTCTTGTTATGTAACACTGATATAAGCAACATATTTCTGGCACAGTCGGCCCCTGAGGGCCACCTCCTTGCGGAGAGCTCTGTGCACATCCTAAAACCTCTTTCACAAATAAAGAAGCACATGTTTCTCATTGGGAAGCCTTTGGTTTTTTCATAAAGTACATTTTGTAAGTTAGAACTGTATGGGGCTGATTCACTAACTTCGAGTGAAGGATTCGAAGTAAAAAAACTTCGAATTTCGATGTTTTTTTTGGGCTACTTCGACCATCGAATGGGCTACTTCGACCTTCGACTACGACTCGAATGATTCGAATTAAAAATCGTTCGACTATTCGACCATTCGATAGTCGAAGTACTGTCTCTTTAAAAATAATTCGACCCCCTAGTTCGCCATCTAAAAGCTACCGAAGTCAATGTTAGCCTATGGGGAAGGTCCCCATAGGCTTGGCTAACTTTTTTTGATCGAAGGATATTCCTTCGATCCTTGGAATTTAATCCTTCGAATTGTTCGATTCGAAGGATTTAATTGTTCGATCAAAGGAATAATCCTTTGATCGTTCGATCGTACTATCTGCACTAAATCCTTTGACTTCGATATTCGAAGTCGAAGGATTTTAGTTCCTAGTCGAATATCGAGGGTTAATTAACCCTCGATATTCGACCCTTAGTGAATCAGCCCCTATGAGTTTTAACACAATAGACCATCATTTGTTATGTTTATATGTCATGTCTATGGGCTTGCATTTATTTACTTGCAATAGAAGGTAGGTTGCATGCCAGTATCACATGACAGCCCATACATTGTATTCTGTCCTCTAAACTCCATGATATTAGTGCTTTCATTTGCCAGAAGAGTTTGTACCAATCCTTGACATGTCAGTAGATATTAGTGAGATATAGAGAGTCCTTTGTATACCCTTCAGTTATCCCACCCCCCATTCTAATGACAGACCAGAAATATTTGCGTGGGAAAATGAGTTTGGATCACTGGTATTCAGCCCGTTGACCAAATGATCTAGATTCTTGAATATCTTCAAAGCCCATGCAACTTCCTGTTTGTACCTCTGAACAGGTAAGAAGAATCGACTGGTGACAGAAATCTTGATTATGCACCAAAGAAATTGTGTAAAACAATATTCACTTTGAAGATTTGGCTTCATGGTTGCCGGTGCGGTGTGGTTTTTGCAGGAATGGGAGAATATATATATCATTTATTTATTTCATGTGTGTGTGTTTTTTTACTGATTATTTGGATGTTTTGGATAACTATTGTTATCTTTGTTATTATGATTTAAGGAGGCACCAAATCCACTATTTTGGATTGGCCGAATCCTCCGTGAAAGATTCGGCCGAATATCGAACCAAATCTGAATTCTAATTTGCATAGGAAAATTAGGGGCGGGAAGGGAAAAACATTTTTTTCTTCCTTGTTTTGTGACAAAAAGTCACACGATTTCCCTTCCTGGGCCTAACTTGCCTATGTAAATTAGGATTCGGTACGGCCAGGCAGAGGGATTCGGCCAAATCTGAATCCTGCTGAAAAAGGCCAAATCCTGAACCGAATCCTGGATTCGGTGCATCCCTGTTATGATTCTTGATACCCTGAGATGCTGCTAATTTGGATAACTATTAGGAAGTGTAATGTTCAGGTTTACCAGATACAATATATGGCTAGTTGACCCCTAATACACATAATGAGCAAGACCTAGAGTGCCAATGTTAAACCTTAGAAAGCAAAGCTTTTACTCAGATGTTAAAGGGGTGGTTTACCTTTAAGTAAACTTTTAGTATGTTATAGAATGGCCAATTCTAAGCAACTTTTCCATTTGTTTTCGTTATTTTTTTTTTGATAGTTTTATAATTATTTGCCTTTTTCTTCTGACAGTTTCCAGCTTTCAGATGAGCATCACTGACCCCATCTAAAAAGCAAAATGCTCTGTACTACACACTAATTATTACTGCTACTTTAGGGAGGCACCAAATCCACTATTTTGGTAAGGTCCTCTCCTATTCATATTTTCCAGTCTCTTATTCAAATCAATGCATGGTTGCTAGGGCTGAATAAAAAGCTAAATAACTCAAAAAACCAAAATAATAAAAAATAAAAACCAATTGCAAATGGTCTCAGAATATCACTCTGTACTTCAGCCCCCCTGGACGCGCTTTAACCCGGCATCCGGTCTGCTGCTAGCCCCTGACATGTGCCTACTCTGCCTACCACTAGTTCCGGCCCTGAATGTGTCTGAAAAGCAGTTATTAAGTTGACTTCTGGTTCTGGAGAAATAGAAATATGCAGCAAAGTGCATTTTGATAACACTTGTATTGAGATCACTGTTTAATATATCAATCAAGTGTACTACTTAGGCTTGGGCTGAAGTGGAACCTATGGTAGGCAGCAGAGGCTTATGTCTATGGCACATCCGGGGTGGGGGTGCAGTTCCACTGAAGCGAGAGCCTCTGATTGGTGTTCCAACAATGGTATGCACCTCACTCTGGTAGTTCCCTTCTGCACCACAAAGCCACTTTCATCTGGAACTCATACATGGCATAAGTCTTAGGATGAAAGCCCAATTTTGAGGCAGACATAAAACAAGGGACAGTCTAAAAGAGGGGTCCCCAACCTTTTTTACCCGTGAGCCACATTCAATTGTAAAAAGAGTTGGGGAGCAACACAAGCATGAAAAAAGTTCCTGGGGTATTAAATAAGAGCTGTGATTGGGATTTGGTAGCCCCTAGGTGGACTGGCAGCCTACAGGAGACTCTACTTGGCACTGTACTTATTTTTTGTGCATTTAAAACTTGCTTCAAAGCCAGGAATTCAAAAATAAGCTCCTGCTTTGAGGACAATGAGCAACATCCAAGGGGTTGGAGAGCAACATGTTGCTCACGAGCTAATGGTTGGGGATCACTGGTCTAAAATCTACATTAAAAAGAGACTTGAAGATCAAAGCCATACAGAGGTTGAAAATGTTAGTGCCATAAAGAATAGCAGTTTCAGGGAAGAAGTTTTTTTCTAATATGAGCTGAATACCTGTACTACAGTAATGTGCGATATAATAAAGGGTGTGAGATGTCTTCAATCAGATCAAATGCTACTATTAGATATAAAAACTATTTTATCATTCCAGATTATTTATGCCATTTATCTGCTATTAAGATAAATGGAACCGCAAAGCCCAAAGTCATTCCTTTAAGAAATTCAAATAATCTTCGAGTTTTACAAAGACACCACTAATAGAGACCTTTTTAATGGATTACACTATTGATGCTTCACCAGATTTGGCAAGAACATACCAAGCTGTTTAATGTTCTGAGACACAGTAGATGTTAACTATGTGTTTGCTCTTGGCTGGGAGCATTTTTTATTTTGCAGGCATGAATGTGTGTTAAATACAGGAATCTGGTTCAGGCTTGTCTCTTCATCTCTTTAGCACTGAACTGAGCTCAAGGGATCACAATGTTTGGATTATAATTGCATTTCTTACATCCCCCAAATATCTATTTAAATATTTATACTTTTTTATTTATTTTGGTTTTTTTTTTACTTTACTTATTTTACTAAATTTTTGATATATTTTGCAGTTAGAGGTGGGACATTTTCTACAGCTATGTATAATATTTATATTAATTTTTTCGTTAGTTCACTGCACTTTGATTAGTACTTCATGAGCAGATGTTAAAATCCCCTATTAGTGGGAAGCACCGCAGGCTGCCTGCATGAGCAGTTATCACCAAAGAATGTTGGCCACTGATACTTCAAGTGGGTAATTATGATATTATCTTGAAACCACATACAGGTCAATTTAAAGCCGTTAAAGGGCTGAAATTTCTGCCATGATCTAAATAATTGGGTTTCACGAAGGGGTTGGGACAAATGTAGCCCAAACATCTTTTATATGAAAGAAAATTTACCTAGTGAACTCTGTTAGATATAACTAGGCTCCGAGTCTCTAAAGGTGGCCATTCATGCTCTAAAGGTGGCCATACACGCTCTAAAGGTGGCCATACACACTCTAAAGGAGGCCATACACGCTCTAAAGGTGGCCATACAAGATTGTTTGTTTGTTTCAATACACAGATAGAGCTGAATCGCCGATATACAGGTCGAAACAATAGAATTCTACCTGTATCTGATGATTCAGCACTAACAATGGCCAATATTCAGGTGCCGATAAAAAATTTCCAGCCAGCCCATTTTTACGTGGCTGACCGATATCCAAGTCTTCTGCCCATATCAGTCGGCTCGTCTCCCAACATACATGGACTGAATAGCATATGAAAATTAGTTTTGTATGATATTATCGGTGCGTCTATGGCCACCTTTAAGACCATTTCATTAAAGTTTTATAACCGCACCCCTAGGTACTCTGGTTTCCTCCCACAAAAAATAGTCGCGCATAAAAATTATTCAGAAGCCCATTGACTTTAATGCATTTGGACAAAAAAGGCACCGGGATAAAAATTGTCACGGGCCTCGAAATTGACACGTGTCAAAATTATTTTGACGCTAATAGTTTCAATGCATTTCGCAAATTTTTCGGAGAAGCGAAACAGGACAAATTTGCCCATAACTAACCATAGTGTGTGAATGTGATAGGGGCTATAGGCGGTCATACATACATGCGCAGATAAAAGCTGCTGACAGGCTGTATTGGCAGATTATTGGCCCATGTATGGGGCACTCTGAGGTGAGTCATCAATAGATACATGGCCAAAAATTGGCTAGATGTTGATCGAGCTTATTTGATCCCCCCCCACTGGATAAAGGACACCATCAGCTCATTATTGTGGTCCTCAAGCCAACAGTCCATACTCCCCTTGTTTTAATCTGATTGTTGACCCTAGGGCCAGACAATCTGATTAGACCAATGTCGCCCACCATAGATGTGCATATCAGGTAAAGATCCTCTCATATGTTGAGGTTGCCCAATGGGCAGATCTTATAATGTATGGCCCGCTTAAGATTGTTAGCTCAACAGGGACAAAGTTTTCTGGACAAAGATTTCGATTTCTAAACAGTGTTCCAGAGCTAGGTCATAACACAGCGATATCGTAACTAACTGCAACACCCAATGTTATATGACAAATTATTGTTTTTAATCTCAGATAAAGTCCTGGTCAGCTGTTGGGCAGCATGTGCTAAATAAATGCTGACTAATTGATGCTTAGTAAATTTGGCCTGACTGGTCATCATTAGTAATTTTCTTTCTTTGCCAAATACCTCTGTAACCTTGTTAAATATAGAGTGCACTGCACTTCCAATCATCTACTTTCTATAATTGGAACCAGACGGCTTTAATTCTCTTGAAATTTTAGTGCTAGTTTTAGTGGATACTTTTTTTTTCAAAGGCTGTTCGGTTGACAGATAGCGCAACTGTTTTCGTTTAAATTAATTTAGAATTAATTTACTGAGCATTGCAGTATTTTATTGGGCGTTAAGAAGATTTGGTACCAAAGCAGGTGCGATTTATGAATAGAAATTCGGGGAGTCACACTGCAGCTTTTAAAATGCTTTCATAAAGCTATCCAGAAAACATATTCTGTAACTCGTACCTCTCAATAAAGTGTGAGTTCATAATACGTAAAGAATACAATGCAATGTGCACAACAGCAGAACAGTAGGCTGGTGCCTGGGTTATGTGTCTGGCATCGCTTATTCTGCAGGAATGGTTTAAGCTTGGGGGATCCAGGATATTACTACAATAAAGACTCTAAAACCAGATGAGTATTTTCTTTTAAGGAAAAGTAAGACACGTCTTAAATCCACATTCCAATGGTATTTGCAGCTTTCATTGGAATAAAGTCCAGTATTCACCATGCACTCACATAAAACTGACTGCTGTTATAGGAGAAAATTCTGCATTTGCAATTGCACCTGATAAATCTTCTTATTCAAGTCATTTAAGGTTCCATCTCCTAGTCAATAATAGTGCGAAACGAGCAACCATTATTGACTGAGCTGTTTCCCCTTCAAAGGCGCAAACATTCCAGTCCAGTACAAAGTCATTGTTTGCGTTTTCTCAGGATGACAGGTGAATAAACCTTTATATAGTTATTATATGAAATCACATCTGCTATACATTATATTTAACATTTTGGTGTCTTGGATTTATCTAAGAACTACTGGCACATTATATTTGGCAGGGGTTCATTTTGCTATTTTTGGTGCTAAAACACAACAGAAATATTGCAGTCTGTCTATAATAATAATAATAAGAAGAATGAGATAAGGGTAAAAAAACTGAACTCAAATCTAACCCTTTCGCGTCTGTTTAAAACCTAGTAGGGGCACATTTACTAAGGGTCGAATATCGAGGGTTAATAAACCCTCGAATTCGACCCTCAAAGTAAAATCCTACGAATTTGAATATTGAATTGAATATTGAATTCGAAGGATTTAATGCAAATCCTACGATCGAACGATCAAAGGAAAAACGATGAAGTCCTTCGAATCGAATGATTCCCCATAGGCTAACATTGTACCTCGGTAGGTTTAAACTGCTGAAGTATGTAGTCGAAGTTTTTTTTAAAGAGACAGTACTTCGACTATCGAATAGTCGAACGATTTTTAGTTAGAATCGTTCGAATCAAAGTCGTAGTCAAAGGTCGTAGTAGCCTATTCGATGGTCGAAGTACCCAAAAAAATACTTCGAAATTCGAAGTTTTTTTACTTTGAATGCTTCACTCGAGCTTAGTAAATGTGCCCAGTAGTGTTCTGTCTATAGACACAAACTTGATTCAAATTCCCCGGAGATGTCATTTAATGGGTGTTGCTAAGGTTAAAGGCTAGTGGAGGTGATCACTTCGGTTTAGTCTGTGAACTGTCTTAGTACATTTTGGACCCACCAACCACCCAAATCTCTAAAGGTCAAATTTACTTCTACCCAGAACCCCCTGAACTCTTTAGTCTAAGGTTGGACTGGTCATCACTAGTATGCAGAGATTAAACTGAAGCAGAAAGTCACCACAGATATGACAAAGAATTATGTTACAGGGAATGTGAACAACCATTTCTGCCAAACAAAAGCAAAGGTTGGGAGAGACTTACTGTTACCTGAAAAAGAGGAGCCCAGATGATGTATAAAAAGTAGAAAATCTTTATTTAGGACATAATTAAGCTTGACGCATTTTGTGCCAACGGTGGGCACTTACTCCATAGGCTCACTTACTCAGCCTATGAGTAAGTGCCCATGCTTGGCACGAAATGCATCAGGCTTAATTAAGTCTTACATTAAGATTTTTTAGTTTTTATACTTCATCTGGGCTCCTCTTTTTCAAGTAACAGTAAGTCTTTACTAAAAGACTAAATTACTTAAATTGCATCTGTGAACAAACAAAATTTTCATTAAAATTGCCTGGCTTTAAGAATTTAGAGTTGTTTCAGCTGAACACTTTGGCCAAATCTTGGATTTCTCACATTCCTACCAACTGTGATGACAGCTTTTCACATCCTAAAACTCTAATATAGAAGCTGCCACTGATTGGGGCAGAGGTTCTGAAACTTTCACAATTCAGCAGATTGGGTTTATGAACTTTGTCTTAAACAGAGAACTTAGAGTATTTTTCCCCACAAATGTCTTTTTTTGGAAAGGGGCTGACGTACAAATCAGACCCAATCACTGGCTGCCTAACATAAGACAGTTTTATATCAAATATAAGATTTAACTGCCAAGTAATTGTGTTGAATCAAATTTTAAAATGCTCAATGATCTTAACATATGTATAAGTGATTTTAATAAGAAAGACTATATTAAAATGCTAGTGATCTCAGCCCTGAAATACTATTTGTAAATGTCAAACAAGACACAAGGGCTTAGGCTGAGATCACTAAGGTAGTTTTCATTTTTGATGGCTTTCCTAAAATGTGTGCCTGTAAGTGAAATCATTCCCATCTGCCAGCTTGCTGTATATTTGTGCCAGCCCACCTTATGTCACTTCTGTACCAGCACAAATGATATATAATAATAAATCCATTTATTCTGGCAGTCCTGCATCATTTGCACATGAACTTGGAGCTAAACCACATTTTTTTTGCCTTTTAGGACTGATTCATTTCATCTTTGTTATGTGGGTTTGAGGAAATCCTTGCTTGTTCATTGGAGGAAATACTCTCTTAGTAGTGTAATCTGCATTATTCTACCTAACGATTAGGTAAATTAAAGTTTCTCTTTCTGTGCTGGTTCAAGTGGCTCCATGTCTTGCATCTTCCCAACCTCATCACTGGTTTGACTGCAGACCCAGAAATGCCTTTGCGAGGATCACTATGCTATAGAATCATTGTCCTTGGCCCAAATGAAGAACTGTTTTTGGAATTATACTTGGGTCATTGGATGTGAAAATGTTCATGATTCTAAAGTACTTTCCACTTTTTCAGTTGTAAAGCTCTCATAATAAAGTATTGAATTTCAGACACCCTTAATAACACAAACTCATCCCAATGATATTGGCAATTGTAGTGGAGCTGGAAGTTTGACATGTTCATAAAGTAACCGTGAAACAAAGTACATATTCAGCTACAACTCTGCTGCCTTTTGATTGCACTTGGCTGCTGGGAGTTGTAGCTCAGTGGTTTATTCACTTACTTCTTTGGGTATATATGTAAGAATATGGTATAGTGACAGCACTGTGCCACTAGTGAGAATAAAGCTGGCCACAGACGCAAAGATCCGATCGTACGACTTTCCCATCTCCCGACCTGCCACTAAGCATTCAGATCAAAGTCTTACCATTCCTACCAAATAAAGTAGTTAAAGAACAGATCAGCCGATATTCTGCCCCTGACAGCAATCGTACGTTAGACAAAGCTAGTGACAGTCTCCCACTGAAAATGGTACGATCGGCAATACATGCAGAGATATTATCGGCGGCCGACCTGTCCAATCGACCAAACGACCGATGTCCGCCGGGCGAAAAATGTTGGGACTCTCCACAAAGGTTCTGAAAATCTTACGAATCCTCGATTCGTACGATGAGATCTTTGCGTCTATGGCCAGCTTTAGGAATGGGAACCTGCTTAGCAGTAGGAATGTTGCATTGGTGTATAAATTGATGGAAAACCTCATATCGGCATTATAGCTAGATTTTACTGTGTACTACAGCAATATTAAGGCCCCTAAACGAGACATTTTCATATATATATATATTAAAACGTATCTTAAATTATGAATCAGTGCTCCCTAAACCTCATGGGCTGTGCAGCTATTGCAGGGTCTGCTTCCTCAGTAGTTACTCCCTTGTTTAGGGGAAATTACAGTTGCATAATTCATTGAGGCATGTGTTGCTCTCCTGGTATGGGGCAAACTCCGCTGGGTGGTCAGGCTACTAGATGGTAGCCCAATGTCAGTAAACTGTACCCCACTTCAGCTGGTGCTCAGCATTGCAAACAGAACAGATGGTCAACAGAACATAAATGAGTCTTCCTACTTAGGATAAAGTATTCAATGTAGCATGCAAGATAAAGTGCCCCCATCCCTGGGCATGCAAGAGTCTTGCTCAGTCTCCACTGTTGAGGAGAGGTGATGTGTGTCAGTAGCCTGGGTGGGAGTACTAGTTTTTATAAAGTTATGAGGGAAACCCCATATCAATAGATACTGTAATCCCTGTAATAACTATTGTAGCAACACAAGCAGGAATGGCAGTGAACTCCTTAATCTCAGTATACTCTCCAAGAAGCACAAATCAGACATTATAGTAAACATTTAGAAAACGTTTATCGAAAAGGCATCTTATATAATATGCTAATATTATAGTGCCCCTAAAGCAGAGGGGCACCATGTTTTAGCACCTAACTTAAGTTATTTTTAATAAATTTTTTTAATAAATAAGTGGTGGACTTGTTTGTTTTGTGTAGTGGGGGCACTACCCTTATGTAAACCATTGGTACATGTACCCAGGTCATTGTGCTAGGAATAATGTGCGCCAGTGAGACAGGCAGAATTCTCTCATTTGTTCCAGTGAGTGTCTGGAATGGTGTAATACAATGTATTGAGTCAGGTATGTACTGAATTTAATTGAGATACTTCACTGAAGTTCTATTTAATTGTCTCCTCCAAACTATTTTCAAGGGATCGGCTTAAGTGACTGAGTATAACCCATGTCTCATTGTACATGAAGTTAAAGGCCTGTTAGTTATGCAAAAAGGCTAAATATTCCATATGTTCCCTGGTGGTGCAGTAGAGAATTACTGCTGTTTGACAGGAGACAGCACCTGCAGCTGAGTAAACCTTACGGATTCCCTTAATGATGAAAATTTAAAACCACTGCGGCATGTTAAACCTACTGATGATAGCCCATTTGTCACTACAAATCACCCATGGCCCGCAGCTGTAACTTACATTTTGTTCTGTTAACGTAAAAATCAAGACATCCACGTATCCAGGCTCATTTGTTTTCTGTGTAGCAGTGACAGACGCCAGGCATTGGGAATTGGGGGAAGACATTAAACACAAGATTGAGGGAAAACTCATTGTAAGAAAAAGGCTGAAAGAAAGAACATGCTGTAAAAGTCCCATATGCCAATTTATTTGCCATGATAGAACAACAGAAATGTTCTAAACTTACATTTCCTTGGTAGCAAGACTCATTTGTGTTCTGTCGACTGTCTGTGTTTGTGATGTTGAGCACCAGTTCACCAGCATTGGGCTTTACCATCTCTTAGCCTGACCGACTAGCAGAGTTTGGTTTGTGCCAGGAGAGCACCACCTGCCTGAATGTATAATGCCAACTGTAAAGTTGGGGGAGGAGGAATAATGTCAATTGTAGGAAGCGCACCTAGAGTCTCACCATGTTGCAGGTCTTATGGATACGAGTGTATAGGTAAAAATCCAAATTTATTAAGTATTTCAATACATTTTATTGGAATACTTAATAAATTTGGGTTTTTACCTATACACTCATATCCGTTAGTCCTGCAACATGGTGAGACTCTAGGTGCGCTTCCTACAATTGATTGTGTTCTGCCACGAGGCCAGAGTGGATTGGCCCTCACCAGCAGCAGTTGATTTTGTGTTTCCCGGCCTCCGGGTAATGGATTCCCTTGCAGCGTGCTTTCTTCTTTTGCCTCACGAGGAGGAATAATGATTTGAGACAATATTTTATAGTTTAAGCTAGGGCCCCTGGTTCCAGTCAAAGCAGGAGCATGATAAAGAACTCCTGCATAAAGATGATCATTTCTGATTTAGACCTGAGAGTCGAAAACTTTAGTAGGCCTTTAACAGTAACCCGAACCTCAGCCCATTTGAACACCTGTAGGATGAATTGAAATGTCGCTGCAAACCAGGCTTGATATCCCAACATAAGCTAATGCTCCTATTATTTAATGGAAACAAATCCCACTAATTCATCAAAGCAGAGACTATTAGGTTAGAACAACAAGAACGATTATAAGTGCGATACCTTCTGTTCCGAGCGCTGAGATAAATCACAGCCATTATGTTGGATGCAACGAATTTCAGGTAAGTCATATGAATGTCGGACGTTGTTTCTGCGTGCATCCGACATGACACGACTGTTGGATGAAGACGCAACATTCAGTGTTTGCTTATGACAGTCGTGTCGTGTCGACATGACTCCTGCAATTCATCTCAGCGCGTCGGAACAGAAGGTATCGCAGGTAAAATCGCTCATGTAGTTCTACCCTTAAAGCAGCAAAGGTTCAACAACTTCATATCCATACCCTTAGGGGCCAGTTTAACCTTAAAGGAAACCCTGTGTGTGTTTACTAACCATGCAGAGTTTCAAGTGGAAAACACCTTTGGCAATATTTGTTATTTTACCCCAACAGACTTTTCGAATGAAGAAAGCTTTTCTTAGTTAAAAAAAAAGGCCGCTCAAATAAAATAACGATTAAAACAGAGATTTTATTGACATGAAACCCCACTTGATTAGTTAAATTGACCTCTTCTTTGGACCTTTTTGGCCATATAGAGTTTGTTGTACTTCCATTTGTTTATTTGTAAAATGAGCAGTAGTATATGAGAGATATGGCTTTGTGGGTACATATCACTTGCTTTGACTTGGAGCAGCCATATTGTTTTACTATGGTAAGACATATACATATGTGATAAAAGATACTAAGTTTGCCCAGGAGCAGTAACCTATAGCAACCAATATGATGTTTGCTTTCAAACAGGTGACTGGCAAATTCTACCTGCTGACTGGTTGTTATGGGTTGCTGCTCCTGGGCAAACTTAGTGCCTTTTATTAAATAACCCCGATAGTATATACAAGGGGCCTGCATGGAAAATCATCAGTCAAAGTGGAATTTCCTCTATTAAAGAGCAGTATAGCAGCCCCAATAAAGACACTCGGATGGAACCCTCTAAAATCCCCAAATTATAAGCAAGATAGATTATTAATTCACTGGAACCGGATCTGTATGAAATAACTAATCTCCATATTGTATATAGTTGTCATAGCCTCCCCCATCCACTTAATGCTGTAAATGGTGGGGTAGGCAAACAAGCTGGCTGTTAATTCTTATAGAGATTTTTTGTGATTCTTTACTTTTTGGGGATGGCTTTTGAAGTTTTTTAGTGTACAGCTGCTAATTCCATGGCACATCCGTGAATACTCAACATTTTGAGAATGACTTTCTGTCCACGTAATGAAATCAACCAGGTAGTGAATATGGTGCAATGCCACATTATTCTCATTGGAACCACAACTGAAGTGTCTTCTTGGGGGGGAATGTGTAAGATGCTTCCAAGTGAGACACAGTTGGTAAGTTTGGCCCTTTGAAGATGACTTCATATTTATCAGAAACCTATCAAAGGAAACATTTGTTTGCAAACTGTTCCGGTATGTTATCATCATCTGTAGGACTGTCTGCCGTTGCATATTAAATCAGACATCATGATCTGGGAAACAAACATGTTACCGCTATCTATGTAAATGTTTTTTTTTATTTTATTTTTGATCTTCCATCTGGGAAGATTGTGTGTGGTTGAATTTTTGTTCAGCATGGCTCATTTGACAAATCTTTGTGTAGGGCAGGAATGTGCATTTGATTTACCCCCTGTTTTCTTTCTATTGTAGAAAAGGAACTGTGATGGCCCAGTAGTCTGTTATGCACGTGTGGTTACACCACTCAAGTCTCCCTTTAGATGCATGCAGCTCAAGCTCAATCATTTAGTTGTACTTTTTGATTTCCAGTGACATCACAAGCAAACTGAGTAAAAAAATAAAAGTATGTGCTTTGATGAGCCCCTTGGGTAAATGAAACAACATGGGAAGATAACCCGAAAAGTGCCCATTTTGGTTTTTGTAGGTGGCAAATCATGTTCTTTTCTAGAGTTATATGGAACCAACAGGCATAGAGCTCACATCATATAACTATATAAACATTGTAGATTATAGCCCTTCTCCCTGTTACTATTTACAGTGGTCGTGGAAATGTTCCATGACCATATAAAAGCGCAAAGCCGGAGGTACTTTATTATAATATGCAGGTTTCAGTGAGACATGTGACAGAAATGACATTTCTAAGCTCCAATTATAACTGATGACATCACTAAGCACTGTTTATAAGGATATAATTCACTGACTTGTGAGTATTATATAGTGAATAAAGTACCCCCTCTTGTAAAATATAAGGATATTATAAGATACCGAAGAGTTTCATGACCATATACTGGTCATAGAACTCCGAGGTTCCTTCTAATATCCTCATATTTTGCAACTGTGGGTACTTTATTTATTATAATACACACATTTCAGTGAGTCATGTGAACTCACCGTTTATAACTGATGACAGAACTCACAGTTTATAAGGATATAATTAACAAGCTATTCATGGCTTTTGTGTATTATATGTATATATAATGTATATATATTGTATATATTACCCCCTTGATGTCCGGGCATCTCTCTGATAACGTTGTTGGCTTCAGTGTCAGACTGGGCCTTCTAGGGTCTGACCAAAGAACTTGACTTCAAGGGCCCAGTCTCTCACAACAATTACACCCATTACCCATTACACAATGGGGATATGACAAATTGTATTTTTTCCAGTCTCAGGCCCACCTAGAGATCTTTTGGTGATTGTGATCAGCCAGCCTGACCCTGGTTGACTTTAGTTTTTATGATTTGGTGTACTGAATAATGTTCCCCACTAGGATAGCATGTTGTAAGCTGCTATTACTGAATGAGATGACTGCCTAGTGAATGTTGTGACACAACCTCTTTCCTTGGCTTTGCTTGAGAGCAGTGCTGTCCAACTGGAGGCTCACAGGCTTGATGGGATTTTTATGGTTCCCAGTCTGGCCTTGTTCATGTAAAAGTTGAAAAGTACTGTTTTCTTAGCCTTGGCCTGAGTAATGGCCGAACACAGGCAGGAGTTCTGTTTTGATGTGACTTTAAACCAACTGGACAGTTCAATCAAACATACGAATATCTAAGTTCTTGAGCCAAGAGGTGGAATAAAATAAACTTTGCATCTGAAAATGCCAAAGGCTGTGATTCTATGATGAACTAATCAAATATCTGGCAGAATGCTGCTTACAATTTTGGGACACTTGAGATAGTAAAAATACTTTGCCAGCTCTGTGAAATGATTACGTTTACTGTGGAATATTGTGAACTATGAAACACCCACCAGGATGAACCCCCGATAGATTGTATTTGTATTGCAAGCACTTGGACATGTGCCTTATTAAACTCAGATGGGCAAATTCAACAGAGTGAGCAGCATCCTTTATGAATCTTTCCTTGGCTGTGTTATTGCACATTTTATATGATTTAACTGTGTCAAATCTCCGCCATATCTGGACATACTTCAAACACATTAGCCCAACTCCTTTGCAGCTCTGTGGATGGAATAATTCATAAAATACTACCTGCTTTTTGTTGGTGTTTAATATCTCCAAGGGTTGTTTCGGCAGTGGAAATAATTGTTCTGCTTTTTAAAGAGCACCAGCTATGGCTTGCTGTTCTCACAGTCCCATGTACATTCTCATGAACGGAAATAAATGAGCAGCTTATTCTTTACCTATGCATTTGGTGCTGTCAATTGGAAAATGGCTTTCACCTTACATGTGCTTCCTATAAGGATACAATCTGCCTGCCCGAATCCTTCCACAGTTCCTGCACTTGATAATTCTTCTGTAAGGATCAAAGTCTTGTGGCATAATGGCTGTTGCTGTAATATTTGCTCTTAATGTTAGAAATTCTAGCCATGTTTGCTTCTGATTTCATTCCATATTGTTGTTGAGCTTCACTCTCATCATTGCTTTAATTTTAAACATATATTCTTTTATTTTAATTGGGTTTTTTTGTCCAAAAACTTGAATATGCAACATACTGGATAACGTTCCTTTGAACTCCAGGTGGGGTTTTGCTAAACAATATATAAAAAAAGATATCAAACATACTTGAATAAAAGCAGGATTTTTGTTCCAAAGAAAATATATACCCGAAAGAGCTAATTGTATGCCACTTTAGATTGAGTTCTCATTTCTTTGGTGGTACAGTATGTGGTACTTAATTTGTACACAGTTTAAAATATGAGTTTGCTGGCACATTATTCAGCTTAACATATTCATTTGCTGAAACTTGTGAGACATTTTTTATTTTGTTCTGATTGGAGGTTCATATTGATATATTATTATTATTATTGTTATTATGTATTTATATAGCGTCAACATATTTTGCAGTGCTGTTATATAAAGGCTGAGCGTCACACGGACAACTGTTTCTACATGTTTCATAGTAGAAGCAACTGTGATGTAAGAACCAAGTGATTGTCATTCCTTGTGCTCATTCTACATGATATTTCTGAATGTGGTTAGTCATGGTAAATTGCTACCTAGAGTTTGTTCGTGGTGGGTGGCTGCACACCTGGCTCCTCTTCCTTCATACCAAAAAATATATAGCTGTGTTGCTAAGGGAAGTGGGTTAGACGCAGGTTTGTAGTGCTGAAGGTTATGGGTTCAATTCCTGATAGGTTCTTTACATAAAAATTATTCTCACTTAGACTGTAAGCTCTATGGGGCAGGGGCCTCCTTCCCACAGTGTCTGTTACCACATAGCACTTAGGCTCTTTGTCCTTTTATGAGCTCTGTATATATTGATTGTGTGATTTGTTTTACCTGTGTGTGTGTTGTACGTTTATGCATTCTACAGCTCTGCGGCTACTTAACAGCACTTTACAAATAAAGTTATACATACATACATGATGATTATCCAGCTTATTCCTGGAGTCTCCTTCTCCAATTTAATATCTCTTGTGTTTTGTGTACATCAAATGCAATATAGATTTTAGCCATGTTAAGCAGTGCTTGGCCAGACAGGCCAGGCACCCAAGGCAATCCAGGGAAGCCGCATCGCCCCTCCACTGCGTGCATGCACACTCGCACATGGGGGCGCATGCGCACTGACTGGATGTGTCACCCCTCACGTAAGCGCGCATGCGTGGAAACGAGCGTAGCGAGCAGGACTGCAGACCGGACTGGGGTAGGCAGCAGTGAAAGGCCTGGCGCCCCTCAAGCTTTGTGCCCTAGGCACGTGCCTACTCTGCCTACCCCTAGTTCCGGCTCTGATCTTAAGTGCAAAATCTGGTACTTACAAACCCACCCTGATTCTTATGATACCCAGTGCACTGAGCCTGTTGTATGTGTGCAAATAGGTCCAAGTGAGCAGTTCAGGTGGCACTCTGGTTAAGTTTGAAGAAGTTTATTGCAACATTAGGGTAACAACATCGCCTTACGCGTTTCGGGAGACAAGGAGTGTCACCCAAAACGCGTAAGGCAATGTTGTTACCCTAATGTTTCAATAAACTTCTTCAAACTTAACCAGAGTGCCACCTGAACTGCTCACTTGGACCTATATCATGCTGGTGGCTGAGTACATGGAGTTTGTGGAGGTGATTGGATGGATACTGCATGGTGGGGTGAGTCATATCTTTTCTGACTTATGTGTGCAATTAAATCCATAAAATCTTGTTCATAATAAGTAAGATAGGATGAAAACAGAGACTTTTGTTCCCAAGGTGTTTATTAGGCACCTCAGAATTGGAAAACTGTAAATGAAATGGGCTACAGCTCACTAACTTTAAAGGCTGAGTTTTTATACGGATACAAACACAGGGTTTAGTTGCACTTTTAATGAGCATTCAAGGTGTACTGCATTCAAATGCACCTTTAGTGCATGCTCTACTGGGATGCCCTTTTCTGTGGGTGATAGGGTTCAGGTGTATAGTAAAGGCAGTAAATATACAACATATATAATACACATCCTGAAACATCCAAGGAAAATAAATGCAAGTGCAGTTTGTCATGTGCCTGCTCTCTATGATTCATGTAAAGAATAAGGACCATCTTTGCTTTTTATATGAGGGCTATGAGTAAGAAGCCTCAACATTTATGGGGTAGTGGGTCATGTTATTGAGATACCGTACAAGTTATGTCTGGCAGTATTATTCTTTGTCAAGAGTCACTTCATCATAGACAGTCCCGAGGGTTCATCCCATCCTTCTGTCTTTAGCATGAACCTTCAACTCCTAGAACCAATTTAAGGCTGCAGGTTGGATAGACCAGATAAAAACTGTAACCCGTTCTGTATTATTCGTATATTCCCACATATACTGTATACAGTCTACATCTGCTGCTCAGCAGGCTCCAACTAAATTTGGGACCTGGGATAATTGCCCCTGCTAAAAACGTTTCTTTGTGTGTTGGCATCTTCTTATAATTCATACTTGTAATTACTCGGCTCCCTATTAAGTATAATTCCTTAGGGACATTGTTTTAGTTTCTCTTTTGATGTACATGTGTCTGCTGGCACTTTTAATTTACTAATATGACACACAAGTTTAATTGTCTTTGATTCCCAGTAAAGAGCTGTGTCATAAAGCTCTAACATGTCCTTAAGCATTATAAGAATATGTTTGTACAAAGAAAAGAGCTGCCATCCCCCATATACGGATCTAAAGCTGTACGGAAATAGTAGCAGTTTCTGTGACCCCATGAAAAAAATACTACTCCCCTTCAACTAGACTTAAATAACATTTATGTACCTATAATGAGCTTATGTACTCCGGGCAGAGAGTCGCTCCACGTTTCATATTTCCTAATTGTGAAAAAGATTTGTGACCCACTGATAATGGATGGGGATAGTGTAATCAGGGGTTTGCCTGGGTGAGCTGGGAGATTGGAAGGGCACAACATTATAAAGATTATTTTGGTATGACTTGGTCTATGGGGAAGTTGGCTGCCAGGTTAAGATGTAACTTTTACCATACCAGCTTGATGGTCCTTGTATTAAAGAACCTGCTCACGATAAGCAAGCTGAGTATGCAAAAACGGAGCTATCATCTGATGTGATGGGGATGGTGCAGAGAGGATTTCATTCTGTATCTGTACGGAGAAGGCAGGGAGTCAGAATCAGGCCAATACACTCCCAAGCAAAGAGTTAAGGCTGTGGAATTTCACACGTAATCGTTTCAATTGTGTAGCATGCATTCTTTGGGGATTTTCTCACTGATCTCAAAAGACTGTTGTGCTGGGTGCCAGTACTTGTCTGATGGCTGTGTGTACTGCTTTTCAATGAGATGAGCCGGGATTTTGAATAATGTAAATAGAACAGTTTATGTTTGGGAGGTGCCTACCTGGAAGAATGGGATAGAAGAAAAAAAGATATTTTAGATAAAATGCCTAAATATATCCAATTTATCTTGACGTTTTTTTTTTCAGCGTTGAGTATTAATTAATGCTTTTCATTGCCATTGAAAATTCTGAACAAGAGTGTCACTGATGACATGTAGAGTGACTTTAATTGTAGCCTTAGCTAGTGCCAATGGGGTTATATTCATGCTGGGGTTATTATTAAAAAAGTAGCAAACAGTTCCTGGTTTCCATTTCTTTTTGCCCACTGTAAAACTAGAAAGGTATAGGATCAGTTATCTGGAAACCTGTTATCCAGAAAGCTCTGAATTACGGAATCCCATCCAAATAATCCAAATTTTTAAAAATGATTTTCTTTTTCTCTGTATTAATAAAACAGTACCTTGTACTTGATCCAAACTATGATATAATTAATCTTTATTGGAAGCAAAACCAGCCTATTGGGTTTATTTAATGTTTACATGATTTTCTAGTAGACTGAAGATATGAAGATCCAAATTACAGAAAGATCCGTTATCCGGAAAACCCCAGGTCCCGAGCATCCTGGATACAGGTCCTATACCTGTATATCGGGAGCCATCTGCAATTTTCTGTTGTTATTCCAGTTTGTGTGCAGCCCTATAATCAGAGGTATTAATAATCCTAAATTGTTACCTATTTCTGCTTTAAAAAAACATTATTGTAGGTATATTGCTTTCATTGCTTTGTAGTCTTCTGGAATGGCTTTATTCCAATTAAAATGGTAATCTTTGGGATATTTTTTTTTTTTACAGGGTTTTTTTGCCATCATATACATAATCGCTCTTGCTCCAAATCCATTGGGTTCCTCTAGCCTGTCATGGCACCGACTCAGCTCTTCTCAGTGCACATTCAGCATTTCCCTCCCCTCTCTGTAGTGCCTTCTACTTACATGTAATTCCATGGATTCCCCTCTTTAATGGCTAAATACTTTTCTTGCTGCTGTTAAACAGACCAGAACCATATTGACAGGTTCTGTATTGTGTACATTTATTGTATATCAGCATAATGATATTGAGTTTGAATGCTTGCATATTATTTTAGGGGGTTGTAATGACAGGTACACTTTTTGTCTCTTTTTGCACTGCTCCTTTACTTTTCTCTGTCCAGGGCCCCCGTATTACCCCTCCTTTTTGATTCTCTTGAGCTATGATTCTCTTCTCTCTTCCTACCTATTATTCTCCCCGATAAGTGATGGACGAATTTATTCGCCAGGCGTGAATTCGCGTTGAATTCCTTCGATTCGCCGCAGACGAATAAATTCGCAAAACCGGCGTGAAAATTTGAAATTTCGCGAATTTCGCCCCAAATTCACCCATCACTACTCCCCTCCAATTTCTTTTAGAAATTGTTATGTGTGCCTATTGTACTTTCTTTCCTTTCTGCTTCACATACCTTCTTCCCCTTACTTCTGCCATTTCCCTGACTTTTTATGCCTAATGTGTCCTCACACCCCTTCCATCTTTTCACGCTTTAATCTTTTCATTGTTTAAAGAGATGCTGAAATCAAGGGAAAAAAAATCATTTCTAAATAATATAGCAGTGTCAACCCCATGAACTTTTTTCTTGGGACTGTGGAAGTGTAGACGTTTGTGGCTTTTTGTTTACTTAATACAAATAACTTTTGTAGAACATGATATTTTGTCAGAATAGTTAAGTTTGGATTTCTATGACTGTAATGCTTTTATCTTTGGACAGAGAATCTGGAAAGAAACACTTTTCACTCCACTTGCACCATATTTCTTTTTTCTGTGCACTCCCCTGCTTCAGTGGTGGTCCTCATGTTGTCAAACCCATGTCCATTTTATCCCTGAGATTAGGGTTTTGTTTTGCTGTGCAAGTGCTTGAGCGGAATGCTTTGCTGAGATGAAACTGCTTTATAGCATGGCTGAGAGTTCAGTATTTCACAAGCAGGTCAGGAGTTTATGAAAATGGCAGTGTAATCCATTGTGCTTAGCAAGTAATAGCAGTGTGTCGTTGTGTTTCTGTACCACAGGGCAACAAATCAGCCACTCTTCATATTTTACTGTTTCCTGCAAGACTTGAGGTTTTACAACACCCAGAAAACCACGGCTGGACTATTTCCTTTTCATTGTAAGCATGGACAGTGTTCTATAAACTCTGCAGTAATAGAGCTAGTTTTCCTGTTGAAGGTTATAGAGAATAGCAAGTAACTTCACAACTGCATGTGCTTAAATTCTCCAGTTTTCACATCCCCCTAAGCTGGCCATACACGAGCCAATTAAAGCTGCAGACAAACCGAGTCGGCAGCTTATTGGCCCATGTGTGGGGCCCTCCAATTGGTTTCCCCGATCGATATCTGGCCAGAAGTCAACCGGACAGGGTGAAAAATCCCATCAGATCGCAGCCGCATCTGTGCTTTGATGTGGTCCTGCGATCTGACCACCCACATTGGCTGCATTATGATCCGCTCATTGGACCTTAGGGCCCACAATAGGATCAGCCCGAGATTGGCCACCTCTATGTGGGCATATCGACCAACCAAGCGGATCTCTACGTGTATGGCCATCTTTAGACTGTTTATGTACTTAAAGGAAACCCATACCCCCAAATGAGTATTTAAACAACAGATAATTGATATCATATTAATTGGTATCTTAAAGATGTTTACTAAACTGTAATATATATTTTCATCTTTATCCTTGAGCCCCCATTTTGTGATGGTCTCTGTGCTGCCTCAGAGATCACCTGACCAGAAATACTACAGCTCTAACTGTAACAGGGAGAAGTGTGGAAGCAAAAGACAGAACTCCGTCCATTCATTGGCTCATGTGACCCAACATGTATGGTTTGTTTATTTTGAATATGTGCACTGTGCACAGCAGGTATAGGAGCCACGTGAGGTACTAATTCATATACAATTTCAATAAATATTATTAAAACAGGTCAAACTTTAGATATTTTGGGGGCCAGGAGAAATAATTTGCTGTGGGGCCCAATAATTATATTTATTCTATTGACGCCACTGCCCATAGGGCAGCCCTTATTTTTTTAAATGACAATTCTCTAAAATGTTCCCAAGTACCCCACAGACAATTCTTTTTTTTTGGTGTTAGGGCTGGGACTGCCCCCTGTTGCACATACAGACAATTAAAAGAATGCACCCACCAGTCAGAAACAGCTCACAAAGTCCTTCTATTGTGGCACATTAAAAAACAAACTGCATCCTTTTTGGGGAGATATGTAGTGAGCTTAAAAAGCTTAAAAAAAAAAGTCCTAGTTTAGAATGAATCCAATGAGCCAGTATCAGCTGAATGACTGCCATTGTGACATTACTCAGGGACTGGTTGCCCCTGACTGTTGGCTACAGTAAGTTGCACTGTAATAGTTAAGCTCACAGTTTGATGGCATTGGAAGTGGCATACTGGTGGTGCAGTCCCACTCCTATGTGACACTTTCTGACCTGTAGTCTTGAGGGTTAATATGAATCACTAGAAGGGGAATTGTATTCTAACTGGTATGCAATTACCTGTCCATTTGGGCAACTGCTAAAAGAGCAGATCTGGCACTGTATTGACCACACTAAATCTGTGTTGTGATAAACCTTTCTCATTGAGTAATATTGTGTTTAGAATTCTTAGGAACAATTTCAAGTGAGCTCATTTTGTATGTTATTATATTCCCATTGCTTACAGTATGTAGGCAAAGATTGATTGGGTTTTCCGAATGTGTTTTGTAATTGCTCCTGTATTTGTATAATCCTTATCCCATCTCTGACACCCCCATAAAACATTATTTCTGCGTATTCTTACTTGGACTAATTGTTTGGACACTTTGCTGCTGCCTATCTGGACGAGACATGTTTGTTGTGCCGTCTCCATTTCTACAAAGTTTTTTTTTTTCCGCTTAAAGTTTATGGTTTTCACCTTGAATGTAAAAAGCTATTATGTTGTAGTAATGTGCAGTATTTTGGAGCTCTGGATAATGGGGTTCCAGACAACAGAAGCAGTACCTGTAGTTTCATTTTTCTCCATAGCTTTTCTGCTGGTTTGTAGACCTTGTGATAAGTCTACAGTTTTTTCTACATTTTCATTTCATTAATTCCTCTGTTTTCCAGCGGATGGATCATTATCCTATTAATAATAGATGAAGCTGTTTTGATAGTTATGGCAGGTGTAGGAACAATAGGATGGAAGCGTTACTTTGGCAGTGGCTGTGAGTGAAGCCGTATTTGAGAGAACTCTGTATTGTATCAGTACTTAAGTTGCAGAAGTGTATATTGAAATATTTCAATACACATATACTTTATTTCAATTGCTGTTGCCGGTTTCAAGACATTGATTTCCAGACCTAGTCTCATATAAGATCAGAATAAATCATCCATGTTCAGTATGTCACTTAGCTCAGAATTCACATAACGTGCAGTAACAAAATGTTTTTCAGGGTGACAGAACAGATGCAGATGATATGGTGTTTGCATATCTTGTGCATAGGGTTGCCACCTGGCCTGTATTTTACCGGCCTGGCCGTAAAAGTGATGCTTGAGCTCAATGGTATTAATAGGGAAAAAAGATAAATATATAGGAAGGCCTGTATTTTTTTCCAGAAAAGGTGGCAACCCTACTTCATGGTAGCCAAGAAAACCCTATGAAGGCCCATGGGGTATAGTTCGTCTCAGGGGCGTTTCATGGGTCTTTGCCGCCCTAAGTCTGCCTTTTCTATGCGCCCCTCCTTCGAACCATTTAGAGTGCTGGAAGAATTCTGTATCTTTAGTCCAATCACCACCACTTCCGTCCAATGAAGCCTTATATTCAGCAAAAAACAACCGTGGCAAAGAACTTAGTCAAACGCAGAACATTGCTGCAAAAGTTGTGCTTTTATTGATCCACTACATGTTTCGAGCAAAGAGAGCTCCTTTTTTTGTTGTTGCATATTTATTGCGTTTGGTCATATAACACTAAATAAACACTAAACACTAAAGACTGATTAGGTTAGCTTAGTAGATTGCCCCCTTGGCCCTCACCCTTGGCACATGTGTGCACTTGCATGGAGGTAGTATGGTGACTGCAATGAAGCTGTATGCTAACCATGCTAATATTAGATAATGAACTGCACTTTTCAAGCTAAATTCACCCCTTTAATGCTTTTCTCTGTCACGCACATATGCCGTTTTATGAAAAATTAATACTGATTTATCCATATAATTATTTCTGCCCCTGCTTATTATGTTGGGTATTATAAATATAATTGAATTATAAGGGACTATAATCCGAACAATATGTTATAGTTGCTCGGAATCATTGATGCAAAACTGATGTGTAAGCTTTATTTTCCTATACCTTATATCCCTTGACAATCTAAAAAAAAATAGATAGAAATGAAAAAGATCAGCTGTTAATTGCTTCAGGCCTGGGAAAGTGGCAGGGGGAGTTTTATACGCTACTGTTGGTTTCAGTATATAATCTTGTAAAAGCCCACTTTGATTGAATGTACACATCTATGGGATGTATGGGGTTTAAATGGGGAGTATTGATGGGAGGGTGCTGCCATAGCTGGAGTGTGTATTGAAAGTTACCTTAGCAAACACTATTTCGGGTGAGTTAACAGCCACCTGTGCCAAACATGCTACACTGGGTACCCCATGACATTTATAAAATATTCTCCCTTTCTGTCCATGCTTACAAGCTTCAATAATATCAAATGTGTGATACTTTTTGATGATTCCTGAGCCCCTTTTCTATCTGGCAGTCGCAATGGCCACACTGGTGGAGCCCCTCAATGGCCAGCTTTGCTTCAGATCAATTCCAGTTATTGCAAGGCAAACAATTCCATCATTGCCTTTCTTTAAACTGATGTTTTATTGCATGACCGCAACAGCCATGGCAATTTGAATGGTCCCCAACCAGTGGCACGTGAGCAACATCTTGCTCACCAATCCCATGGATGTTGCTCCCAGTGGCTTCAAAACAGGGGCTTCTTTTTGAATTCCTGGTCTGGGAGGCAGGTTTTGGTCACATAAAAACCAGGTGTACAGCTAAATAGAGCCTCCTACAGGCAGCCAGTCCATATAGGAGCTAACAAATAGTCAATCACAGTCCTTATTTGGTGCCCTCAGGAACATTTTTAATGCTTTCGATGCTCCCCAAATCTCTATACACTTGAATGTGACCCCCGCTCTAGAATATATAGAGCACCTTTGATGGTGGTCAACAAGAAGAGAACCTGCTGATTTCCATTAGTTTATCTTTTCCTGGGAAAGTAGTGCCTAGTACGCTAGATGGTTAACAGTAATGGGCCTACAATATCTGAATACAACAATTTGTATCATTTTTTTGCAACAATCCTGGTTGCAGTGTTTCCATGTGACCCACAGAGTGCATTTTGATCATTACAACAGATCTCCTAGTGTGCCATAGTCCTTGAAGTCTGAAGCTAAAGAGCAAGGCAGACATTAGCAACCCAATTGACCTAGAGATGCCAGTAAAAGTAGAAGTGTACCTCTACTGGCTTTGCTTGTGAGGAATAAATACGATATATATGTGGCTACATTGTGGACTATAATTCTCTTTTTTCTTTGTCTTTTGCAGCAAGTTACCGGCAAAAGCTTTGGTGACCGAGACTTTAGGACGGGACTGGAGAATGGAATCCTTCTGTGCGAGTGAGTCTGCTTATTTTTCTTTACAACTTGAAAGGGGTCTTGTGTGTTTGGGATAAATACCAGCTTTTTTTAAAATGTATTTTCTTTTGAAAATAACCATGCATGCTACTTTATGGCTTTTATGTGTGCTGGTGCTGAGTACCCTTTAAACCTCCCTTATCAGTAAAAAAAGAAAGTAGCCGTACAGGAAACCATTCATTTAGAAAATGTATTTTTATTTCTTTAACAAAAATGATCTGCAGGACTGATTTTAATGAAGGAAGTTTCCGACCCACAAAATATTGTTATGGCACATGCTGTAACATTACTTTATGCAACTTAGTGTCAACCAAACTGTTGCAAATTTGTTTCCTTGGCACACTGTAAAAAGGGGATTAATGAGAACCATCAATGAAAGGGAAACAAAGTCTGCTTCATATTTGGCAGAAAGAGCTACATTCTACAGCTGGTTTAAATGTACAGTTGACTGTATTCTCTGCAGAGCTTTTGGCTGAAAACCAGCGTGTATGTTGTTGTCTGGCTTTTTATACTGCAAGTAAATGGTTTGTCCTGTGCAGATTTAAAATAGTTTCCCTTAGTTATTATATTCAATTGTCCTCACATGTGCTGGCATATTGGCAGATGATTGCTCATATGAGCAAGCCTGTCCACCTTGATTGAACGAGGGGAGTTCTGCTTTGTACCCCTGATATTGCGTTATCCTTTATTATATAAGAGTATTGAAATCCATTGGGAGTAATATAATACAGGTATGGGAACTGTTATCAGGACCTGGGGTTTTCCAGATAATGGATCGTTCAGTAATTTAGACCTTCATACCTTAAGTCTTCTATAAAATCATGTTACCATTAAATAAACCCAATAATCTGATTTTGCTTCCAGTAAGGATTCATTATAACTTAGTTTGGATCAAGTACAAGGTACTGTTTAATTACTACAGAGAGAAAGGAAATCCATTTTTAAAATTTAGGATTATTTGATTAGAATGGAGTAGTTCTGAGATGTTTTTATTTTGAGGAATAATCTATCCCCTAGTGTAAAACATAATCGTTTATGTTAGTGATCTCAAATGTTCTGATTCCTATTTACCCATACATTTAGTTATATATCCCTTCTTCCTTTATTTAAATATTTGGTGAAGGGTTTAGTAGACCCAGGTTAGCCCATATCAACCAGTAAACCATTGAAGTATCATGGGGAACATATTTTTGGATCACTTTTATTATACATTATTCTAAGAACAGTATACAGCTAAATTAGGGGTCCAGAGAGCCTTGAACAATTTCTATCTCAGTATATGAGAATTGACTCTGGCCTGTCACTACTAAGTGTGGGAAATACCACCAGGCATTTTACAAAAGTTGGCAATTCTTACTACCTCTTGCCCCTAGGCTAATTTTGTCATTCTGTCTTACAAATTCAGAGAAAGCTTTACTTTGTAGAATTATGCATATCACCTTAATTGCCATTGAGATTAAGCCGTATATTTATATATATATATATATATATATATATATATATATATATATATATATATATATATATATATATATATATATATATATAAATAATATATATATAATACAGTATACTGTATATATATGATATATATTTATATATATATATATATATTGCATGGCTGCTGGAACAAGCTACTGGCAATTATTTTTCTTGTGGTTTGCTTGTAAAGAACTTGCGAGAAGGGTAGGAAGTTTTATCTGTTGGCTCAGTAGCTTTGTTCTCTTATTTGAAACCAAGGAAGGGATTATATGTGATTGAGCACTAAGGCAAACTGACATCCATGTAGCATGATCTAAACTTTGTCGCAATTGTCCAACCCTTTGCTGATCCATCTCCTGCAAGTATCAGTATCACATGAGATCTGTGTTGATGTGCTGGGACATGAACTATGATGTATGTAGAGGCAAGCTTTTATTTTTGCCAAGCAAAAGTTAAACAGAATAAAGGTCATTTCTGATACAAATGATATCCGAGAACATGCTGCCAGGAAACATCTGGTAAGCTTGGATAGTTTGGATAGCTTAGAAGTTCGAACATATTGGTTTTCCCTTTAACAGGTGAAGACCTAGGCTTATGTATTTTTTATAAAATGTATGTAGGACATATTGGTCCAGATTCATTAAGAAAAAAGTTAAGCACGTGAAAAGATTCACGAGATTCTGGGATGAAGAAAAACTTATGTCACTGTTTTCACTTGAAAACTCTATTGAAATCTTCTAATTGAATCTCATCCATAAGTTTTCACGTGATAAACCATGAGAACTTTTTCTTACATATTTGAATCTGGCCCTTTGTAAGTTGCACAGGCTTCTGTACAGTGAATTTGGTGCACTACAGTATATATTGTATCTGTCACGGTCGGCACCCTAAACCAGAACTAATGCCAAGCTCCCTGGTCTCGGCTCGGCTTCACCAGTAGTGTGACAACCTTTGGCTTCAGGAGGAGCCCTCAGCGTACTCAGATGCCACCTCTTTTCAAGAGGAGCAAGGCGAGGAGTTCTGGCAAGCGAAGGGGCACGACTGTTGTTAAAGTCAGTTAGGCCGAAGGTCGTGGTACAATAACGTAAGACAGATTCGTGGTCAGACAGGCCGGGTCGAGGCAGGCAGATAGCTAGAGTCGTCAGGCAGGCAAGGGTCAAACCAGGTAATCAATCAGATGGGCTGAGGCAGAATCAGAGTCAAATAACAGGCAGAGGTCAAACCAGAACATCAAACAGGAGGGTTAAGCAGAGTCAAGGTCGGTTTCAGGCAAGGGTCAGGTTCCAGAGATCAGAGTAGTCAAACAGGCAGGCAGGGGTCAAAACAGACAATCAGGATCAGATTCAAACAATATAGCAACAGCTAATAGCACCAGGAACAAATCCTATCACGGGCAATGCATAAAAGAAAATGTCTCTTTAAATCCATTTGAATTTCGCGCCATTGCGCGCTGACATCATCACGCCAGCGCGCATGCGCCTATATAAACCGGAAGTGCGCGTGCGGCGCGTATTAGGAAGCTGGCAGAGAAGGATGACGGTGTGGCGGGCGTCCCCGCCGATAGCGCGACGGCGTCCCCGCTGCACCACCACTAGACCACCAGGGTAAGGATTCTTTACAGTATCAGCATTAGCCTTTTATTAAGCTCACCTATTCACATCAGCCCTGCCCTAGTAGAGCAGTGTGTTTCCCAACACACCGGTCAATTTAAGCAGTTGCAACTGGCTAAGCGAGCTGTCATGAGTTGTGCAGGGCTGATAATTTGGTACTATCATCGGCAGGAACACCTTGCACTTCCATACAATTGTATTCGGCATTCTCTGTCCTTCCCATCGCCTGTTCTGAATTTTGTGTAGTTGATATGGGGGAACTCTGGAACTACTGCCACACAGGTCTGCTGGAACACTTCAAGTGTTTATTGCGGAGTGCAGTGCAAAGTTGCAAAGCATGCTTCACAAAGGGGTTTGCCTCGAAAAGTTGCACTGCACTCCACAATAAACACTTGAAGTGTTCCTGCAGACCTGTGTGCCATTGGATTTTTCTTTTGTTGGACTATTACTAGGAGTTGGCTGAACATTCACCTGTGTGCACCAGGCATCTCTGAACTGCCTATTGGGCAGGGTGTTCGAGGTCCTACACCAATTGTATTCAGAACTCTGGAACTACCTGGACCTCTGAACCAGGTGGTAGCTCCAGGGTCCACATAGCAGTCACAGCGCAGTTGCATCAGTAGTAAAGGGAGCACATGTTGTTCTCACAAAGAATACCAGAAATGACTGCAACTGGACTTTGAGGAATATCAGTGCAATTGCAATTAAATTGTGTTGGTTTTGATGCATTGCCCTCAGGTGTGTCAGGTATGATGTCAATGACACTGGAATTAATGGGGGGAGAGATTTGCACTGTATACTGCACTGCAATGTGCACTATATAAAAATTGAATTTTGCACACTGCAAATGTGTCCTTGTTTTCTTGGATTGTGGGAGGAAACCTGAGAATCTGTGGGGAAACCTACTCAAACTCTATAGTGCCCTGGTCTGAATTGATCCCAGGACCCCAGCAGGCCTGGACTGGCTATCTGTGGGTTCTGGCAAATGCCAGAGGGGCTGCTGTAAGTTTCCATAGCCAATCACATTTATTGGGCTGGTGGGGGGCTGCTTGGGCCTCTGTGTACTTGGAATGCCATGGCCTATTGTAAATCCCAGTCCAGACCTGGACCCCAGTGCTGTTGACCAGCAATACTGTAAGGGCCCTTCTTCCTGCAACAATGCATTCAATATCAATAGAATATAAGTATAAGTTGAGAAGAACAGCTGGTGGTGGCATGCCTCTACAATGCACACATGCTATATTGTTGTATAAAGATGAATGCCAGAAACACAGTAATAAAAAACGAAGGATAAAAAGGTGCTTGGAGACTTCTGGTTCAGTTTTTCTTTTACGATCTCCTATAATAGCTGGTATGTCTCTTTGCACATGGAAAGCTTATGGGGATGCCACATTGATCCTAAATGGCTCTGGGGATTGTGAGTAGCTTGGGGAAATTGCACTCGGAAAAACTGACTGCTTTATCGGAAGGATTTATCTTTGTTCTGTAGCAAAACTGCTGCCCAGGAGAAACTAAACTGCTAATGGATTACATTTATCCCTCTTTGAAAGACATACTATGAAAAGCATTGGAAACGATCGCCCAAGCCCCGCAGAACTTCATTGTTTCAGATGGAAAATTGATGGGTAACGCCATTGTCTGCCAAAAGCATTAGGATGCCCATAGCATTGAACGCTAATGCTCTAATAAGCTTTGTAGTAATTCATAGGATAAAATACATTTCTTTGTGAAAGGGGTTGTGTTCTGGATAGGTGCTAGATATGCTCTACAGATAATACCATTCCTGGTAAACATAGGGGTATTAAGATCTCTCCAGCCTGCAGCTTCTTTAAGTGTTCCTGAACATTTCCATGTTGCAAATATCTGCAGTGGGGACATATGTTATATTCTGCAAGGGAACATTTCTTTCGGCTGGTGCCAGGTGTGGCAGATTTTCGGCTTGTGGATAAACTCAGACTGAGAATCAGCCCTTTTCTTGTCAGTTGGCTGCAAGCAAGGATGGAGCTGATTCTCAGTAATCTCCAGGCCCAAAATCCACCATGTCTGCCATTAATCCTTAGGTTGTAATGTTACAATGGAGAAAAGTTGTGTAATGTTTGCCAATTCTCTTTACTGAATGGTTGGTGGATACTTAGATAAGATGATCTGTGGAGATGATAACTAATTCAGTACAGGGATATTTAAATGCTTGGGATACATGATAGGCATTTTTCTGAGAATCATTATGTTAAAATAAATCATTTAACTTCACTTTAACAAAATAAAGGAACCCTCAAAAAGCGATGAATGAATTTATTCGACCAACCATGTACAGCATTGTTCGGCACGTGCTTATGTTTTCACAAAACTGCGGCAAAAATTCACAGTGAAAAAACGCCCATAAGGAAAAACGCCCAATGACTTTAATGCATTTTGAGAAAAAGTCACCATAAGAAAAAACGCCCATTAACTTTAATGCATTCGGACAAAAAACGGCCATTGACTTTAATGTATTTGGAATGAGAAAAATTGTCGCTCGTGAAAACTTGTTGCATGTAAAAACGCCCATTGATTTCAACGCGTTTTGCGAAATCTCACCATTTTACGAGACAGATTAGCTCATCGATATCCTCAATGGATAAATGGTCATTCAATATAATATATACATATATGTGTACAATATATACATCTTACAGAGGCCCGGCCCACCCCTAAAAATTTTTTCAATAGGGTACAGCAACACCCACCCACTGTCTGCCTCTTGCTTACCCACTCCCAGACTCCCACCGGTGTCTCCAGGCTGCAAAGTTCTCCCTCCCAGCTCACCGGTAGGAGAGCGGCTGGGGGGGGAGGAATAATATTCAGCTATAGAGGTGTGGCAACTGATACAGATTCCAAAGACAAAGAGCAAAAACATCTTAGAAGAGCTTTGAAAGCGTGTGGCTACCCAGACTGGGCCTTTGTCAAAACAGCAGCAACCAAGCCCAACAGGAACACCAATAGAAATAACCGCCCGGAGACACATAGTAGGTGAAACATAGTCATCCCATATGTAGCTGGAGTGTCAGAGAAACTCAGGAGGATTTTCAACAAACACCACGGCCCTGTGTTTTTCAAACCTAGCAACACACTGAGACAAAAACTGGTACACCCAAAGGATCAAACACCAAAAGAAAAACAAAGCAATGTGAGAGACAACTGCTCTCCAAGCGAATGGCTCAGCATAGGAGGGCGAACTCTACAGGGCAAAACTCAGCTGTCTTTCTACACCTAAAAGACATGGATAAAGAAGACCGCTGGTTTGAACAAGTGTGAAAGAGGTGATTCATGTCAAGGTGGAGAAACCATCCCTGAACAGAGGCGGGGGCCTTCGACACCACCTGTCTGCTACATACAACGCTGTTCTAACATCTGTACCCCGGCGGTTTCAGAACACTTCACACATCCATTCATGCAACTCTCACAAGTAACACCTGTATCTAGGAGTTGCATGACACAATGGATAATCCTGTCACAGTAACTACACAGAATCAACATCTCTGTGAATTTCTTCAAATGTCACCTCTTTGAAGAGTTACAATGTGCCATTGTAAATGGATTAGTGGAAGAGTTTATATGACGAGAATTTCCCACACCAGTCAATTGAACTGAAGAAGCTGCTCGGATGAGTAGTGAAACGTCTTCATTGATTACTCAGCAAGTCCAGTTGTTTATAGATTTACCTATACTAGACTCTCCTTAAGATTTGTCTAAATTGACTACATACTGACATGACTGCATCCGAGTATAGTGGGACCTGTTATCCTGAATGCTCGGAACCTGGGCTTTTCCAGATAACTTCCTACAGATCTTCATACCTTAAGTCTACTATAAAATAAACATTGAATAAACCCAATAGGATTGTTTTTCCTCCAATAAGGATTAATTATATCTTAGTTTGGATCAAGTATAAGGTGCTGTGTTATTACAGATAAAAAGAAAATTGTGGTAAAAAATTTGTATTATTTGGACAAAATGGAGTCTATGGGAGACTGCTGTTCAACTTTTCTTGGTAACAGGTTTCTGGACAACAGATCCCATACCTGTAATATAAAATCTGAAATATACAAAATCTAAAATAATAATAGTAATTATAATAAATAGAAAATCTGTCTTTTTGGGGTCACTGACAGATAGGAAGCATGAATAGGCTCCACTTCTATGGTAATCTGATCATCTGGGCTTTCAATATGCCCAAAAGCAACTTCGGTAAAAAACAATGAAAAAACTGAGCCTTCCAGTAATGACATTTTGTAGTGATAAGACTATATGAATACAGTGGGTGTTTTTTTTTCATTTGAACAGTAGAAAACAAAGTAATACTAGATTGCCTTCATGTCCTGACAAACAAAGGGCGAGAGGAAGTAGCGATTGTTTGACAAAATAATTGTAGGAATCAAAGAAGCCTCTGTGGTGCTCAGTGCTCCAATACATACCAGTGGCCAAGAAAACATGGACTTCCTTAGCATTCCTTCCTTCTTCTCAGGTGTTGGGTGTGCTTTGGAAGGGACTACTGAAAAGAATGCATTTCTATACATTTGTTTCATGTCTGTGTAAAGCCAAACATCCCGGTTCATAGTCGCAAATGCCTTGAAGTCTTGCTATGCACTGCTTGAATCTGCACATTGGAGAATAAGCATATAGTTTGCTCAGTACAAAGAGTTTCCATGTAAGGAATCCAATGCACAGCCATGCCATACATACATGCAGAATGGCGTAGGGGAGGCTGATGTGGAATTGATGGTTTGCTAAGGGTGCTCAGGATGTCTTACTTCTGGCTTGTAAGATAATGTGCACAAAGTAAAACCAAAAATGGTCCTCCCTTTAGTACATGCAGAATACGGTCTGGCATATAGTGGCCTCCCTTTTGTGCCTGTGAAATAGAGATTACAATATCGTGGCTTCTTTGTTGTAGACATGAAGTACAGACTTCTAAATGTCGCCTTCCTTTTGTATATGTGAAATAAAGACTTACTAGTGGTGTACTAGTGGTGTACTCCCTCTTGTACTCATTAACTATAGATAGCCTTATGGTGGCCTCCATGTTCTACCTGGTAAATATAAACTGACGAATTGATGGTGACATCTCTTTTTAGCTTTGTACCCATGAACTACAAAACACCTGGAAGCCTCCTTGTAGTACATGGAAAATATAGACTGGCAAATGGCAAACTTTTTGTTGTACATGAGATCTGGAAATCCAAATGTTCATTATCGGACTTAAAAGTCTGTCCTTACCAAATGTTCATGTTCATGTTTTCTTTACATACTATAATCATACTATACATACTATAATCTCTTATTCAATCTTTGTTCTCATAGAAATAGGTAATGGCCATGAAATATGCCAAATGTTTTGAAGCAGGAGGGCCCTCTGACACCAGGGCCCCCCGGGAGTTTTCCTGGTATCCCTGTGGGCCAGTCCGACACTGTGTATGAGTCAGGGCTGTATTACAGGAGTTGCAGTCATTGCCCAGGGCATGACAGGGGATAACCCTCCCTGACTTGGGATAGCCATCAGACTGTCTGCCTACTGCAGTAAAGAAACTGTAAAAGCACGATTTGTAACCTAGTTTCTGTAATAGCAATTCAACAATTATGGATCCGCACACACCAGTTTTTCTGCAGTGGGGAAACCCCCATTCTTTTATTTATATTCACCACCAATATCAACGTTTCGGGGGGTACAACCTCCCTTCGTCAGGATATCCTGACGAAGGGGGTTGTACCCCCCGAAACGTCCATAATTGTTGAATTGCTGTTGCTGAGGGGCCTTGTCGGGTCGGCGGATAACCAGCACCACTAGAGCAGCGGAAGTGAGTAAATTTCCGGGTGTGCAGTGGAAACACTACAATACTAGTTTCTGTAATGCCATGTTTGTCTGTATCTAGAGAGGCTTGTGAGTAATTGGATACATCTGTGGAGTATAATCATATTCCCTTTGTATTAAATGACTGTGTGCTTAAAGGATTGCAGTCCCCCACAAAATCTAATTTTTACAATATATTATACCGGTTTGTAAGCGCCATAATAAAATATCGCTTCCGAATGAATAAAAGGTTTCCAATAAAATGGTGTGTTAGGAATTTGAAGTTCATATTTAGAGTGATGTTTATATTATCAGAGTGGTGATGTTTGTGTGTTCTGACTTCAGTAAATAAACGGATCACCATCACTGCCAGAAAGAATCTGGGAGTGGTCTTATTGCTTCTCTGTCAGGTCCTCATATGAGAATTGCATAACACCAGGCCTGCTCTACACGGCATGCAGAATGGGCAGGACCAATGTATTGTGTTAAGTAGTAAGTATAGTTTTTGTAATAAAGTAATCCCCAACCAGTGGCTCGTGAGCAACATGTTGCTCACCACCCCTTGATCTTAAAGGGCATGTAAAGGCAAAAACATAAAATCCAATTTTTACTTTCTTTAATGAAAAAGAAACCTATCTACAATATACTTTGATTAAAAAATGTGTACCGTTTTTATAAGAAACCTGACTGTATGCAGTGAAATTCTCCCTTCATTTACTGCTGTGGATAGGAATTGTCAGATGGTCCCTAACTGCTGAGCAGGGAAACAATCATACTTATGAACAGCCATGCAGAACTCAAGCAGCTTTGTTTGTTTCCCTGTAGAGCAGTCGGCGACTGTGTAGAGATTTGTATTCAGGGGCAATCCTGGCCATTTTGCCCAGGGACACTTAATGCAGACTAATCTCTCCAAACTGCCTTCCCGCCGACTAGAATGTGGCACTTAGATCGATTTGGCTTTCCGAAGTTGCCCGAATCGTTCCGAGTGCCATCCCACTGGCGATTTACATTCTAGCCAGCGGGAAGGCAGTTCGGGGAGATTAGTCGCCCAAAAAAGAAGCGATTAATCTCCCGAAAAATAGCGTGTGTCACTGCCCTTACTGTTTCCAACTCCAGCTGCAGGGACAAAGATCATGGAGCCCGATTTAAACAGATAAACTGGGATTCTATTTGGAGGATTATTTTGCTGCAGCCACTGGTTCTGCAGAGTTGGAGAAAGTATGTATTAAACAATACAAAAACTATAAAATCCACATTAGATACATGACAACACAGGACCCAGTGCAGTCTGTATATTCTGATTATTAATCAGTCTTGCTGTATCGGCTTCTGGCAGATATTATTTGACAAAAATATAGGTAAATGGAGGGCACACTCATTTAAAAAAATAGAAACAAAATGCAACTGGAGGTGCAAAAAGAACCTAAAGTCACCCCTACAGAGCAACCAAATATAGTATATCAAATATCAGGTCTGCACACTGACAAAAAACTTATATACTCAGGTGGTATGATAGAAAATACTTTACTGTTTAAAAAGAACAATTTAGCAGTAACACAATGTTTACAAAAACAATAAACAAATACATACCACCCTTCGGTACACACAAGGCAGAAAAAGAACAACAAGAAGTGGATACACCTGCCAAATGAGAATGGCTCCAACGTTTCGGCAGACAGCCTTTGTCAAGGGAATTCGTATATTATTTGACTGCTGTTTTGATAATTTATGACGATCCCTAAGCAGCCCAGACCACACTGAGCATGTGCATGTTCTTGGTCTTGCAAATATGTTTAATAAAGTTACAAGACGGTGACCCCCTGTGGCCAACTTTGAAAGCATAAATCATTTGTTTGATTAGGCTTGTGGTGCAGTAAGTTCATGTTAATGTTTAGTATACAAAATAAGCATTTCTAGCCTTCTTCTATTTTAGACTTTACTTCCCCTTTAAAGCAGGTGTTTATTTTTGAATTCCTGGCTTGGAGGGAAGTGTTGGTTGCATAAAAACTAGGTGTACTGCCAAACCGAGTCTCATGAATAACTGCCAGTCCACATAGGGGCTACTAAATAGTCAATCCCAGCCCTTATTTGGCACCCCCATGGACTTTTTTTATGCTTGTGTAGCTCCTCTGGTATATGTGGCTCACAGGTAAAATTATGGTTGAGAACTCCTGTTGTAATGTATGGAACGGCGGAAATTCAGATTAGAAGTTTGCAAAATCCGTAAAAGGGAGATACCCATTTTGTGGAGGGTCTGCATTAAGTGCCCTATTCACTTACAATGACATTGAGAAGAATTGCTCTTTTCAATATTGCTCTTTTTCATTTTTTTGCTCACATTATACCAAATGGGAACAGATACACTTGCTGCAACCTGACTCAGTGTGCTACTGGCTTTCTTTTGGATTTTGCTTTTCAATATTGCAGTGAAAATTCTCAAAATGTGCTGTTTTATGACACCACCCTCTTGATATAAGTGTTTCATGCAGACGGTAAATCAAAGGAGCACTGTACCCCCTGAAACTGTTCAATGAAATATTGTTCTAGACCTTTAGCTTCCTTTTAAAACAGTTCAGACACTGGAAATTGATCAACGACACAGTTTTACATATAAATATTCCAGTGACTGCAAATAAATATTATAACTGGAAAGGATTCCTCGTTGGGAGGGACAATTTATAAGGTACCCTCTGTTGAGTAAAAATGCTAGCCGTGGGCCAGTGTGAAAAAAATAAAACACAGCACCTGATTTACATAGAGGGCGCCCCCAGGCCCGCTGTTATTCGTCACCCCGTCCCCTGTTATTTGCTCAAATTTTCATCATTGGAACTAGAGCAATGGGGATTGGCACACGGGAAATTAAAAAACGATTGTATCTCCTGCGCTTCCCCAATGTTTCTGAACCTATGTGGGCGTGGTTGGGCAGCATGCCGCCCCCTAAAATCCTGCCGCCATAGGCCCGGGCCTTGGTGGCCTCTCCACAAATCTGGGCCTGAATGGTCATGGTAATTAGGGGGTATGGCCATAAAACACCAAAAATTTTCTCTGCACTGTGCGTGGCAAAACTTTTTGTCCCTTTTTCTATTTTCAAAAAGTTGGGAGGAATGTTCTGATGGAATCCCCAGTGTTATATTTACCGCACCCTCACCTTGTCCACTTTCCTGCACTGGTGGTGCTGGTTCACCGCAGGCCCGGCAAGGCCCCTCAACAAATTGCGGGTGAAAACCCCCCGAAACGTTGATGTGTGGTGAAAATAACAATAAATAACCTGCTGATTATGAAGTGTGTGCGGAGCCGTGATTATACTGCAATCTGATGGAATCCCCTTCATTGCAAATTTTTCAGACACATGTATAGTTCCCATGCGATGGGAAGGTGTTTTTATGCTGCTCAATAGATAGCAGGCAAGCTGTGTGCACAAAATCAGCAAAATAATGCGTATGTAGAAGGGGTGGGAAGTATAGACTTGAGTATGACCCATCACATTATCACTTGCTTTATTTGCTCCCAAACAAGCTTTTATTCCTTATATTTAGCTCCCAGGGCTGTCAGTATGTAGATCTTTGCTGTACAAATAGACTCTTTAGTTTGGAAAGGGACGTGGAGTCAAAATTAAATAGTTCTGTTCAGATAATAAGTTATCTACTGTAATTTACCCCTTTTTGTTGGCAACACAGCAACATATAAAAAAATGTAGCTGAATAGATGCCAGATATTTCATTTGGACATAAATGGGCATTAAAGGGAGTTGTTGAAAAGGCATCTGCTTGTTAAAGCTCCTTTATGGTCCAGAGAGATGGTTGGTCACCTCTTGGCTTATAATAACAAGTATAGATATAAGAGAATATATATTCTTAACAGCCGCCATTCTTTAGTTCCAGATTCACCCCTAAACATCATCTCCATGCAGTGCTTCTTAACATTTCTCTTTGGCTGTGTGTGGGGAAAATTACTTTTTGTACAGACTTAAAAAAATAATAATTTTGAATGTGTACCAAATTCTCTGTGTTCACAACAATTTAATGTGCCCACACACACAAGAGAGAGTGTTGCCTAGTGTAGAGTTCTGTCAGTGTGCGCATTATATGGGGCCTTATGTAGGGGGTTAGTGATAGACATAAGCAGTATAAAACTGCTAATATCATGAAAACTTAATAAATAAAACAGAAATTGCTAAATGGAATCAGAAAAACACCTCGAACAGTTACATAAGTTATTTAGGTGACTATAGTAAAGCTTTTGAAAAAAGTAATTTATTTCTAGGGATGCACCGAATCCACTATTTTGGATTCGGCCGAACCCCCAAATCCTTCGCAAAAGATTTCGGCTGAATACCGAACTGAATCTGCATATGCAAATCAGGGGTTGGAAGGGGAAAAATGTTTTACTTCCTTGTTTTGTGACAATAATTCACGCAATTTCCCTCCCCGGCCCTAATTTGCATAAGCAAATTATGATTTGGATTCGGCTGGGTATAAGGATTCGTCCGAATCCGAATCCTGCTGAAAAAGGCTGAATCCTGGCCGAATCCCGAAACGAATCCTGCATTCGGTGCATCCCTATTTATTTCTGAGGGGTAATTCGAATATAGTACATTTTAATGAATATGAACTAACCTATTCAAGTCAATCAAAATGCTTTGAAACAGCTCATGTTCACTAGGCCATGTACCTTGCTTATTGGCAAGTTGCCCCATAAATTATTCCTTTTATGCCTTAGACCACTCCATTACATCTAACACTGTTCTCCTGCTGACTTTGTCACGGCTGATGAAAATGGTTCAATATTTTTCATACTCAGGTATTTCACTGAGAAAGCGACATCCAAGGTTTTATTGTGCAACTGTGTCTTCACATTGTTCTAACTGTATTGGGAAGGTAACCCCCCCCCCCCCCGACCCCACATCATGATCCCTTTGCAAAACATAGCTGTTTATTATCCAAGTGGCTGATGCATTTTTCTTTCCTTACATACTATTTCTGGGACAAGAAAACCTGTGTGTCTGCCAACAAATGGCTCAATCCTGCCCCTATATAGAATTTGTTCTTGTGACTGCCTGTTTTCAGCTGGAACGAGTGCAGTCATTTTTTGGACAGATAAAACTCTAATCTTGTTGGAACTCTAAATCCAAACAATATAGGGCCTGCTGTTTTAAAATCCCCGAGTTATGAATAGGGAAGCAGATAAGAGGCGAGGGCTGGTATGTGCCACATTTTGCTACTTGATTTGGGGCCATTTGCCATTTCACTTCCCTGTCCTCGAATATACAGTGTATATAATTATAATAAAGATTCCTCCTTTTGTTCATCTCTCCTACATAAATAAGATGGCCAAAAATATTAAGCTTAATCTTTTTTTTCATGTCATTTTTTTTAGTTAGTTGGAAGCCAAGTGAGAATATAGATTGGAAGAAGCCTTGTGGTACTCTGGACATCACTGGCTGGGGAAATGGCCAATGTAATTTAAGATTCTATTTACAGTTTTCAGTGCCTAGACTCCATTCTGGTCGTTAAAGATCAACGTACAGCTAAAATCAGTTCAGTACTAGAGCAATAAGTTGCCTCTGTTCCCAGAATTCCACTGGATTGCCAATATGGAGACCTATCCATTTTGCTTCTAAATCGACATCTAGCCCTGGTACAGTACTTGGTGCCTTTTAACTGGAGAGGTCTGATGCCCCAGGATGTTCCTAATATGAAATGAAGACTTTAGGAGGCAAAGCAACCATACTTACTATGGAAAGCAGACTAACAATCTTTAGAAGGGAAACAGGAGTCAAAGCTGGACCTTTTTGCAGATAGAACAACATTTGTCCTCTGAAACATAAACTCTGAGGGTTACCCTATCTATGCACAACTCTATATGAGCTGATGGGCATAATGTAAACTGTTATTAGATTTTGTATGGGTTCATAAGTGTCTATGGGACTAATTAGGGCCCTTATTTTTTATTTTTAAAGAGCCCAAAAAAAAAATGAAATTGTAAAAGTATTCTATGTACCATTGCCCTATAATGGCTTCATTATTAGTCTAGTTAATTGGTTTTGTCTATGTGATCAGAACATATGTGTATTTTATAACTGTTCTTAAAGCCAATGCTTTCAAGTACAGTGTAGGGCAGAGGATCCTGGCCAGAAGTTTGTTTGAAATCAGTAGGCCATCCAACCCAATCTGATATTAGGTAATGTCTTAAAGGAGAACTAAAGCCTAACTAGCGAAGTAGCTAGAAATGTTGTACATGATGTTATGGGCTTCTGTACCAGCTCAAGGCAACCACAGCCCTTTAGCAGGGAAGATCTGTGTCTCTAAAGATGCCCCAGTAGCTCCCCATCTTCTTTTCTACTGATTTGCTGCTCTGTGTCTGTCACTTACTGAGCTTAGGGACCAGCTCACAATATACAGTACACATAGAATAGAAATGTCACAATATAAGGCTGATTAGTAATTAATACAGATAATTACTACATGGCAGCACAAAAAACTAGTGCAACTAGTATCAGAATTTAATAATCAGCCCTGTAGCATCAGTTTATATTACAGGACAACCTAATTTTCTGCTTGATAATTTGCTACGACCCCTAAGCTTAGCTTCTCAACAGCTGCTCAGAGCCCACTGAGCATGTGAGTGTCACAGACACTTTCCAAGATGGTGACCCCCTTGTGACAAGTTTGAAGTCCTGGATCATTGCTGCTATTGAGAAGCTGAAACTTTAGGCTGGTGCAATAAGTTCAATATATAAAATATGGTGTTTTTAGACATATTTATTTTAAGGGTTTAGTTCTGCTTTAAGTTAGCCATACATGTACCAATAATACGGTATGGTGCCTCGCTGGGCCCAACTAATATCTATGTATAATGGATATTGGTTGTTTTTGGGATCGGGCAGGTAAAACATGTTCCCAGTTCATGTTGTCTCAGGAAAGGAAATGTGTTTACCTTCATCAGGTGCATATTTGGCCCATGTACGGCCATCATTATTGGTTGCTGATGTCTATGGTACTGGTCTATAGTATACTTTGCTCTTGATAATCTATGTGCCTGTTTTTTTTAATATTGTTCCTTCCACTGTATTTCATAACATCCAGCATAAATTGCTTTATGTCTCTGGTGCAGCTACAGTATTATTAGGTTAATAAAAGGATTACAACAGTATTTTAATTTATGCTAAAAGGCTGTCGGTGACAGTAGCACACAATTATTGAGTGCAGCCTTAAATCTGTCCAATGCTGGCAATAAATCACTTCCACCGATGGATGAGCGGCTCAGTAGGAAAGAGTTCTGCACTAATCAGAACCTATCATGAGGAATATCATTTTTTTTATGAGAGAAAGAGGGACAAGCTTGCAGGAAAGTTCAGTGAGCAATGAAGCAATCAGGCAGCTCTACCCATATAGCAGCTTTTATTACACTAATAAAAATTAAAGCATTTGAACCCCGTTCAGGCTGAAATTGGGAATGGCAATCTTCTCTGATGTTGTTGCAGCCACTGTCTCTTACAAATGTTTAGTAAGGTAGGATTGTGGAAAATATGGATGCACCGAATCCGGGATTCTGCCAAGATTCAGCGTTTTTTTAACAGGAAAAAAGTCATGTGACTCATCGTCACACAAACAAGGAATTCAAATTTTTTTTTTGCTGCGTTCGCAGTTTACTTTCCCCATTGGTTCCCTAATTTGCACATGCAAAGTAGGACTCAGATTCAGTTTGTTATTTGCCAGAATCTTTCACAAAGGATTTGAAGTTTGGCATATTCCTAAAATAGTAGATTTGGTGCATCCCTAGTGGAAAATCGGCTTTTCCCAAATACACTGAATGTCTGACAACGCAAGTGCTGTTAGTCATATCATAAAAAGCACCCTATCCTTGCTTTCCTTTAAATAACTACTGTGCACGTTTCCAGGACCTTTTCTGAATACAGGTCACTTGGAGGATTAAAATCCTGGTATGTGCCCAGAGACTTTTATTATATCTTTATAATGTGATTTCCTTCCTTCCTTCGCCGCTTGGATGTATTTCCAGCGTATTGAAATCACAGGTCTTTTATAACTGCAGACTGTGATTAGAATTCACATGAGGATCCAAGAATGCGAAGCTTATTAACAAGAGTCAAATGGCTGTATTTGTGTGTTTATTTTCACAATAAGGGCATATCAGGGTTTCTGAATCAAGACAGAGCACTGAATCAAAAAACAGAACAGATATTTGGAAGCTTTTAGAGAGTGCGGTACAGACTGTTATCTTCCCAGGGCAAATCTCTGGAATCGCAGGAATCTCTTCTTGTACTTAAGGCAACTTTTCCCACCACTCCTCTGACTGAAGCACTAAAACATAGCCAGTGAATAATAAATATCAGTGAAATAGCCATCACCTGGGCGAATCTGCTCCTTATTTGCAATTTTAGTTGCACTTCAGGTGAAGCAATATTGGCTATACTTATAACAGTGGCTGAGTGGGTAACATCACTACCTTGCAGAATTGGGGCCCTGAACCCAAGTTTGACCTCTGTACTGTTTGCGAGGAGCCTGTTAGGGCAGAGACACACTAACCTTCTTCGGGGCAACTAATTTCCCTGAATTGCCTCTCCTGCCTTCCTGCCATCTAGAATGAAAATCGCCAGTGGAATGGCAATCAGAGTGCTTCGATTTCCGAAGTGGCCCGAAGCTTCTTCGTGAGGCAACTTCAGAAAACGAAATGATCCGAGTGTCATCCCACCGACGATTTACATTCTATTTGGCGGGAGGCAGTTCTGGGAGATTAGTCGCCCCAAAGAAGAGGAGATTTGTCGCCTTGCGAATCTGAGCGTGTGCCTGACCCTAAGAGTCATTTACCAATGCAATTCAAGGTGCACAATGAAATTTGTAAAGTGACATTAATGTCTAATTCTTGACCCAACAATATATGTGTGATCACTGAAATTGCCCCATGTTCCTGGCGGCAGCAGCTCCAGGGTTCCACATCATCAATAGGTACACACACTTGTCAACAGGCAGGATGGACACAATAGAGCTTGTTGGATGCAAGTATCTTTAATGAATGGCATCAATAAGTTCAACATTTGCTTTCATTTACCATGTTTGTTCGTGTTGCTGTGTTCGGAAATGACCCTTTGTATGGGGTGAAAATGGTGAAAATTCATCCTTGCTCAGTGGTTGTCAGACCAGAATGTTCAAAACTCCCTTGGAGGACCAATCATTGGTTAGGTCCTTTCCTCTTGCTCATAGCAAGTTTAGCATAGTTAGCAATATGCTGAAATATCAACTGCAAAGGTGACCCCAAATGACCACCTAACTCTTTTTAGAGTACCTAGGAGCGCTAATAGGCACCAAACTTGTTATCATTAAGGCCAAGTACTCCGTGCCAAAGTGGAAATATATATTTGAAATTAAACACATGAATATCAATTTTATTTCATCAATTTTATCATTTTGCCTTTAATATACTTTAAATATTTTTTCTCTGCAGGTTATTAAATGCTATAAAACCGGGACTTGTAAAAAAGATCAACCGACTTCCTACTCCCATTGCTGGATTGGTAAGTATAATCATGATATTATTTTTTACAGGGAAGAGGAGAAAGAATAAAACAAAGGCAAAAAAAAAAACTGCCGGCTATCTTTGTTACTTTTTATGCATTCACTAAGTTATTCATGAGAATGGGTGGCCCAACAAAGCTTGGCATGTTTAGCAAAGAACATTGATGCTTCAATTGTCATAATAAAGCTATAAATCAGCATACAAATAGGAAATATCCTAGTATGTTCACTGTCTGTGCATAGTTGTCATAATGTTTTACTGTTTTACAAAATCAAAGAGTGGCTTGTCTTGATTCTGCTTAACTAGATTGTCCTTCATTGTCCCACTGATCATTTGTCCTAAAGGCTGACCTTTGCCAAGATAAGGTATGGCCTTGTTTATACTTAGGAAATAGTAACTTGAAAAGGGTGAGTTTTATAGGCCTTGAGCTGATCCTATGGAAGTCAGACAACCCAAAAACAGTGAACTAGAAATTTGGACTAAACCAAAGGTATCAAGTAACCCAAATGCATCACGTACACTTCTGCTTCCTACATTTAGGGGCAGATTTATCAAAAAAGTGAGTTCAGATTCGAATAAATAAATACTTACCCATGATCTATTCATTCCTATGGGATTTTTAGAAGCATATATATCAATGGTTGAAAATGTAGAACTCACTATTTGATAAATACCCTTCTAAAAATCCCATAGGAATAAATAGAACATACACTTCAGAGGCACCAGAATCAAGGTATCCAATTCTTGCTGTCCGGAATATTAACAGGAAAAAAACTTAACCCAGATGCCCCCATTTGTAATTATACTGCTCATATTTGTTTGTTGGTATGAGAATAAGTACCTAGCGCGTAGAAAGAAAGTTCACAGTGGTACAGTACAGGAGAGGAGTCATCTCACTAGAAACTCTATGGCATTTTGATTTGCTTCCTAAACACTGTATAAATAAATATATATATATATACACAGAGCAGTGCCAAGGAGCAATTTGTACTGGATCATATAAGCACTTGCTTAATCTAAAGGAATTCCTGCAGAGATATTAAAGACCGGGCAATCCCCTTGCTTTATTACGTCTGTTCTGTATAAATGTCAGAAGGAATTTATAGATCTTTGTACCCTGCCACAGTATGAATCACAAAGAAACAAAATCCTCCCCTGATTCTCAATATCCAGGGAGGAAAAGTAACTCCAAATCCTGACCAGTTTCTTATAAATAGCCTTATCCTAAATTGGGACCCAGAGCCATGATGTCTAGAAAGGGTACTGATAATAAATAGCCCCTGATTATCTTCATCTACACACACACACACACACACACTGTTAACAATCACCTTTTAAGAAGAAAAAACATTAAATTGTTAGGAGAAAATGAAGTAGAATTGTAGGACTGCCAATGAATGAGGCTTTGTGTAGCCATCCTGGTACAGAGCTGTACCACATACTGATGCTGCTCTCTTAGCCCCTCACATTACGTCCTTATGCTAATTACACTTAATTAGCTGGTAATGTGATCAGGACATTGTAATCCTACTTAGCTTTACTCTTCCAAATGGATTGTCAGCCAGTGGAACATTCTGTCTCAGTCTTGTAGAGAAATTATGGGCAAACGGAGACCTTTCAGTCCTTGTTGGACTAGTGGAATAGGAAAATTAGTTGTGCTACTTCTGGATAGCTTTACGTGGCCATTATATTAACTGTTAATTTTGGTAAATCTCTATATATTAGTAGAGCAGTCTGATTCACTGGAAGGGCAAGGTGTTTTAGATATCAGGGCAATTAAAGGCATAGGGTTTTCTTATAAAGTCCTATGATAAACTATTCTAATTATAAGCCCTGGTGCACCTAACTCCCCATCCTCTAGTGATATCACATGAATGCCAGGTGTGATCCCTGTGCAAAAGGTCCCCAAATGTCAAGTGGCACCTTGCTTATGTATTCTACCTTCCCTAAAGAAGTTGGCTGCAGGGTAGTTTAGGTGTAAGAAGGGGGCTGGACTACTTACTGTACTAAACATGATTCAGTAATCTGTGCCATACAATTAAAAAATGGTGTTGCTTTAGCTTCCCCTTTAATGATTTCTGCTTTGCCAAAGGGGTTTAGGATTTGCAGCTAGCAAGCTCCCAAAAGGGTTGGTGATTAGAAGGATTGCATGGGTGCTGTAAATTTTGGCCAGAATGGATTTAAAGAGATACTGACACCAGACAATAACCCTTTTGTATATCCATCATAACATCTTTGAATGCTGTTTATAATTGTGCCATAAAAGTATTTGCCTGGTGCTTTTACATTACCTTTCTTACCCCCCATGTTCCTCAATGATGGGGCTGCCATATTTGTGCAGCAGGAGTCCATTAGCATTAGAAACTCTAACTGACAGACTGAGATGGGACAGTCAGGTTGGCAAAACAGTCAGGTTTAGGAACTTCAAGTAACAATTACTTACAAAAGCAGAACGGAGTGCAGAGAAATATCCTGATACTGCACTTTTTGGCACGCTGCAAGAGGTTGCACCTTTCAAGTGCTCACCCACTTTCCCTTTCAGTGCAGCTGTCTGCTTCTCGTCACTGGAATGTGATTGTGATTGTGGCTTGGAATGGAAGGGCTGCATCTGCTCTCAGATCTCAGGCAAGCTGCCCTTATCAGCCTAATGGACTGAAGCTACAGCAGACTACATTTTCTGGAAGAGCATTTAAGTCAAGTCAAAAGTCAAAGTAAACTTTACTGTCATCTCAGCAGTATACGAATACGCAGTGAGATGAGACAACGTGGCTCCAGCTAGTAAATATCACAAAAAGGCACTTAGAATACACAATAAATATGTAAACATTTGAAATGTGCAATATATTGGCAGAAATTGGATATATACATGTGTAAACCTTTAGAATCGTGCAAATAAATTAACAGTTCACAAAGTTAAATTCACAGTTCATGTGTGTCTGATATGTAGTGGGAGGGCAGGCAGTGAGTCGAGGAGTCTGATCGCTTGTGGAAAAAAGCTTTCGCGCAGCCTGGTTGTTCTGGCTTTAATACTGCAAATGCGTCTGTCGGATGGGAGCAGTGTGAACAGTCCGCGTGAGGGGTTTGTGGAGTCCAGTGCAATGCAGGAGGCATTTCTTGCACAGCGCTTGTGGGAGATGTCCTGCAGTGATGGAAGAGCCGCTAAAATGATGTTGCCAGCTGTAGACTTTTCCAGTCAGCAGAGCTGGCACTACTGTACCAGATGAAGATGCAGCTCGTCAGGATACTGTCTATGGTGCCCCTGTAGAACACTGTGAGGGTGGGAGGCAGTAGGCTGGCCCGTTTCAGTCGTCTTAGGAAGTGAAGACGCTGCTGAGCCTTTTTGGTGATGGAGGCAGTGTTGGTGGTCCAGGTGAGGTCATCAGAGATGTGGACAGAGGTGTGTTCTTTACTGTCTCTACCGTGGAGCCGCTGATGTTGAGTGGTGCGTGAGCAGGGCGAGTTCTCCTGAAGTAGACGATCATCTATTTTGTTTTATCCACATTCAGTGACAGGTTGTTCTCACTGCAACAGACCGCCAGCTGCTGAACCTCATCTCTGTACGCCAACTCAAAGTTGTGGCTGATGAGCCCCACCACAGTCGTGTCATCGGCAAACTTGATGATGTGGTTTGAACTGTGTCTAGGATACAGCTGTCTGCAAGCCTCCTCTGTGCTCAGTGCAGTTATTCTTGGACCAGTTCTGCGTGCCAGTCAGTAAGGTTAGCACCTTGGGCCGAGAAAAAGTCGAGACACGAGTTTCTGCTTGCTTCTCTCGGGCATGCTGTCTCTGCAAAATTCATTTTCATTTCAATATGTAAAGGAGTCCTGTAAAAATATATTCCCTAAAGCCCTGTGCCATCTCCACCACCCCACTTTTCTGTATATTGGCCACTCTGTTCTTTCCTGACAGCTGGGCCAAAAGAAATAGTGGGAAAGGGAAAATATATTATATTTATAAGCAGGATTTTTATCTTCCAATTATTTTCTCTACATTAGACAAAACGTTTCTACTTTGCTTATTTCGGCAGAGGTATTTTACATAGAATCCAATGGATCATGGAGAGAACAATAGCTGGGTTCAGTAATGGTGGAGCTGTTGTGCTGAGAAAGAGTGCTTTATGCATGGAGTAAGGTAATATTGACTAATGAAAGGGTCCCTTGTGTTTTCCTTTTTATATTGTCTAATGGAACTATGGATGTGATGCCGCACAGTTTTAGTCTTGTCTGAGCCAAGTTTCCCATTTGTGGTGCAGGCCTTGGGTTGTAATACATAGAATAATGCCTGACTAGATTATTATTGAAACCATATTGTATTAAGGGTAAACCTAAGCTAGACCACAAAGACTTTAAGTGAAATATATATATAAAAAAATAAAACAGCCGTTCCATTGTGTAATTGTAATCGTTTTACAAGCCCAGTAGATGAGGGGATGTGCCTTGATATACAAGTGATGGCCAGCGAGAAATAACCATTAAAGAGATACTGACACCAGTAAATAACCTTTTTTTTTGTTACATTCATCATAACATTATCTTTGAATGCTATTTATAATTTTGCCATAAAAGTATTTGTCTGATGCTTTTACATAACCTTTCTTACCACCATGTTCCTTTAGACTGAGATGGGACAGTCAGGTTGGCAAAACAGTCAGGTTTAGGAACTTCAAGTATTAATTACTTACAAAAGCAGAACTATCAGCAAGAAACTATCAAAGTGACCTATATGTAACTTTTAATGTAGATTAATATTTTGAAAGAAAATTATTATTGCCACATACCTCCCAACTGTCCCACATTATGCCCCCATTATGTATTTCCCGCTGTTTGCTGCTTTTTCCACTATCACGCATAATAGTGAAGATTTCCCGCGTTGCCTTTAAGTGCCCCGTTATCTTCAGATCTTCTGGCGATCTTGTCTTCGCCTCAGGTCTTCTCTGCACTTTTCGGAGCAGTTGTCTTTGGGTCTTTCCCGCTTCTTCCATCGTGCTTCTCTTTGGCTCCTTCTGGTGCTTTGTGTCCTCTCAGCTCCTTCCGAAGATCCAAATCTCGCTCTATGAGAATAGCAGTGAGCAGATCTGGATGCCAGCAAGCTGTCCTCTCCTGTTCTGCGTCTCTGAAGGCCGCACTGTTTCTGCTGCTCTAAAGGCTGCACTGTTTCTTCTGCTTTTGTGGGAAGAGCATTAAAGAGTATTAAAGAGTGTCGCTGCTGCTTTTTTTCCCAAGAAGATCAACTTTTGTGGGAATGTCAAACTTTGAACAACACTTTTTGTAAACGGGGCTAGATTTTTATATGGTTTGTTGAGTAAATGTCCTTTTATCTTATTTCTTATTTATATTTTCTTATAAATGGGTGTGGCCATCAAGTGGACGTGGTCAAAAAATGTCACCGCACTGCGTGCAGCACAACGCACAACGTAACTTGTTGTCTCTCTTTTGTGTTGATAGATAAGGTGTCAGTATCACTTTAAGGTGGCAGAAAATTACAGGCAAAAATGCTGACCTGAGGAGTGATGGTATTATCTGTAGTAATTCAAAGCCGTTGGTCATACAAAAGGGGCTCCTGAGCCCACTTAAACACCCTTGCTTTGATTAATATGGCATAAACCTTTGTGATCTGATGAAACGCAAGGCACTCTGGGTGTAATGGAAATACAGATGTAAAGCTCCAGTTCTAGTAACCAATAGCAACCTATCAACATGTTCTGCTGTGTTAAAATAAACATCTGACTGGTTGATATGAGTTCTTGGACCTGGAGCAAATACTGTTTTTGTTATTGAACTACCGCTATCTGTACACAGGCCCTGTACAATCAAAAAATGTAATCTATTATCAAGAATGGTGGTGAGGGCAGGAAGTTATGGGGAAGCATATCATTGCAGGATGGGAAGATTTCCTTGAGAGTTTACTCTACTCTCCATTATTCTGTGTACTCTGTATACAGTATGTTCTACGGGTAGCATATTCTCCTATATTTTTCTATGAAGGAAATAATTGTAGATATAATTCATATTATGGTTTCATTTGATTTAAAGAGACACTATACCTTAACTGTGATCTAGATAATTAAATTCTAAAACAGTTGGCAATGGGTCTCTATTTTTTTCTTATTTGTGAATCCTTCAGTTTGGAATTTAAACTGTTAAATGTTTTCTTGGACCCAGTTCCCATATGACAGACTAGAAAATGGTATCAATAGACAAAGAAGCAGTGAAAGGATCCTATACATATACATTTAGAATTAACCCTGGCAACATGGCATTATTATGCAGCATATGTCCTTTATACTTCTATACTTTTTTTTATATATATGTCTGCGGCCATGAGATAATGTCCCTTGTACAGTACCACAACCGCTTCCCTATTTGCGCTTCACATTGGCTTTGTTGGAGCACGTGAAAACCCTGGAGAATTTTACTAGTCAGCCAAGTGATTTCAGAGAGCCATACCTGTGCTAATATTACATCATTGTTTAATAGACTCTTTCTATAAGTATTTGGCCCTCTGTACAGTGGATTTGGAAAGACGGTGCATACCAACACTTTATTAAAACGTTTTTTCTTTATTATATGTAGACTTATGAACCCATAAATTACTTGTATTTGTGGAACCAAAATAGCAGCACTTGTATTGGTTCTGCTGTCCGTCTAGACTTACAGTTTTAAAGGCAAAACTGTGCCAATTATTGCTAATATAAATCTAGTTTATGCTTAGAAGGTCCTTGGAGATGTAATTGAAGAAAACTAATTTCTTGGTCTCTTATCTCTTCTGCTGAAAGTGAAAGGGCTCTGTTTATGTTATTCACATGGAAGCAACATTCGGAAAATGAAGCGCTAGGAGTGCCGTCCCGCTGGCGATTTTAATTCTAGCCGGCGGGAAGACAGTTTGGAAGATTAGTCGCCCCGAAGAAGAGGAGATATATTGCTGGGCTCCCCGAATCTGACAGTGTGTTTCTACCCTTTAGCTGCAGTAAAGCACTGTAGGCAGTGGCAACATAATGATGAGCTATGGTAGAAGAATTTGCAGTTGTTAGATGCTATAAAAACACCATGGCATAATGGCTTGTGTGAAGTATGCCTAAATTTGGAAAAAAATCTATACTCTTGTCTTTAGCAATGCTGGTATGTAAAGAGAAATTGTCCATCCCTAAGTAGTGTAGTGTATTCTATAACTTGTAAGTAATTCCCACTGAGGCTCAAAGACCATGAAAGGATATTGATGCCTTGGATTCCACCGGTGTTGACCCCGTTATTCTTTAGGAAATGCCATATGCACATTACCACATGAAGGTATTAAACCTCTGCAGTAAATGGAAATAATGTATCTGGTATGGTTTATGGGTATACATGTGTTGAAGCTGCCATATTGAGTTTATTAATGTAGAGATTGCCCTCATATGACAGTAGAACAGCACCATCTATTTATGAACACTAAATGGTGGCATTCTTTAAATGGCTCAGTTGAGGTAATCAGCATGCTTTACTTGGAATATTCACAGAAAAATAAAACTGAAGATAAATATATTGGCCTATATTTCCCCTTTTATAGGTGTCTGAGACCATTCCGAAAGATTTGATTGCTGTAACAATGTGTAACTGTTCTGTAAGAACGCAGAATGGCTCCTCGCATCTGGCAGTAGATGCAAATCCGTGCAGCTGTTTTCTGTAAAACCAGCATTTTTACAGCAAGGGAGGCTGAACAGACATCAAACACAACCAAGCTTTACATGGCTTTATAAATGAAAAATGAGTGATAAGGAGATTCAATCTCTTCCTGCTTAATGTTAGCATGCTTTATTGCAATGCACCCCAACCAAAGGAATTCCTGGGCTGTCCGGTGGCTTCTGTGTTTGTGCAAAGCTAACACTAGTCCATGCCAGGTCTGCCCTAGTGCAAAGGAGCTGGACATGAATGAGGCGGCCAACAAATCAAAAGGTATTGCTGTTATTTTCCTGAAGGAATCAGAGGAGGGGGAGAGCCAGAAGAAGGAAGGGATTCTTGTGACATGGCTCCACCATGAAAAGCTCTATTGACAATAGAACATAGAGTACCTTTTGTGAATTTGTCATTTGAGTCCTCTCTTTTCATTTTATTTTTTTGGAAACCTGCAATTATAGTTTTGGCTGGACCACCCGCTCTCTATACTCTCTATCCGGCCTCGCAAAAAGCCCATGTTTCCCATTCGGGAGAACTATGTATTAGTCGCTCTCTCTTGCAACATAAAATGAGGTTATTCCTGCAGAAAAACAGGATTTTTTTTTTTCAAATGTATCTATAGATAGAACTTTTTTTTACCAAACTACAACTTGACTCCATTCGAGCAGGTGGAAAACATTGTGCTGAATCTTGGCTATCTATCATCTGGAGCACCTGCCATATTCATGCTATTCGTGTTTAAATTAACTATTAATATTGCCTATATAATTCTCAGAATACTGTTTGTGCCAATGATATGATGAGAAAATCAAACACAGGTGTTTCCCACCACTATTTTGTTTTTTCAGGAAGGGATACGCTGTACCAAAGCACGCAATCTGCCTCCCCCCACTCATAGGGATTTGTCTTCCAATTTAGAGGCTCCCAAACTCACTCAGAAGGCTTTATGCATGATAGTTCTCTGATAAAGTATAAGATATGGTATATAGAACAAAGTATTAGTGATTTCCCCCTCTTTACTTACTCTTCTTTGGAAAATCCACCAGACAAATGCTTTATTGCTTTAGCCAAAGATTCCACAGTTATTTTTAGCCATGACCCCAGGGTTTGATAGGGCTGCAAGAAAACCAAAGGATCTTCTTTTGGGCAAAGGACCTACTGGGACCTTCTAATTTTCCCCATACTACCTAAATAACCTTTATACAATTTACCTCTATCTCCAGTGCCCAGTGCATGGCACTGCATACATCTAAAATGTACTTATTTGATAATGCTAGCAAAGAGTGATTGCAAATGTACCCAGTTAATCCAATCAGTTTTACTAGATTGGCAATTCCACAACTGCAGTGTAGAGGCAGGAGGGACTGAGCCTGAAGGACTGTTAGCATAAGAGTTGGGTAGAATGATGAGATGATTGAGATGGTGGTAAAAGTTATCCAATATCTTAGATACATTCGAATATCGAGGGTTAATTAACCTTCGATATTCAACCCTAAGTAAATGTGCCCCTTAGTCTGGGCCTGCAGGTGAACGCAGAGGAGCACAGAAAAAAAATGCCTGTGAGTAAGAGCCCTAAAAGCAGTCCTATTGCTTGGCACAAGTGTCAGACTGATGCCTTTGGAGAACAGCCAAGGCATCCGTTGCGGGGGTTATTTTCAGTTTGGTGTTCGTTTTTCCTCTGCTTTGACAAACTTGTCGAGATGAAGGAAACAGTTGTGTTATAAATAGCTTTTAATTGGTGTGTTTATTGCTGGTCTTGTACGTTTGCGATACTTAATCGTGGATAAACACAAAAGGATATTACAGACTACTCGGGATATGAAGGAATGTGAAAAATAAAGGCGCTCATTTACACAACTTCTTGGCCCCTGTGATTGTTTCCATTTCAGATTAAATAAGGAAGATATAATTATAGTTGAGTGGGATTCGGCTATGCCTGTGGATGTAGAATGCTCGATCCGGAGACAGCTGTTGCCTCATTAGCCAGCAGTAAATATTGAGTTACATGGTTGGCACTAGCCCAAAGTATATGTTGATGGCAAGTTACCACAGTAGAAAGCAAAACAGACATGAAGTGCCAGAGAAACTTTTATATTGCCCAAGATGGGCTTATTTTTGTCCATTTTGGGGGATTTTGAATCCAGAGGTGTTATTACTACCAATATATGGGTAAGAGCTCTACCGAGGGGGCACAGTATGTTCATTTTTATCATGACAGTATGGTGATATCTTGTACAGAATATTTTATTTTCTGATTGTGCCTCTACTCTACCCAGACCAGGGTACACTTCAGAGAAGATGCTTTTCGGTTATGACTAACACAGAGCAGTACTTTTTCTTTAGAATCACACTTGTTTTCTTATAAATCTGGGTGAACAATGGTTTATATGGATTTGAGATAATCTTTAGTGTTGTTCCTCCTGCCTTAAAAGTTACCAGCCCCTCCACTCTTTAGCTTTAATTATATCTTCTAGTTCAACAGTATCAGCTGCTTTAAATGCTGATTGTCTTTGATATATTTCTGGAGGCTGTTTGGATGGGGTGCAGTGAATTGTTCACAAGCTTTCCATAATGAGCTCAGTGCTCTCATTAGTCTGACAATGTGCTTACTGTCAGGCCAATACCTTTTAGCCAAAGAATACGCATGGAAATGTCTTGTGCAGCTGTTCCATGGAACCAAAAGAAAGACACTGTGTTCACGAAGGAAGTTGGCTTTCCAAGAAAAGGTTAACATAAGTGTCTGCAATATGATCTGCTTCATTCCAATCAGATTACTTCTCTGTTCATCTATGATACCGACAATGAGTGACGGCACCAGTGCTTTATTGTTGTGATGAGTAAGCATAGAGAGGTTCATCTTGTACTCCCAAGGTTCTGCCATTATACATGGAGCCATAATGACTAAAATGCCCCTGTTTGTTGAGTAGCGGTGTCACTTTATCTCCTGCAGAAAATACTGTGGTTCTATTATTGTGGATCTACAGGTATTTCATCTCTTCAAACCAGTAAAACCATGTGAAAGAATAATATAATACATTTCTGGAAAGATAACTGCTTGTTTCAACATTTTTCTTCAGGTTCCATTTTACTTTGTTGGAATTGTCAAATCAACCGAGTGCATCGTAAGGGTGGTCTAAACTCAACCTGTCTTTGGGTACCCAACAAAATCTAATTTAAATTTACCAAGATGATTTTCTATTTAAAGGTTGGGTTGTTCTAGGCAAAAGCTCTTGTCTCCACTTCTCACTGTTGTGGGCCAGTACGTCATCATAAAATTAAACACTTGTAAGGGTAAGAATGAAGTCCAGTGCTGAGAACCAAACTGCACATTGTTACAGGTTCCCTGGTAGGAAATTCTGGGACTATACATAAAAAAATCTTGATTATAGCATTAACCCTGACCCAACCTCATTTTATAATGATATGTCATGTTTCTCCTGTATACCTAGGTCTTAGGGCCAAACCTGTGTTCAAATGCCTTTGGATGCATTGTTCTCTAGGGCTATAGCCCACGGGCAGATTCTTCTTCGGGGCGACAATCTCCCCGAACTGCCTTCCCCCTACCTTCCGCCTGCTAAAATTAAAAGTCGCCTGCAGCAATGCACTTGCGGCGCTTCGATTTCCAAAGTCACCCAAAGTTGCCTCACAAGGAAGCATGCATAGGAAGCATGGTCCCTTTTTATCTATAGAATCCACAAGCAAAGCCCATTAACTTATCTATGTGTCCTATAAAGATAACCTTATTGCAACTACGTTGTCACTTCTGAAAAGAGAAAATTCTAATTCATCTCAAATGAATGACAATGTAAGGGCAGCCATGCCATTAATTGCATATCTATCCCTATGTGCCTGGCCAGAGAGAATAGGGCAATAATATATTGCCTTTTGCAAATAGAGCCTTTTGTTCTTAACAAGAGGTTCTATGGGCAGATGTGTAAGCCTGGAATTTGTTGTTTTGCAGGAAAAATGATAACAGTTTTGATGGACATATCTGCAGAGCTTTGGGTAATGAAATTTAAATTGCAACGTGAGACCACCCGGCCGTGCAGTTTACCATAAGTTTCTGAATGTATTATTTTATTCACTGCCAGTACTATAAATTCTGTATACAACAGATGGATTCCACAAACAGAAATCTTGCCATTAAACACTAACATCATAATACCAAAGAAACGGGGAGCTAAAATGATTAAAGTGCAGATAATGAATCACGGGTTTTGCTTATTTTAATGGTGAGATCTTGGAACCGTCCATTGCATGCTGAAGCAGATTATGTTTTTCATAAATCCTAAAAAAGACAAAAGAAGATGTGATTTACCAGTTGTTTATCCCTCTTCTCAGATATAGCTTGATGTAAAGCGTGGCAGTGGCAAAAACGGGGGAAAAAGCTGCTCCTGTATATTAAAATGGTTGAAAAGTAAACATTGTTTTAGTCAGTGGCATGAAGAGTCTCTGTGCAGGGAAAGACAGTGACATTTTTGTTTGGGGAGGCTATCAATAAGCAACTGCCAACAGAAGTGATTATAATCATTTACTTATGTATGGTGGGTGGTCAATTTGTGAGAGACTAAGCCACAGTACAAACATAGTGCATCCTTCCCACCAACTCTGTCACCAAATACTGAAAGTAACCTACCTAAAATCTCAAAGTATTCACAAGGTCTTATAACTTATAACATTTGGTCACCTGTTTAAAGCAAAAAATTAGGAGCAAATTGTGATCATCTAACTATGGCTTTACCCAGCCACCATACTTCCAAAGACGCAGTTGGACAGTTGCACATAAGTCCATAATAGGTGCCTCACTGAAAAGAAGTATAAAGACTAGTAATTGTTATACCAAATAAAAAACAATTCCAATTACCACAATATCTATATTTAACCTGAACTATTTTCATGGAAATATATTTTTGAGGTCAGTTCTGGTATGAAAGGCCACTTTGGAGCAAGTTTATTGTGCAGTTGCTTGAATTTAACCAGTGCAACTATCCTAATTTCTATCAAATGAAGAATGCATCCAAGGCTATCATAACATTGCTCTGTACTTCTATGTATTCTTTCTGTGTATTCCTCCCTTGCTAAATGTGCACTGATCTAGGCTGAAACATGTTTGGAGAGTGAGTGTGTTGCCAGTTTTGTAATGTTTGGTCCATGCCAAGATTTATTCTCCTTTGGGCTGTTTTTGTGTTGGTGTACTTTACCTGGTTCTTATGCACACAGCAATAAAAATAATTTGATCTGGAAGATTGCAGACTGTGTGGCTGCTCCCGCTTACCATTATGCACAAGATTTTTTTTTATTTTAGCTTTACAGGGAGCACATATATTTGTTTACCTTTTTATTCTTTAGTGTTCCTGCCCACAATTCCTGTGCTTCTGGTCCATAGTTATTTTGTTCTTCCCGAGAACAGATATGCCCTTAAGCTGGCCATAGACGCAAAGATCTGATCGTACGAATCGAGGATTCGTACGATATTCGAACATGTGTATAGAGTCCTGACATTTTTCGTCCGGCGGAGATCGGTCGTTTGGTCGATCGGACAGGTTAGAAAATTTCTGTCGGCCGCCGATAATATCTCTGCGTGTATTGCCGATCGTACGATTTTCAGTGGGAGACTGTCACTAGCTTTGGTTGGACATAGATATCGTACGATTGCTGTCAGGGGCAGAACATTGCTGATCTGTTCTTTAACTAATCTGACTGGTAAGACTTTGATCTGAATGGTTAGTGGCGGGTCGGGAGATGGGAAAGTCCGATCGTACGATGATTCGTACGATCGGATCTTTGCATCTATGGCCAGCTTTATCCTTGGTACTGTGGTCCCACTGGGAATAAAAAATAGAGACCTTGTTGAAATGTCACTGATGCCAAATGTGCCTATTGCCCTGGCAATATACAGAACTTTAAGGCAAATTCCCTCCCTCTTAAAGGGATCGCCACTCAAAATCTGTTTTGTTTTTTGTTTGTTTGATTTTCTCTTTTTTTTGCATAAGAAAATAAAATGTAACAATTTTCCAAAATACCTTCTTTTAAACGTTTTTTAAATGTATTTTCAAATGTGATCACAATTGAAATTCATACCTATCTGGCTGTTTATAGCATTAGTCCTTTGGGGTCTGACCCTTGAAGCATTGTCACAGAAGTCAATTGTCTATAATCGAACCCTCATTTTACCGTTTTCAGGGGACCAGAAAAACTGGTTGGAAATCCGGAAAAACTGAACAATCAGGGAAATGTATTATACATGTTATGTGGCATAGGATCCGTTACCCGGAAACCTGTTATCCAGAAAGCTCCTAATTACGGAAAGGTTGTCTCCCATAGACTCCAGTATAATCAAATAATTCAAGTTTTTTAAAATGATTTCCTTTTTCTCTGCAATAATAAAACAGTATCTTGTACTTGATCCAAACTAAGATATAATTAATCCTTATTGGATGCAAAACAATCCTATTGGGTTCAATTAATGTTTAAATGATTTTCTAGTAGACCTAAGGTATGGAGATCCAAATTACAGAAAGATCCCTTATCCAGAAAACCCCAGACCCCAAGCATTTTGGATAACAGGTTCCATACCTGCAGTGTATATTGATGGGACCACAACCATTCAGTGTAAAATGAGAAAAAACTTAAAACCAGAGAATATAAAATTTATCAGCTAACTTCTATATATTGTTTCAGGTAGGGCCGGATGCAAAATTTGCCCGAAGGCCCATAAGCCTTAAGTTCATTACTGAATTCTGTTCTGATTCTGTAAATGTTTGATCATTTGTTGGCAATAAACTTTCTGTATCACGTGTACCTTCTTTTTAATGCCAAGCATGGAGGCATACAGTTACCTCTTTCTATGATTCCACTGTATGATTTGCTAACATATAGTACATGACACATGCTCTACCAATTTCATGAAATAATCTGTACTTCTTATTAATGACTCACATAGAGAGACTATAGTGCCATGTCGGCATCAGGATTTCGACCTCTACTAGCCTCTTGTCTTTCCTAGTGGCTGGACTGCATTGGGCAGAAAGTAACTTGTGCAAATAAAGAAAACATAGCGTTAACAGCTTCATATCCAATTTTTCAATTCTGTTTTTAGTTTGTCATCAAAGCCAAATTGGAAAATCCTGTTCCCTGATAAGATAGGGGACTCTCTCGTCCTTGATCTCTCGTCCTTGATCCAGTCACATGGCTGCTACAAGATAAAAACCACATCTGTAAGCAACATGGATGGGCGTTTTTTTGCAGACTTGGATTTTGCAATAATGATCTCTATTGCTAAAGAGAATATGGAGTAAAAGAGAGCTTTTTATATGTAACAATAAAAATGAAGTACTTTTTCCTGTTCCTGACTTGGCAGGGTTTGGAGCCCATATTTCTTAGCCGGACTCTTGTCACCACTATCATTTATCTGGACACGATTCCCCAGCTGATGTATAAGAAAGCTTTGCTCTTTCTGTTTGAGTTATATCTGTCCAACATCTGTTAAACTGTATTCTTTATTGGAATAAGAACGGTTTGGCCATGAATGACATTGACTCCTGGTAAATACTAAGGGGCAGATTTATCAAGGGTCGAATTTCGAAGTAAAAAATACTTCGACCATCGAATTTAAATACTTCGGGGCACATTTACTTAGCTCGAGTGAAGGATTAGAATAAAAAATACTTCGAATTTCGAAGGTTTTTTTTGGCTACTTCGACCATCGAATTGGCTACTTCGACCTTCGACCACGACTTCGAATCGAACAATTCAAACTAAAAATCGTTCAATGATTCGATAGTCGAAGTACTGTCTCTTTAAAAAAAACTTTGACTACCTACTTTGCCACCTAAAACCTACCGAGGTGCAATGTTAGCCTGTGGGGAAGGTCCCCATAAGCTTTCGAAGCTTTTTTTGATCGAAGGAAAATCCTTCGATCGATGGATTAAAATCGGATTTAATTGTTCGATTGAACCATTTTCCCTTCGATCGTTCGAAAGAAATGCGGTAAATCCTTCGACTTTGACGTCGAAGGATTTTACTTCAATGCTCAAATATCGAGGGTTAATTAACCCTCGATATTTGACCCTTAGTAAATATGCCCCTTCAACTTCGAATATCGAAGTCGATGTATTTTTCAGCGAATTTGCCCATCGAACAATCGAAGTAAAATCGTTCGATCTAACGATTTTACTTCGATGTGTGAAGACTTAGAAAATGGTTGTATAAGGTCCCCATAGGATAACATAGCACTTCGGCAGGTTTAATTTGGCGAAGTATTGAAGTTGAAGTTTTTTTAAAGAGACAGTACTTGGATTATCGAATGGTCGAATATTCGAAAGTAAATTCAAAGTCGTAGTATCCTATTCAATGGTCGAAGTATCCAAAAAATTACTTTGAATTTCGAAATTTTTTTGCTTAGAAAATTCCCTCGATAAATCGACCCTTGATAAATCTTCCCCTAAAAGTATTGTATTCTACATTGATTATAGGCCATTAGCTTTGAGGAACCCAGCATGGCAGATTGGCAGCCAACACTGTTGCAAATACTGTTTCAGTTTCTGAAGTTTTTGAAACCATCTTATCTTTGTTGTGTTTGTATCCTTTTAACACCCTGTTACTTAGAGAAATTGTTCCTGTTTGAATGATATGGAAGGGGGGTAGTATTTTCAACATATCTGTAAACAGCTCTGTTATAAGTCTGCTTCATAACAATAAATCCCAGCTAATTGGCAAGTGCACAAAAATCTTTATAAATGCTGGCGTTTTTAATGCGACTGCAACTTTTTTTTTAACTGCATTTTAAATCTCGTGTTTAAGTCCTCCTGTCAAATTATCTTTCATTTAAAGCCAATAAACTGAGACAGTTAGCCAAGGCCTATCACTTTCTTATTGGCAAGAGACAGATTGTTCTATAGTGAACAGACAAAAATTCTTGGAAGAATGAACTTAAATATGAAAATTAAAATAGTGTGGAAAAAATAAATGAATAAGATCATTAAAAAATGAATAAATTAATAAAAGAGGAAGAAAAAAAAATAAAAGCTTATACAGGGACCCTCAAATGGCACATATTGGGTATTAACACATTAGAAATATATATAATTAAACTGCATACAAAAATAACATATATAGATTGATTGTTTTGCCTTTAATAAGGATTAAGTACATCCTAGCTAGGATCAAGTACAAGGTACTGTGTATTATTCCAGAGAAAAAGAAAATCTATTTTAAAAATCTGAATTGTTGGATTAAAACGGAGTCTAGAGGGGATTGACCCCATAATTTGGAGCTTTCTGGATAATACGTTTGTGGATGACCGATCCCGTATCTGTACAGGTATAGGATCCCTTATCCGGAAACCCGATATCGAGAAAGCTCCGAATTACAGAATGACTGTCTCCCATAGACTCTATTTTATCGAAATAATCCAATGATTTCCCTTTTCTTTGTAATAATAAAACAGTAGCTTGTACTTGATCCCAACTAAGATATAATTAATCCTTATTGGAAGCAAAACCAGCCTATTGGGTTTATTTAATGTTTAAAGGGATTTCTAGTAGACTTAAGGCATGAAGACCCAAATTACGGAAAGATCCGTTATCCGGAAAACCCCAGGTCCCGAGCATTCTGGATAACAGGTCCCATACCTGTACAATGAAAACATATTTTGAAGCACACACTAAAGATAAAATAATGCATCCATCATTTAACTCATCATCATTATCAATCATCCATCATTATGGGGCAGGGATTTCTCCCTTTCGGACTGAGACCCAAAATCCAATTACGTTTAGGGTGGGTCACTACAGCTGAATACAATATACATAACCAAACTTTGGGCCTCACTGAATTTGTGTGGGTCCCCTGAGAAAAAGCTTTAAAACCCCCTATAGGGGAAAAACAAAATAAATGACTTGTCCACTTGATATCAAGCATACATAACCTAGTGCCAGTTTTTGTACTTCTCACCATGATCACCTTATCCAATAAATAAGAAAACAGAAATGCAGTAATGTGATAGAACGCATCCTCGTTTTGTGCCTGTATAGAAGTATTTTAATGAGTTATTTTAGCCAGCCTGTGTCTGCCCATTACTAACTATTTTTTTAGTGATTATATCAGTACGTTATTTGGAAAATATTTTGACCGTCTTATTTTGGACTGCTTTTGCAGGTATATATTTTATTTAAAAAACAAAATGCCAAAAAATAACTTTCATTCCCCAAGTCCTCTGGACAGGTTGGAATTAAATGAAACTGTAAATCACTCTATGATTTGACTATAATAGTTCACATAACGATAAGTATAATAAATCTGACAAGTGAAGTTAAACCCATAGGAATTATGAGGTTATTTGAGGATGTTTTCCACTTTAAATGTGGTTTTGTTTAAGAGTTCATACAGGGGAACAGTGTGAGAGAGACCATTGTCTCCCAAAGATTTTCCCTTTTCCCCAGACACGGTTTAAAGATCTGGGCTCTTTTCCTCTCCAAACACTGTTGTCCTGGTATAGAGAGTGGGGGGCAGTAATTAGCATAGGCTCATCACAAAAGATGTTACATCTGAGATACTGCTAAAGTCTGGAAAGATGCCTCTTATTCCTAAACTCTTCTATTTTAGACCAATTATGTGACTGAGCTGAAGACTGGCCAAAAGCTGAATGTATGGTTTCAGAAAGACAGTGTCACTGTTGCCTCTTACTATATAGGGATGGGATACTTTATCCAGAAACCAGTTATCCAGAAAGCTCCGAATTACGGCAAGGCGATTTCCCATAGACTCCATTATAATCAAATTATCCAAATTTTTAAAAAAAATATTTCCTTTTTCTCTGTAATAATAAAACAGTAGCTTGTACTTGATCCAAACTAAGATTTAATTAATCCAGCCTATTGGGTTTATTTAATGTTTACATGATTTTCTAGTAGACCTAGTCTAGTCTAGTGTCCATACATGGGCTGATAAAACAAACCGTGTCGGCAGCTTATTGGCCCGTGTATGGGGCCCCCCGATGGGCTTCACCGATTGACATCTGGCCGTCCGATCGCGGCCGCATCTATTCGTTGATGCGGTCCTGTGATCCGACCGCCCATTACTATTCGTTAGGATCCGATCGTTGGGCCCTAGGGCCCACGATCGGATCAGCCCGATATTGCCCACCTCAAGGTGAGCATATCGGGGAGAGATCCGCTCGTTTGGCGACATCATGTATGGCCACCTTAAAGGTATGAAGATCCAAATTACAGAAAGATCCGTTGTCTGGACAACCCCAGGTCCTGAGCATTCTGGATAACAGGTCCCTTACCTGTATTTGACATGCGCTCTGTGGGATCTGTCTGAGGTTCAGTTCCCTTGTCCATTTTTGGACCTCCTAAAGACAGTGCTGTGTATATGAGCATTAAATATTAATTGTGTGATGCACAGCTCTCATTAAATGATGGCATTGAATCTCTATAAGTGGTAGAATAGAATACCAAAAACTAGCTTTAGTATGAACAGCTGTCATGTGAGACAAATTAAAAAAGTAGTGGACGAGTTTAGAATATATGGATGCTCCAACTTAGCTCATTTAAAGACAGTGTCGGACTGGGACACCAGGGGCCCACCCAAAAACCTTTGACCAGGGGCCCACCAATTAATCTTAGACAAGGGGCCCACTCTCAGTACTATTATTCTTCCTCTACTCACTCAACCTCTATTCTCCTAGTCTCTTTTCTTTACACACTATAATCTATTATTCCATCTATTTAGCCTCTTTGTTCTCATAGAAATAGGGAATAGCCATAAAATAGGTCAAATGTTTTGAAGCAGGAGGGCCCCCTGACACCGTGGCCCACCGGGAGTTTTCCTGGTATCCCGGTGGGCCAATCCGACATTGTTTAAAGAAATATTTTTTTTAATGAGCTGCCATTTTATATATTAATTCTTGATACAATTGGGTTTATTACCTTTGCCTAGCTAAGCTTTCTCTTAATCATTCAAATGATCTGAGTCTGATACGAGTCTTCATGTTTTACTCGTAAGAGTTTAAAGCTACGGTCACATGTTACGTTTTTTTCCAGAGCCAAAAAAAAAAAGCTAAAATCACATGTGGGTGTTATTTGGCTGGCAAGGTAAAGGGCTGGAATCAGCTTTTTTTAGTCACTGGCAAAAATGCCATGTGACATCTATAAACGGGAATTGTTATAAAAATTATGTAAGAATTAGGTATAGAATCTATTATCTGAAATGTTTGGGAGCTGAGGTTTTCCAGATAAGGGGCCCTTCCGTTTGAATCACCAATTCCTTAAGTCGGTTAAAAATCATTAACATTAAAGAAATCCGATTGGATTGTTTTTCCCCAAAATAGATTCAATATAGATAGTGTTGAACTTTTTACAAGGTAGGTGTATGTGTATATGTGTATATGTGAGTGTATACGATATTAGTGCTGGGGAAATACCAAGCGATAGTCTCAAAATGTCATTGTCTTCTAATGGTTAAGAGCTTTTAATTATTTATATCTTCATGAGAAACTGATTTTTTAGTGGCCACATCCCTTATGTATGTTAGCTGTGTGCAGTTAAGTAAACACAGAGCACACTAATCCATACTCTCTAATGGCATAACATTGCCATATATAGTTTGGTTCAGCCCTTGTACCCATCAGCACTGTTTGGCTTGTGTGGATGTTGGTGGGATAGAAATCTGCATTTCCAGCAATTGGGGAGGCCATGACTCATAGGGCCAATATTTAGACAGTTTGACAGATTCTTTAGACCTGGAAGCACCATGCTATTCATCAGAATGCTCACTTGTTATGTTTGGATTTTCTTCACCCAGGGAGGAGTGTTACAGAAAATAATAAATGGGCAGTATACATGTTCTCAGCTGTGTGTAAGGTGACTGATATCACACTGGCCCAAACAATATTCAGGGAGAAAGATCAGTTGGGTTCTGTAAAGGTTTAGCCAGTATATGGCTACCCTTCACAATAGAGATTCTATAAATGATATAAAAAGCATTTACTATACTTAACTCATTCACTGGTAATGCGTTATCAGGGGTGTAATTATAGGAAGCAGACCCTGTGGCTGCAGGGGGGCCCAGGAGGTATAGGTGCCCCATGAGGCCCTAAATAATGAGCAATTTCAACATATATTGGTTAAAAAGGACAACCTCTGGTTATTGGAGGCCCTAAAATGAATTTGCTGTAGGGCTCAGTAAAGTCTAGTTACGCCACTGTGCGTTATAGTTATATATGTGAGTGTATAGGTAGGTCTGCATAAGTATGTGTGTATACTGGGGTTCATTTCAGGCAGGGGTTAAACTTGTTTGACTTTGTTAGTTGTTTCTCTATCTTCAAAGGGATTCTGTCATTTTATGATGTATTTTTTATTTATAAATTACACGGCAAATAATTCACTCTTCAATATAAAATTTAATTACTGAACCAGCAAGTGTATTTTTTTTAAGTTGTAATATTGGTGTGTAGGCACCATCTCAGGTCATTTTGCCTTGTCATGTGCTTTCATAAAGAGCCAGCACTTTAAGATGAAACTGCTTTCTGGCAGGCTGTTGTTTCTCCTACTCAATGTAACTGAATGTGTCTCAATGGGACCTGGATTTTACTATTGAGTGTTGTTCTTAGATCTACCAGGCAGCTGTTATCTTGTGTTAGGGAGCTTGTTACCTTCCCATTGTTCTGTTGTTAGGCTGCTGGGGAGGAAAGGGAGGGGGATGATTTCACTCCAACTTGCAGTACAGCAGTAAAGAGTGACTGGGGCAACTGGGAAACTGACAATTTGTCTAGCCCCATGTCCGATTTCAAAATTAAATGTAAAAAAATCTGTTTGCTCTTTTGAGAAATGGATTTCAGTGCAGAATTAACTATTAACTTATGCGTTTTGAAAAGAAAAACATTTTTTCCCCATGACAGTATCCCTTTAAAGGAGAAGGAAAGGCAAAAATGAATACCTATTTCCCTGTAATCTACTCCCCAAGACCTACCAAATCGCTATGTTTGTAACTCACATATATTAATCCTATCGTGTATAATCCATCTGCTTCTTCTGCTTGCATAATCAGACACACAGGCGCCATATTAGTAAGGTAGCGTAGGCTTCCTAGTCTTCTTCACCTTACTGCGCATGCACACATTTCACTCCCTTCCCGTACTGCTTCTGTTACACAGCAGACAGTTGTTCCCGGCCCCTTCAGCCTGCTTGGCAAGGGAGAGGGCTGATTTAGCAAAGTAAAATCCAGGAAACCAAGACGTAAATCCCAGTAATAGACCCCATACAAATGCATATGCAAATGACAGCTCCCCAGTACATGCGCATAACAACTGAATTATGCCCAATGCGCTTCAAGGCTGCCTCGGGCAGCAGGGAGCAAGAGCCTGAAAAAAAAGTGACGTCACCCAACTCACATGCTGCAGTGTTCAGACAGCTTAGCTGCTTCTACATGAGACCACAGAGGAATCTTTAAAAACGGTCAGTGATTTCTATGTCCACAGGACTTCGTTTAGAAGGCTATTTCTGTTTTGACTTTCCTTCTCCTTTAAAGGACCAGTAACATCAAAAAATGAAATTGTTTTAAAGTAATAAGAATATAATGCAGTGTTGCCCTGCACTAGTAAAACTGTTGTGTTTGCTTCAGAAACACTATTATTGTTTATATAAATAAGCTGCTGTGTTACAAGTTACACAGCAGATAGCAGATAAGCTCTGTAGAACATAATGTTATCTGTTATCCACTATTTATCCTGTGCCATTTAGACGTTTTTCAATTTCCGCCATTGCTACTCAGCAGCTTGTTTATATGAACTATAGTAGTGTTTCTGAAGCAAATAGATCAGTTTTACCAGTGCAGGGCAACAGTACATGATATTTTCACTACTTTAAAACACTTTCAGTTTTTGATGTTACTGTTCCTTTAAGTAAGTCATTCGAGTCACCTTCCAACTCCAAGATCAAGCTGTCCTATTTGCTGGAGAGCAAAGGGAACCCCCACCTGGTAAAGAAAGTTGCAAAAACACAAATATTGTGTAACAATTATGCATTTCATGACATATTTCAAGGGTACATAATACTTCTTTCACTGCATATTTCAGCCTGTGGCCCGTTAGCAGTTCTTGAACTACATACTGAATGTCAGCAGCCTGCAGACTTGGCTAACATTTTGCTGTCTCATAAACCAACTTTGCTGTTGGGGGCATGGATCTTTCCTCATGTTTTATTACTTGTATTTTTTTCTGTTAGGCAGTGTTTTATTGTTAGAAATGATGTGTATAAACAACAGCTCTTCACTTCAGAGATTAACAATGTGCAATTGTACAATGTGAGATAGGGTTGAATATAGAATAGAATAGAACATAGAATATTTCCTTTCTGGCATGGTGCCTGACTGCAGTTGTCAATGCAGTTGCTACAACTTATGCTTAGGACATTGTTTACTAGACGTGATGGTCTTTTAACCATATCTGCCAAGGGAGTTAGGGGCACTGGCATTATGGAACATTTCTAGAGCTAAGTAGTGTTGCTGCCCAAGGCAATACTTACCTACAATCCTTCCCCCTGCACCCACTTACAATCAACCACTAACTGCCAATGCTGAACCTTCCTGACTGTCACATCACTGCATCCTCTTCTGCTGGTGTGTTTTTCTGTCTGCTAGTCTCCGACTTCACTCAAAATTGTGCCCCTCTGGCTCTCTACAACTACACAACTAAGCACTTACCTGCCCCTTATTCAGGCCCTAAACTTTCACTCCCTGCAGGGCAAAAAATACTTTATCACAAGGGTTTATATTACTACATTCACCTTGTAATTAGTAGGGTGTGTTGGCCTACAGCCTGCCAAGAAGAGCTACCCCACACCACTAGTAATAACACCTATTCTGTTATTGCAGAGCAGGCTCATTAATGTTCAACACTTATGACAAACGCAACAATTTCCTGCTCGGCGGTGGAATTAACTAATATTAAAATGGTGTTGAACGGAAGCCATGTTTATGCAGCTTCTGGAGGCACCAGCACATAGAGGAGAATATGGGGATTTATTGGTACCATAGCCCTCAAATCTAGTAAACATCAACGGAGGATGGAGAAGACCTCTCTTTATTTTAAGCGTTTTATATTATTCATTTATTTTTTGGCATGTTGCATAAAATGCTACAAATGTTATTAAAAACCTATCTTTTTTTTTTTTTTTATTGCAGGACAATATAACATTATTTCTAAGAGGTTGCAAAGAGCTTGGGCTGAAAGAATCTCAGCTGTTTGACCCAGGTGACCTACAGGACACAGCTAACAGGACAACAGGCAGGTAAGTGATTGGTTACCATCACAAATCTGTGTTGTAAGTGTTGCTATTCTCAGCCCTGCAGTGGTTGCCCAACAAATGCACATCCTCTATTGTTTGGTCTACTTCTGATGATAAAGGTTTAATTTAAAATAGGCTTTACAGTTCACCAAATTGCATTTTTTAAAAAGCCCCAGTGTTACTACACTTTCTTGAAAGATGACCAGAAGCTACTTACCTCCTTGATCCACCATAAGCGGTTATTTATCAAAGTTCAATTTTATCTCAACATTTTCTGCTACAAATCTGCTCTGGTTTTTTATGCTTATTTTTTATTAAGTTTTCCCAAAAATTTGCTTTGCGGGAAAATAAATCTGATTCCTCGTGGGAAGGCGTGCCAGTTTCGCACACATATTTTGCACATAGCGAACTACTATTGGCATGGAAAGCTCACATACAAATCATAAATTTACCTAAAAAACAAACTGTAAGGCCAGTACACTTATAAGCATCAGGTCTTCCATAAGAACATTCCGTTATGTCCACATACTAGCAGCTATCTGGTTGTTGTGATTCTCAGCATCCTCAAACAACCAGTTGGGAAACGTAATTTTAGAATGTGAAACATTGTTTCCAAGGGACCTGTCTGAGGGTGAGGGGCACAGAGTAGGCAGCCTATCGGCACTGTCCTAAAATTGGCACTGCCACCTAGGTCAGGCAAAACATATTGGTGTTCACATATTCCTGTGAAACTGCAGCATACAATTTAGTCATTTTTCTCAACATGTATCATGTTAGGGGAGGGGAGTTGTCACTGTGCTTGCTTTTTAAAAAGATATAGCTTCCGCTGCTTTCTCAAGCATTAGAAGTCACACATTGTATCATTCCCTTGCTGGCAGGAGAAGAGAACAATCTGTTCATATAAAATTGACTTTATCAAGGGATAAAGTGCCATAATCTTATATTTTCCTGCATTGGCAAAGAATCCTTTTCTTGTTATATGTCAGTGTAGTTTTCAAATAAAGAAGAGATCTGAGATAAGGTTCAAGTATGGAACCTTGTTGTAATAAAAGAAACTCACCCTGGTGGTCTAGGGGTGCAGCGGGGACGCCCGCCGCGCTGCTCCTCTCTCTGCCCTGTCACTGCTTCTTAGGGCGCGCGTACCAGCGTCTTATCTTCTTTATAGACATGGACGCGCTGGCGTGATGACGAAATTCAAACGCTCAAAAGGGGATTTTGGCTTGTAGATCATTGCCTGTGATAGGAATTTGTTCCTGAAGCTTTCTGAGCATTTGCTATCCTGTTTTGAACCTGTTTTGAACCTGTTTTGATTCCTGTTGTGACCCCTGTCTGGCTTTTTGACTATTCTGACCTCTGGATTCTGACCTTTGCCTGAATACCGACTACTCCTTCTGCTTAACCCTTCTGATTGACTTCCTGGTTTGACCCTTGCCTGACTGACTACATTTGCTCTCTGCCTGCCCCGGCCTGATCTGACTACTCTATTGCCTAATGCCTTGTACTACGACCTTCAGCCCAAAGACTCTCATTAACAGTCGTGCCCTTCTGCCTATCCAGAACATCTGGCCTTGCACCTCTCGTTTAAAGGGATACTGTCATTGGAAAACATGTTTTTTCAAAACGCATCAGTTAATAGTGCTACTCCAGCAGAATTCTGCACTGAAATCCATTTCTCAAAAGAGCAAACAGATTTTTTTATATTCAATTTTGAAATCTGACATGGGTCTTCAATTTCCCAACTGCCCCTGGTCATGTGACTTGTGCCTGCACTTTAGGAGAGAAATGCTTTCTGGCAGGCTGCTGTTTTTCCTTCTCAATGTAACTGAATGTGTCTCAGTGGGACATGGGTTTTTACTATTGAGTGTTGTTCTTAGATCTACCAGGAAGTAGTTATCTTGTGTTGGGGAGCTGTTATCTGGTTACCTTACCATTGTTCTTTTGTTTGGCTGCTGGGGGGGAAAGGTAGGGAGGTGATATCACTCCAACTTGCAGTACAGCAGTAAAGAGTGATTGAAGTTTATCAGAGCACAAGTCACATGACTTGGGGCAGCTGGGAAATTGACAATATGTCTAGCCCCATGTCAGATTTAAAAATTGAATTAAAAAAAATCTGTTTGCTCTTTTGAGATATGGATTTCAGTGCAGAATACTACTGGAGTAGCACTATTAACTGATTCATTTTGAAAAAAAAGTTTTTCCCATGACAGTATCCCTTTAAGTCCTGGTGGTATCCAAGTAGCTGAGGGCTCCTCCCGAGGCCAAAGGCGGTCACACTACAGGTGAAGCATGAGCCAAGACCAGGGTGCTTGGCATTTGTTCTGGTGTTGGGTGCCGACCGTGACACTTGTATTGCCTAAAATGTACGTACGCTGTGCCCCTTTTCCACTAGATAAAAATAATTAGGAGAGAGAGAGAAAAGCACCACGCTTCTATCAAGTACTATAAATGATCTCCCAAAAGTTAAGTATTGATTCACCTTGAGAAAGCTAACTTTGCGAAACGCGCGTTGGTGGATTTTTGCTTAACATATTGGTTTTAATACTGTTGAAGCTTTAGATACTATAATTTGGAATTGGTCAAGTGGGGTGGCATTTAGTTTAACCCATCGCTCAGTTCAACTTATCCTCCTCTTCTCTATTGCACTCCTGCACTGGAACTCCAAGGTCACTGCACTTTATGTTAATTGATTACAATTAAGTCATTATATTATGTACTTTATATAGCCATTAATTAATTGTTTTGTAAAATCACCTTAAGGCACTGATTAGTTGATTTGCAATTAAAAACTAAATGAACTGAATCAATTGCACATGTACTTTAAAGGAAATCTCAGGTTTAAGTGAAAGTTGACTACTGATCATTAAGGTGGTTGAATTGGTGTTGTGGCACAATTGGTATTTTATCGATTCTCAAACTCCTGTGGTTGTTGGTTTTTGGAATTAGAAAGATAATTACTTTTGGGAGACCATTTATAGTACTTGATAGAAGCATGGTGCTTTACTCTCTCTCCTAATTCATTTTATTCTGCCACACTGATTTAAAATCAGACCTCCGCCATAATCAAGTGGATAAATTATAAGTAGATAATCAAGGGTATCATCTGTTCCTTTAAATTTACCTTTTCCACTAGATGTCATTCAGTAATTGCAAAAGAGAAGAATATAAGGACAGACACCCTTAGATGCAGTTGGCAAGAGCATTTAAAGCATATGGCTGCTTTGCTGCACACTGAAACAATACATCAAGCTTTCTGGCACTTGCATTAATTGATAAACTGCACTTCCCTGTATGATGCTACTGTACTTCTAAGGACTAAATTCTGGGACATGCCCCTCACTCCTTTGTAACAATCAGATGGACCAGAGAATATCTATGGGAATCTCAAATAAAGGTGATATTAAATAAAAATATGGTGCCATATATCATTTATAATACACAAAAGCCATGAATATCTTGTAAATTATATCCTTATAAACGGTGAGTTCTGATGTCATCAGTTATAAACGGTGAGTTCTGATGTCATTTCTGTCACATGACTCACTGAAACTTGTGTTTTATAATAAATAAAGTTTCTCGGAGTTTCATGACCTTTGGCCTCGTGTTTTTATATGGTCATGAAACTCCTCGGTAACTTATAATATCCTTATATTTTACAAGAGGGGGTACTTTATTCACTATATCATGCACAACGCAATGTCCCTCTTTAGATATTACTCTTTGGAACTTTAGATTCAGCAGGGGTATAGTTTATATAATATAACTTATCAAAAGAAAAAAAAACTACGTACAACTGCATTATGCTCTCACTACCGACACTGGGTAGGTGACCCCAAAATATAGGGCGATTCTAGGACCAGGTTGTTAGTCATGGGGCTACTTTACTCCCAGCTTTTAAAAAGCAGCCCCATAATACAGTTAAATAACATTGTTGTTGGTGTATGTTTCCCCTTTTCTTTCTTTTTGATTCCCACCTAAACATTAATTTTAGAGCAAATTCTCAAAGTGCTTTTTTTTTTTTAAAAAAAATATTCAGGCAAGGTTTATTAACACAAAAAAGAAAAACACATACATTCAGTGTTCAAGTACAATGTTCATGAATATCCTTTGGTTTTGTGTTTGGGACTCTTCAGTGATTAGCACTTTGCATATCCCACTGCATACAGTATCTTGTTATTATTCATTGTTATTATTCACCTTCTGTTATAATGTTTTTGTTATATGCCACACTAAACAGTATTTAGTGTTGGAATTTGTCAGCTTAAGTAATGTGTTTAATATTGCTTACTGTTTTTATTATTCTCTTTAACCCCCAGGACTTCAGATTGCAACAGAAAACTAAGGAATGTGAGTATAAGAAATATTTATTATAATGTGATGATCTAGAATATGTCAACACTGTATAAATTAGGGATGCACCGAATCCAGGATTCGGCCTTTCTTAGCAGGATTCGGCCGAACCGAATCCTAATTTGCATATGCAAATTATGGGCAGGGAGGAAAGTCGCGTGACTTTTTGTCACAAAATAAGGAAGTAAAAAATGTTTTCCCCTTCCCACCCAAATTTGCATATGCAAATTAGGGTTCTGTTTGGTATTCGGCCGAATCCAAAATACTGGATTCGGTGAATCCCTAGTATAAATAAAGGTTAATAATATTGTTTTTTTCCTTTTCTAAATACTCCAGGAACTATATTAGATGAGGGCCCTGGCATAGTTAGTTCCATGAGTGTTCAGAACAGTAAATAACTTTTGTGTCTTTGATACCTCGGTTCCCACTAATCAAAAGAGCGCTACATTCCTTTCCACACAATGCCATGGGAATTCCGGATTTCTCTGATAAAAGAGCTGCAAAAGTAAAAAAAGAATTTATCTTGCTATCATCCAAAAAGAGACAGAAAACAACATTATTTATTCTATCTGATCCAAATCTGCTCAGTGTGCAGTAAGTCACTAGAAGGAATACAGGAGGATACTGCAGGACATGTAATTGGAGCTGATTTTTATTTATAAACTAGATACATATATTTTCCCACTTTATCATGTAGCACAGAGACCGAGATCAGAGAGGAAGCATTGCGTTAAAATCTTTTTTTTTCATTGGGCATCACTGAAGGGTATTTTATAGATTATTAATATAAGTGGCACTGGGACTGGATTTGGCAGCAACCAACTCTCCTTCCATTTCAGCTCTGCTTTGCCTCTTTTTACCTGTTGTATACAGTGTTGGACTGGGACAACAGGGGCCCACCCAAAAACCTTAGACCAGGGGCCCACCAAAAAAAATTAGACAAGGGGCCCACTCTCAGTACTATTATTCTAGCCTATTGAGTTTATTTAATGTTTACGTGATTTTCGAGTAGACTTAAGGTATGAAGATCCAAATTACGGAAACATCCGTTATCCGGAAAACCCCAGGTCACAAACATTCTGGATAACAAGACCTGTACCTGTACCTATACAGAAGTTATGGGGCATTGCACTCTCCTGTTGGCATTTAATCAGGGCCATATACAGAGCTATAACTGTAAACTGTAGCAGTGAGGGAAACACTGCTTCACTATAGTGTGTTACTTATATTGGTTTTTAAACACATCTCCCACATTGTGCAGGGTTGTTCAAAAAAAAAATAAATTGGGTTGCGACTGCACCCTGGCCCGTTGGAGAAATGATGGCGTCTCATCACGGGTGAAACTGCATGCTTACTCTAGTCTTGGGTGCACTTTTGGAGTGGAGGGAGTCAATGGTAGTTATGCTGCTGTGGGTGCTAATGCTCCCACTATTTCTACCACTTCCTTTTAGTGTTCCCACTTCACCTTGGTTGAGTCTGGGATCACCTCATTTGACCAGCTTGTTAAAATACAGAAGCTGACAGTTTTATACATATTGGGGTTTGGATTCATGCTATTTTTAAAATATTAAATTCTCCTTTTGTTTTATTTAGATTGTCTGCCATTGCCAGATTGTTTTAATTTGTAAGAAAAATGTACTGTTCTAGAGATGTAGGTTGTCTCCCCTGCTGGCAAACACAAGGGATCTTGGCATTAAAGAGCATTAGATGATGTGCTGTAATTCCTCTCTCGGAGATTGTGGGGTAAAGTCAGTAATGTACGGTTGTGGATTATTAATGTATTCCTGCATTGCAAATGTAGTGCCCTGCCAGAACTGTCATTTTCAATGTAAAATACTACCCGATGTTTGACTTCACACTTTCCAACCAGTGTGCACATTTGTCAGCAGGAATGTTTTACAAATGGATTGAGATCTAATCCAATTTCATGTAATTTTCTGTTGATTTATGCCTGAAGAGGTACTAATGACTGTAATTGTCTAGCGGAAGGGGGAACAAACCCTGCGAGTTAGCTTAGTGTGAGTGATGGAGTGCAGCCCGACATTTAAATGGTCCTGCCTGCTCCACTCGCTGTACGTTGTTTATTTTCATGGAAGGCGTCCACATAAACCTCCAGAGTTGCCAATGTATTTATGTGAAAAAAATCTACAGCCTGGATATGGTAAATACAGGTGAAAAGGGTAACGTTTCATCCATCAGAACATGTCCGGATCTCTTTCAGGGGAAATCGGAGGCATTAAAAAGGCATAGATAGTTCAGACATACTAAGGCATTTTGATAAATTGTTGATTTCTTTGCCATTCCTGTTTAAAAGTGTTTCTCAGGTTGGAATGCTGGTTAATTTAAATAGGGGTGGGGGAGTGTCAGGCTTTTTTTGGGCTACTTAAAAATTCTGTTCTAATGGGTTAAACACTCCCCAGTATATTGTCAATGACCCCTTATTAGTTAAAAGGTTAAAGATGTATGAAGAGAGAGTTCAGGTTAACATAGCTTCCTAACTTGCATTTAGGCAGGAGTCCCCTGAGGCACAGCTGTTCTAGGAACTTATGTTTTTAACGATAAACAAAGCTGCAATGGTGACATAACACTGTAAGCAGCAAGCAGGAGGACCAAAACAAGCTTCCCCATTGGCCTGAAGAACCAAAGAAAAAGTCAGGCAGTGCCTTGCATAAGTATTGATAAACCTGGAATTCAAATTGGGAGTTTTCGATCTGATTTGCATAACCTACTTAAAGGACTAAAGCAGTGTTCCCTAACCAGTGGCTTCCGAGCAACATGTTGCTCACCAACCCCTTGGACGTTGCTCTCAGTGGTCTGAAAGCAGGTTTTTTCATTTCTGTCTTGGAGGCAAGTTGTGGTTGCATTAAAAACAGTTGCACTGCCAAATAGTCTCATGTAAGCTGCCAGTCCACATTGGGGCTACCAAACAGCCTTTTTTGACAGCTACTGGAAAATGTTTCATGCTTGTGTTACTCCCCAACTCTTTTTATATCTGAATGTTGCTCACGGGTAAAAAAAAATGTTGGGGACCCCTGAACTAAAGTAATATGTAGACCATAGAACCCCTGTACAGGCCACACGCCTGAAATCCAGCAGCCATACTCGTAACAGCAGCCATGTTCCTGCTCATTTCCCCCTCTCCTGGACCTCCTGGTGGCTATGTTAGTCCACGTAATTTCCAGTCGCTGACTGACTGTGACAGCAATCCAGGCATTCAGTGCACAATCTATGTCCGCACCAGTCGGTCATGTAGTAGAGACTGTGGGCAAACAGTCATGGCAACAAAAGCACCAGCTATTGAACTAGCACATAATAATCATAATTTTCCCCACAATAGAACTCTGTGGCTCTTTTACCTCGAGGGGTTCTCTTTTTGTTGAATTTTATTGATAAATTAACTTTTCACCCATTTAAAATATACCCTACAAAGCTAAGCAACTGAGGACATGTTTTAACATTAGGACATGCCAAATTTCAGTTTCTCACACGCAAGCATGCCACCTATAATACTGTTTCATCGTTTTTTTTCTACCTAGTGCCATTGTAATTGCTTATATTGCAATAAATAAAGTCTACCATAACTAAAAATTTATAGGAACTATAATCTCTTTTTTATTGCACCACAGTGGACAAACCCTCCCTTTTTTATTCCTGACAACCTCTGGGGCACTCCATTCCATTCCACGAGTAACTCTGCATAACTTGGGTTTCATAAGAGACTGAGCCAGAGACTGAGCCAGTTGATGTAGAGAGCCTCAACTGTAACCTGCTCCACAAAAAGAGACAAATGTGCACATTTAAAACTGATAGGATCCACTATGAGCACAAAAGTTGGATGCCCATTTAGGCTAAGGCCACACTAGGCGATAGCGCCGCGATTTGACTCGCGGCGACTTTTCGCCGCGACTTTTCATCGCGACTTTTAAGCAATCGCTGGGGAAACTTTTGCGCTGGCGTCTATGGGGAATCGCGTATGGCGATTTTACACGATTCCCCATAGACGCCAGCGCAAAAGTTTCCCCAGCGATTACGGCTTAAAAGTCGCGGCGAAAAGTCGCCGCGAGTCAAAACGCGGCGCTATCGCCTAGTGTGGCCTTAGCCTTAAGCACCTTGCAAATGCTTGTGCCAGCTATTCCTACTTTAGGTGCAGGAGATGCAAATTGCATCATGTCCAAAGCAACGGACAGTAAATCCAAAGCTTCCTTTGTGTCTTGCAGCTTTAGGTGCTTGATGTTTAGGTGCTTATGTCCTACCCTTGTGCCATCACTTTCACCATAGAAGTAACTCTGTCCATTTGTGCTTGATTTACACACCAGTCCAAATCATAAGCATCTGCTGTATTAGGAGAAAAATAGGAAGAATTTGCACTTTCTTCAAATGGTTAAATCTGAGACATCAACAAGGTGCTTTAGGATTACTTAAAAACTCCACTTGAGCTGAAACAGAAGGGCCTTCTGCAGACTGACCTCACCCAGAGTTGCTGTTATCTTTGTCCTCACCTTGATAGAGCAGCTGTTCCATCCATTTGTCAAGTTGGGTGACACTGTCAGGCCGGTCCACCGTAAGCTTGCTGGCACCATGCAGTCTGCCTGTCACTGAACCTTTCATTGCAGGTATGCCATTGCTTACTTTTCTGCTCCCCAAGAGACTCTGCTTCCGGAAGCCTGATTCCACTTATTTTATGACTTGCTGTTAGTTTAGCAATTGCAGCAAAGCAGAAAGGATCAATCATCAAACACAAATGGGTGGATGTATTTTCCAGTGGTGCTTTCTATTCTGTTTCAACTGTTGTTTGGGAACCCCAGGGGCCAAGAGTTGAGGGATATTATTTAACGCTATTCTAAAGAAAAAAGCAGGAAAAAAAAACAATATGCCTTTATAAACAAACTGGGTTAATTCTGTTTTGGGACATTTAAGTGTTGGATAATCACTGTATTACTGTCTGTAAAATGTGGTATATGTACATTTCCCAGAATGTGAGATGCCCTAGTGTATCTTTGGTGCCCTGGTAGGTGTGGTCCTAGGAGGCCCAGTCTGCCACTGCCCACATGCTGTTGCCATGTGGGGTAACTAGCATGCAATAAAATTCGTTTTTATTTAATTATAGAGTGTGCTTTCCTCTTTTTTGATTTTCATGTATGATTTTCTGGAAACTACAGATGGGTAGTGTCCTGGAGGTTTAGCACCTCGCTTATGTTTACTTTTGTTAGTTTTTGATTTTGTATTGGGGAGTGTGCGCCTTCTACCTCTATGTTCTGTATATACTGCCCACATCTCATCCTATGTGACCTTCAAGCTGGGCTTTCTGCTGTGCCTAGGAGAATAATTTATATCCCCCCTTTAGCTATCTTAACCCCCCCACTACTACTCCAAGCCCCATAAAGCCGCAGCCTCACAGGGCCCTATGGTCATTATTCAGATATTTTGATTTTCCAGGGCTTAAAGGAGAACTAAAGCTTAACTAAAGAAGTAGCTAGAAATATTGTACATTATGTTTTTGGCTTCTGTACCCAGGCCCGGATTTGTGGCGAGGCCACAAAGGACCGGGCCTAGGGCAGCAAAATTTTAGGGGCAACATACCGCCCAGCCACATCCCTAAGGACCACTGGGGACTCAAAGCTCCCCAGTGCTCCTGTGCTTGAGAGCGCACGCACAGGGAGGGTGCGTGCACTACGGAGTCGGCGATAGGTCCATGCATCTTCGGGAGGAGGGGGTGTGCGCGCAAGAGGTGGCCAGTGCTAGCACCATGAGGCCTTGAAGTGCCAGCCCTGTCTGTACCAGCCTAAGGCAACCACAGCTCTTTAGCAGTGAAGATCTGTGTTTCCAAAGTCTCCAAAGATGCCCCAGTAGCTCCCCATCTTTTTTTCTGCTGATTCACTGCACATGCTCTGTGTTGCTGTCACTTACTGAGCTTAGAGACCCACTCACAATATACAGTACACATAGAATAGAAATGTCACAATATAAGGCTGATTAGTAATTAATACAGATAATAACTACATGGCAGCACAGAAACCAGTGCAATTAGCATCAGAATTTAATAATCAGCCTTGTAGCATCAGCTAATATTACAGACAAACCACATTTTCTGCTTGATAATTAGTGACGAGCCCTAAGCTTAGCTTCTCAACAGCTGCTCAGAGCCCACTGAGCATGTGAGTGTCAGACACTTTCCAAGATGGTGACCCCCTGTGACAAGTTTGAAGCCCTGGATCATTGCTGCTATTGACAAGCTGAAACTTTAGGCTGGTGCTATAGGTTCAGTATATAAAATATGACATTTTTAGCCACATTCAATTTTAGAGTTTAGTTTTCCTTTAACAGAATAAAATGGGGATATTATTTAGATAAGCTTTAAAGTATGAACTTCTGTATGAATCTTACATCAAGTATTGAACATAGAATATTCAGTACTAGTGCCTGACTGTCAGCTGGTATTGGTGTGTAAAGACTGGATTGGAACGCACAATGCTTACTTGAACTCTGACTTGCCTAATTTGTACATTGTCAGCGCTGCCTACTCAACTGTGACACAGACCTCTGAATACTTCATTAGCATCTTTTGTGACTGACTGCATGGAAAAGAGCAACGATTATTTAATAAAGCCACTGAATAACGATGACAACACATTTTGCTCTGTGGGTCAAGCTACCCCAGCTTAATCATGTTTGAAAGTGGGTGTTGCTCCCAAGCGGAACTCATCCATATTCTGCATAAAAATTCGGCAACTGGTTTTTTTTTTCCCTCAGCAATTTTTCTAGGGATGCACCGAATCTACTATTTGGGATTCGGCCGAATCACCGAATCCTTGGTGAAAGATTCGGCCGAATACCGAACCGAATCCTAATTTTCTATATGCAAATTAGGGGCAGGAAAGGAAAAAGTGGAAAAAATTCTTCTTTTGTGATGAAAAATCACAAAATTCCCTACTCGCCCCTAATTTACATATGCAAATTAGGATTCGGATTCGGTTCGGCCAGGCACAAGGATTCGGCCGAATCCTGGCCGAATCCTGGATTCGGTGCATCCCTAAATTTTTCCTTCCCTATTGGTGAAAAAAGTAATTTTGCAAGGAAAGGGGTGTTGTTAACTGTCCAAGAGCATTGACGCTACGCTGGGGAATAATTAAAATGCCAAACAACGTTGTTAAGTTCTGTAGCATTTTTCCCTTTAATAGATCACACCAGTGCTATGAATTTTCCTTATTCCCTGCTGAACTCTTTAGGTGTATAAATCACAATTCTAGGCTTATTAATGCAGCCTGTGACTGACACAGTATTTCTTGGTACAGGTACTCATCACCCTGTACTGGCTGGGGAGAACTGCAAACGGCTGCTCATCCTATAGTGGCACCAACCTGGACTTGAAAGAGTTTGAGGGATTGCTGGCACAAATGAGAAAAGTAAGTTTATTTTTATACCATTTTGTATCTATGCTTTACATTTGCTTTCATGTTATAGTTCTGTCCATTTTTCATATTGTACATACAGGTATAGATCCAGTGCGCGGGTGCCACCATACTGCTTAGTTCAACACATACATAAGGAATCTCATGGCTAGATTCTAATGAAGCATTTCATTGCTAAGCATTTTCTATTGCTTAGTAACATCAAGAACAAATTGAATGCATCCGTTAGACATAAGAGAAAACTAGGGTTAACTATAAAGTGCAGTGTAACCTGCTAAAACATATGCAACCCTGCCCTGCACTTTAGCATCCTGGGTATCATTCCAAACTGCAAAGACATGCGCTCCTCACCATGAATACAGCACTGCCAGCTTTCAGCATGTCTGCATTCACTAGGGGGGCTGGGGAGGGGGGACACTTAAAGCGGACCTGTCATCTAGACATAAAAGGTTGTACAATAAATGTCCTTTTCAATTTAAACATGACTTCTAAATTATTTTTCTTATTAACACATTCATAGCTTATGTAAACTCATTTAAAAATCTCAGCTGTCAATCAAATATTGCCTGCCCCTCCTCTATGCATTAGGATTTTTTTTTTGGAATTTTTACCGGGTCACAGGTCCCCTTTAAGCATCCCTCTATCCTGCCCATTAACTTGCTTGTCAGGCAGTGCCAGTGAGTGCAGAAAGCTTTGGAATGTGTCCTTTGCACCTGCCCCAACTCTTGAATCAGCCAATCAGGAGTAATTGTGGCCCCTCTGCCTCCCTGTAGCAGCCTTACTGATGCTACCCCCTCCAGTTTAGCGTCGGAAGAGGTCATGGGTGAGGGCTACTAAATGCAGAGAGCACAGAGAGGCCTCATATCCGCAGCAGCCCTGCAGCCAATAATAGCAGGCAAATGTTGTCATTGACTTCTTAACATCAGTGTGTTGGTTGCAGCCAGAAAAAAACATGTTATGTTGAGGAATTCTTAGTTAAATATATAAACAAATAAGGTGGCCATACACATAGAGATCTCTCCTCTAAATGCCCACCTTGAGGTGGGCGATATCGGACTGATCCTATCATGGGCCCTAGGGTCCAAAGATCAGATTATACGGGCGGTTTCATCACCGGAACGCATCAACGAACTGGAATTTTACCCCTGCGCAATTGACATCTAGCAGACTCTCGGCCAGATATTGATCGGGGAAGCCTGCCGGAGGGCCCCACACACAGGCCAATAAGCTGCCGACTCGGTCTGTCGGCAGCATTTATCGGCCTGTTTATGGCCATCTGAAATCTAGGGCCAGTCGGGGACTCGGGGCCATAATCAGCCTGCTGAAATCCACGGGTCGATTCCAACCACTTACTGCGACCAGTATCCTCTTCTTCTTTCGCATCTGGAAACCTTATATCAGCTACGGTGTGAATGAACTCTGCATTTCTCCACGAAATCCGCAGAGTGTGTTCTCGCCAGAGTCGACACAAGTTCCAGACACAAAGGGGTAAATTTATCAAAGAGTGAAGTTCCGCCACTAGAGTGAAATTCCGCCACTCTCCATTCATTTCTATGGGATTTTGAAAGGCGTATTTATCAATGGGTGAAAGTGAAAGTTCACCCTTTGATAAATACGCCTATCCCATAGAAATGAATGGAGAGTGGCGGAATTTCACTCTAGTGGCGGAACTTCACTATTAACTTCACTCTTTGATAAATATACCCCATAAGGAGATGAGGAAACTGCTTGTGGTGAAGTGCTGGAATTGCCCTGCGGATTTCAGCAGGCTAAAGGTTGCCATAGACAAAACAATTACGACCTTTCTTGGAAAAGATCTTTCCAAGAAAGTTCGTTGGTTTCAATACACACGTGTAGAGTTGACTCGTCAGATATACAAGTAGAAACAATAGAATTCTATCTGTATCTGACGATTCAGCACTAACAATTGCCAATGTTTAGGTGACTTCAAAGGCACCCAATCAAAATTTTCCGTCCAGCCCGATCGACGAGCCGACTGATATCCAAGTCTTCTGCCGATATCAGGTGGCTCTTAGCCCACCATAATCGCAACAAATATCATACGAAAATTTGTTTTGTACGATATTATCTGTGCGTCTATGGCCACCTTAATTCCAGTCCCCGTCTGGCCCTAGCCTAAACCTTTTTGACAAACAAATTCATTATCCACTTCCATTTAGTCTGTTTTTCTAATTGTGACTATTCCACTTAAAGCTTACATCACACTGAGAGATCCATTGCAACCTCAAATTGTGGGAACAGTATATGGAGTTCATTATTCCTCACATTCCATTCACTTATTGTCTGTGTTTTAAGGTGAAAATCACAATGTGCCCGTGTGGGGCATCACTGTATCCAATACTTGTATATAAACCCAATCTGGCCCAGTGGCAAGTGTATGGCAAAGTTATTTATTGTAATGTGATGACTATGGCTTGTTTCTGGGTTTATATCCTGATTAAAGTTGTGATTTTGTATCAATTTTTTGTGTGTGTCATAGCTACTTATATAAGCATTCATGTGCCTTGATTTAAGTTGAAAGCAACATCTGTTTAGGACAGCTTGTGACGGAGACATTTTTCCTGCCCTTGTGCAGTTGTGCTGTATAACAACAGATCACACCCAGGGAATTTGCTGACTGGGAGGGAATAAAAACAAAAGCTGATGTCAATAAGAGCAGTTACGCAGAAACAGCACATGGAATTCTGTGCAAGCATCAATCATTTTACGTACACTAGAAAATATTCTTTGAGTTTGCCCTTTAATTATTCTCTCCTGATGGTAAATCACCTAAATAACTGTTACTGTCGTTCTCTTACGTGTGCAGAAGGACTGCTATAATCAGTCTTTTCTGCTAACTGCACATATACCGGCATTCTTCAACATGTAATTAGTCCAGGATGCCTTTTAACCCTTATTTAAAATCTTCACTCTGAAAAATATGACTTTGTTTTTCAAATCATAAAAGTAGGGTTTTTAGGAAAAAAGAAAACAAATATGCTTTAAAACTGATATTCTTTGGAGGGTCAGTTTCATGTCCAACTTTTTCTATGTGGATGCCTTTGACAGTTCTAAGTGGTTGACCTGCCTAGGGATGTAATAAAGAAAGCAAAGGTTAAACGGAAGTTTGGTAAATGATGTTAAAGGAAATCAGATTAGGACAGAGACAGACGTTCAAAGCCAGGTGCTACTGTGCTTAATTGCCAGGAATCGTCCCATTCTTTTTCTTTTGGACACCTTATCTTGTGTGCCATTATTTGGGGTTGAATGATTAAGACATTCTAACTGTGCCCCTCAGT